>NC_064281.1:70184459-70503923 GCF_003254725.2 Canis lupus dingo
AATACCATTTCCTTGTTGATTTTTTGTTTAGATGACCTGTCCATTGATGTAAGTGGAGTATTTAAATGCCCTAGTATTATTTTATCATTATTGATTGATTCTTTTATGTTTGTGTTTATACCTGCTTTGTGTATTTGGATGCTTCTGCATTGGGTGCATAAATTTTTATAACAGTTATGTCTTCTGGTATTGTTCCTTTTATTATTGTCTATTGTTTTTTGTCTCTTGTTAGTCTTTATTTTAAAGTCTGCTTTGTCTAATATAAATGTTGGTACTCTGGCTTTTGTTTGGCATCTTTTTGCATGATAGATGTTTCTCTGTCCCCTCACTTTCAATCTGCAGGTGTCTTGTCTAAGACATGTCCTGTAGGCAGCATAGAGATGGGTCTTGTGTTTTTATCCATGTCCTGTAGGCAGCATGCATGTCCTGTAGGCAGCATAGAGATGAGTCTTGTGTTTTTATCCATGCTGAGATCCTATGTGTTTTGATTGGAGCATTTAGTCCATTTATATTCAAAGTAATTATTTATATGTATGTATTTATTACCATTTTATTACTTTGTGATTGTTTCTTAATATTTTCTCTGATCCTTTCTTGTCTTTCACTTTTTCATGGTTTACTGATTTTAGTTTCCCCTTTCCACAGTGTATACTTTAATATTTTTTATAGGGTTGGTTTAGTGGTCATGAACTCCTTTAGTTTTTGTCTGTCTAGGAAACTATTTCTCCTTCTATTCTGAATGATATCCTGACTGGATAGAGTATTCTTGGCTGCCTATTTTTTCCATTTGGCACTTGAAATATGTCATTCCACTCCCTTCTGTTTTGCCAAGGTCCTGATGAAAAATCTTCTGCTACCTTTGTGGGGTTTCATTTGTATATTACTGTGTTCTTTTGTCTTGCTGCTTTTTAAAAAAATTTATTTATTTATTCATGAGAGACACAGAGAGAGAGAGAGGCAGAGACACAGGCAGAAGGAGAAGCAGGCTCCATGCAGGGAGCCCGATGTGGGACTCGATCCTGGGAATCCAGGATCGCACCCTGGGCCAAAGCAGGCACAGAACTGCTGAGCCACCCAGGCGTCCCTGTCTTGCTGCTTTTAAATTTTCTTCTTTATCATTATATTTTGCCAACTTAAATACAATATGTCTTGGTGTGGGTCTGCTTTTGTTGATTTTGATGGGATTTCACTCTGCCTCCTGAATCTGGATACCTGTTTCCCTCCCTAGATTAGGGAAGTTTTCAGTTTTGTTTCTTCTAATAAATTTTCTACCCCCTTTACTCTTTTCTTCTTCTTATGGGACTCCTATAGTATAAATGTTATGTTTGAGGGCAGCACTCTGTTCTCATTTTACACAATTCTTTTGTCTCCCTTTTATGCAACTTGGTTATTTTTCATTTCTCTGCTTTCTAGGTCATTAATTTCTCCCTCCACTTTTTCTAGCCTGTTCTTTCCAGAAAGCATGTTTCTCAGTTCATGTATGTCCTTTATCTCTGCTGTTATTCCTCATCTCTGTTATAGGTCTAACTCATGTCTTCCATTATTTACTCAAGCCAAGTGAGTATCCTTATGATCATTGCTTTAAATACTACATCAGGTGGGTTACTTATATCTGTTTCACCTAGATCTCTGGCTGTCATCTTGTACTGTTCTTTCATATGGTATAAATTTCTCTGTCTTCTGAGTTTAAGTCTCTGTTTATTTCTCTGTGTTAGGAAAGTCAGTTATGTCTCCTGTTCTTGTGGGTAATGGCATTATAAAGAAGAAGTCTTTATATGTAGTGCTTGCTACATGTGCTGTGCTATTTTGTGCTGGCCAGTTTTTCTTTCAGGCCAGTTGTCTGTAGAGGTTGTCTTTGCCTTGTTGTGGCAGTATTTTGTTCCCGGACTGAATATGGCCCATTTTGACTAGGTGTGTTCTGATCTTCTTGTTGTACTGCTGCCAAAACTGAGACTCAGCAAATCTTTCAAGTCAGGAGATGCAATGTGAGCAGGGGTTGGACTAGCCTTCTAGGTTAGGAGGCTCAAAGTCCTGCTGCTCAGGCAAGTGACACTGACATTTCCAGAAGTGCGGTTCTACCAGGATGTCCTGGGCAGGTTGGCGTAAGTTAGGTAGTGAGTGTTAACACTGTGTTGGTTCCCGTAGGTTGCCCTGTCCTTAGGAAGAGAGGCAGTTGAGGGAAATGGCACCTGACAGTTTCTTTGTTTCTGGAAGTTCTCTGTATAAACTCTTCCTCTCTGGGATGTGTTCTGAAATGAGCATGTAACCTCCCCACCGTGTACCCTAGTTGTTCTTCAGATTCCTTTTTCCATGTTGTATGTCTGCATGTCTTTTGCTTGCCTTTTCTCCAGGAGCTTCCCTAATGCCCTCGGGGTCTAGCTCAGCTAAGCCCACTGACCTTTAAAACTCCAGGCTTTAAACTGTGCTGCTTGTCAGAAGTCTCCAAATTGAAATTCAGCTCCTCTCACTTTCCAAGGCAGTTGTTAGAGTGATTTCTTTTATCCATGTGCTCCCCTGTGTGTAAGTATGTCTCTTCCCTTTCTCTGGCTCCCTCCCCACTGCAGAGGCTAAGATCTGTTTTTCTCCCAAACTGTGGCTCTGCCCTTCCTACCTTCTTTGATGTGGTCTTTTCTCTTTCTTTAGTTGTGGAGTTTGTTCTATCAGTTTTCATTTAATACCCCAGTCAGTTTCTGGGGTATTAAGATGATTTGATAGTTATCTAGTTATATTCATTGGATAAGGCAAGCCTAGGGTCCTCTACTCCACTGCCATCTTTCAACCTCCATGTTTCCATTTAAATAGGCTGGACAGACTGGGTCTCACTGAACAAAAAACTCCAAAAGGAGGGATTATGGAGTAATGGATATAGAAATATGGAAATGGAAAAGGGCATTGCTGTCAGAGGGAAGAGCTAGTGCATGTGACTGACTGCATTGCATTACTGAAGAACAGTGAAGTCGTCACTGTGACTGTAGGTGAGGGAATTAAAGGGACAGTAGTAGGAGATGAGGTCAGAGGGATCTGGAGAGAGTACAGATCAGGAGGGCTTTGTAGGGTGCTGGAAGGATTTTGACTTATGCTTCATAAAGTAGAGAGCTGTTGGAAAGTTTTGAGCAAAGGAGTGACACTATCACATTTGGTTTTACCACTATCACTTTGATATGTTCAAAGTTAACTAGTATGGTAAAGATGGAAGCAGGGAGACAGGCTAGGATGTTATTACAGAAATCTAGGTAAGAGGTGATGATGGCTTGAACTGAATCTTCCCTTTAAGATTACTTTGGCAATGAGGAGAGAATGGAAACAGAGGTAATTATTAGATAGCTGTTTCCAGGGATTAGAATCTAAAAAGAGAGAGTTTGTGTGAGAATGAAGAAGAAATTATAGAACATATATTGTGGGACTTGACAACTGCTTGGCTATAGGGAATGAAGGAGTAACATGAAAGTCTTAAGCCTGGATAAATGGAATATAGATAGTACCATTAACATAATATTATACTCCTTTTTGAGAGTTTGTCCTGACCCTCTGAAACAGTATCTTTACCTCTTTGTGCTCATGTTGTGTTTCCACTGGGTTATTAATTGTATACTCATTTTTCCTCCTGCCATCCTCCTTGAAAGCTTAGGGAAGTGGTCTCACTCTTAGAATTTTGGCAATATTAAGGAGTAATTAGGAAGGTAAAATTTAAGAATTCATTTGCATATACAATTTATGTGAATTATAACCAATCAGCCACATGTGAGTTCTGTAGATTACATGTGAAATGTGTTGGGGAAGGACTTTGGGTGCCAGAGGAATTCTCTTTGGTAAGATACTTGACTTCCTGGTTAATGATGGGAAAAGGCAGTTACCTAAATGGATTATCTGTGAACTTGAGTTTACCACGAACTGTTTCAATTCAGTAATTCAATCCTAGTATCCTAGATCTTGATTATAATAACTGAAAAGTTTATATGTTGACTGAGAGTTAGTATGTAGTCATAACCAGATAGATCTGTGGTCCTTGGGCAGGTCATTTAGCCTCTTCAAGTTTCAGTTTCATTATTTGTAAACTGAGAGGTTTTGACCAGATTATTATAAATTCCATCCAACTTTAATAGTCTCTAACTCCATACTGTGTAATTAAGTATGGACAAAAAAGTTGATTACATAAAAAAGAGAGTAGGGTGAGAGAAGAAAACTCAAGTTTCTTCCTATAAGACAAGGTGGAAATATTACTAACAATAACTTTTTTCTTGTTTCTGTCCCCCATGATCAAACTGTCACCATACATTCAATTGAAATATAAATTCAAACCATTCCAAATATATTTGTACCTTAAGTTAGATAAATTGACCAAATCACATTGTATTTTCCCTTAATTTATATTTTCACTTTGAAGATACTGATGTGTCTTTAATTTTGAGTTTATATCCCCAAAAGATAGAAAGAAAAGAAATAATTGCTTGAACAAGTGTATAATCTGCCTACTAATACCACAGGTGGACAGGTACATATCCAGATGGTGGCATGGTAGTTGAAAATTTGACATTTCTCACTCTGAAATTACATTACTGGCAATCATGAAGCTTGCCTTTATGCATAAAGATTTTAACTCAGTAGGAAACTTAAGAAGAAATATATAGAGATAGTCTTACAGTGAATTAATCTCTCTTAAAACGGCTTCAGTTCTGTTATAAATATTCCTCCTTCTTTTTTTTTCCCATAGGCAATAAAATTTGATTGGAGTGTGATGAAGGCATAGTACAAAAATGTAGAAGTGTAGGTCCCTGAGGGAATCAATGGATTGAAAGTAGAAAAAGAACTATACATATAATAGTGTATTTGTTCCAACTGATCCAGAGGAGGATGATCCTTAACAGCATTTGATTGATGATATTTGAGACAATTTCATGAGATCCTGAGACCAAATCCTTTTCATTTACTTAGAACTCATAATTAATTCTCCTTACCAGTGGTATGACCACATTTTTCTTAGTAAAAAGGGATGTGAGCATGCTTGACCAAGTTGATGCACATAATTCAGCTTCTTTTGGAAGACATAAATGTATAGGATATGGCAGAAAGATTAATTTCAATTCTTAAGAGGTCATTTTTAAACAAATCTTTTTCCTTCCTAATCATAATTTTTAAGTAGCATTTCAACATACTTATAATAGCTGCCTTTCATGCTGATCATATGTTATTGTAAGATCTTGAATTATCTTCTGAATCATGGAATTTTACTAAATTATTAATTATCATTTTGCTTTACCGTAAATTGCCTTATTACTTTTGTATTGCTGTAGTCTAATTCCTCAAATAATGGTGCCCATTTTGTTGTGTGGTAGTTTTTAAGTACTGTATTTTATTAACTAGGATACACCATTTGAAGTGTTTCTCAGTATTAGAAATAGAGAACCACAGGCAAAAAACAAGTGTTGGAATTTTTGAGAAATGGACATATATTAACAGAATCAGTTAATTCAGTTTGATCTAGAATATTTATAAATATGTTCTTTAATTATCTATAAGATGTTAACTGAATTCTAGACTCAGCTATTTCATTTTATTTCATTACTATTAAATGTAACATTTTTCCTATTCTATTTTAAAATTTAGTTTTTTAAAAAACATGACTCATTCTAAGATTTTGAAAAAACTTGAAAGGGCTTATGACTTTGATATATCTTTTCTCATGTTTGAGCACTATGGTAATGATGCCTGATCCAAATTTAACTTTGGGACTTTGCTAGTCATCTTTAAACAAATAGACACCCCCATCCAAGTCTTCATTTTTAATCTCCTTAAAGAGTTTTTTTTCCTTTTGTAAAGAATGTATGTGGTTATTTATTTAAACTTGCGAATTGTTTTTGATTAGTTATGATTAATAAAATAAATGGGTATAATTAAATTATTAATTTGTTTGATCTATGAATTTCTTTTATCTGACAGGTTTTCTTTTTTTTTTTTTCCTTTTGGTTTTAATAGAACATTCAAATAAAAACTTTGGCAGATGATGTGGTAAGGTGGTCTTAGTAGCATGTTGTTATGTTATTTATGCATGTTGCTTTTTTACTAAAGTGGGTGGACATTAAAGCATTGATGTATGTAAGATATAAAATATCTAGATGTTTACAAAGTACAGTAAAATAGAAGATTTGTCAAGAGCGTGACTTTTCTCTTTTTGGATATCAAAGTAAAGAATTATATGAGAGCTCGATAAAATTTTGATATTATCCTGATACATACCTTAACCAGAATATTTTTTTGTATGTCTATAAAGCTAACTCTAGAAAATACAGATTTTTTTTCTTTTTTGATAGCCAAATAAACTGTGATTAAGTAAAAGATTAATAGCAATACTGGGGGAAATTATTTTAAAATAGAAAGGAAGCCAAGTTTATTATGTTAGGTAAGTGCTATTAAATTTAAAATTCTTACATGTTTTGACCTGAGGCTATCATAAAACTTAAAAGTTATGGGTTTAATATTTAAGTGTGCCCTTTTATAGCTAAACTTAAAATATAGTATTTTAAACAGTGTCAATTTTTTCTTTGTGAAATTACAAATAATGTAAAAATTATTAGTGATTTAAGGAGGTAAAAGCATATAGCTTGACTTCATTTTCTTATTAAGAGATAGCTGAAAAAAACCAGTTTTCTAGATAGAAATGAAGGGCATAGTGGAAGATCAAGTATATCTGTAAATAATGCTAGTCTGTAAAAAGCTAACACTGCAAAAGTGTCATGAAGGGACAGGAGCAGAGATATATTGAGTTAATGGTCGATTCCATACTTAAATGCTTTTATGTCCACCATATTTTTTAGTGAAATTTGATTGTTGGATATATACTCTAGCTTATTTGGGATTACTTAATATTTTTTCTTGACTTGTTTGAAAATATACTACATATCTAAACAAATGTAATTTTCCTCAAGGAGTCAAAAGAAAATTGGAATATAGTTCAAGATAATTTGAAAAAAATGAATCTTAATGTAAACATTGGGATAGGAACCAGGGACTTAATAAATTTAGCAAGTCACTTTTTCTGTGAAATGAGAGAATTAGTCTAGATGATTTTTCAGATTACTTTCCAGCTCTAAAACACAATGTTTTATATAATCTTTTTGTAAGATACCATGTACTGAAATAATTTTTGTAATCCTAAATAAGCTACATAAAACTGCTCATATTTCTGTCAAAGTATAACATTTTATTAAAAAAATGTTCTTTGAATCAAAATGAAAAGTATGTTCTTTTAATTGGGGGGATGGAACCAACAGAAATTTTTATAAGTTGCTGTAGTAACTTCTGTGATGCATTTTGTATTTTTGAAATAATTTGTAAGGACTCAGTAACATGGCAATGAAGATTACTGTCCTCACATCTAACATGTTTGCTTGTTTAACATGATTTGATGGTATGCATGTGCTTTCTAACAGAAATCATTACTGATTTTTGAGGTGTGATGTTTTGTGGTTTAAAACAGATTGGGCTGTTTACATGTACCTGGAGTCATTAGTACACTTTATATGAAATAGCAAGCTAATTATTAGAGATTGTACATGGAATCAAAGTTTTAGAGTCAATATCCATAAAATATCAGGTTCTTCATAATAGTATTTGTAGGAAGAAGATATTTCTATGTATGTTAACATTGCCATTAAGCAGAAAAGGTGATGTCTTGTTATCCCCAAATGTTAGGGAAAAAAAGTAAGGGAAGTAATGATAAATAGCAGCTGAGTGCACTAAACAGATCAACTTATTTAAATCTCAGAATAACTTTGTGGTATAGGTAATATTATTTATTTATTTAACATATATTAACTTGTTATCTGTATTTTAAATATTTTATTTATTTATTTTAGAGAAAGAATAATCCTAAGCAGACGGCCCACTGAGCATGGAGCCCTATGTGGGGCTTGATCTCATGACCCCTAGATCATGACCTGAGCCAAAATCAAGAGTCAGACACTTAACCAACTGAGCCAGTCTCCCCTTGTTATCCATGTTTTAGAGATTAGGAAACAGTACACATAATTTGCATAGGATTCCTCAGGTAGTAAATGACAGGTTCAAACCCAGGCAGTCTGGCTTCAGAGTTGGTGTTCTTCATCATTATACTCGAACACTATGCTGACAAAGTATCCATAGATACTTGTCACAGTTTTTGGCACTTTGAAGAGGGAAACATTACTCTAATTTCCCCCTTAGAATTAAATATTAGGGTTCTTTTTATTTACTTTCTTTATTTCTCATAGTTCAAATTTGCTGCCAAAGCCATATTCTCTCTTAAACAACCACATGACTTTGATGCAGGACTTTTTTTCTTTTTTACCTACTTACTATGTAAATAGAAATAATAAAAGACTAAGGTTTACTTTTGAGGAATACTTTCACACTTTAGACTTCCAGGATTGAAAAACTACTATAAATTTTCAAAGTTGTACAATCTCTAACTGGAGCTTGTTGCTTAAAGTAAGAGTCTGTCAAAAGACAATAATGATATATATTATACTAAGTGCTATTTTTATGTTTCAGTACTTCATATTTGTGATTCTGGGTTTCTCTCTTAGAGTTTCTTATTTTTTTCTTTGTAGCGTGACCGAATTACAAGTTTTAGAAAATCTACAGTCAAAAAAGAAAAACCTCTTATTCAACATCCTATTGATTCTCAAGTTGCAATGAGTGAGTTTCCAGCAGCTCAACCATTATATGATGAACGATCTTTGAATTTGTCAGAAAAAGAAGTACTGGATCTTTTTGAAAAAATGATGGTAAGTTAAACCCCTACTTTTGTTGTAATTTTAAAATGTATGTGCCCAGAGTAGCATGGGATTTTAAGTAGATGTGTTTGTATAGACGGTGTTTATATCACGTAAAGGAGAGAACAGAAACCTGTTGATAAAACAGAACTATTTTCAGAAGTATCTGGTTTTTGAAAAACATCCAAACCTGACTATTACTTTTACAATGGACTCCAGAAAGCAGGAGCTCTCTTACTTATTTATTTGTGTTCTCTAGTATTTTGTAGTCTTTGGGACATTGAATTCATTTTTTTTAAATGAGTTTTTTTAACTAGTTTGCATTTCTGTGAAATAAAACAGGTCAAAGTTTACTTTGCTGAAAACAACACAAGCTATCTTATTGGGTATATGAAATAGAGTTGGGAAGACAGAGGGTAAAAAATTAAAAAACAAAATGGACGAGAAACAGTGCCTGGAAAGAGAAGGAAGATGGCAGTGGAGTAGGAGGACCCTAGGCTCAACTTGTCGCAGAAACAGAAGTGGATAACTATCAAATCATTCTAAATACCTCAGAAATTGACCTGAAGACTGAGAGAACAAACTCTAGAACTAAAGGGAGAGAAGAGGCCATATCAAAGAAGATAGGAAGTGCAGAGACATGCTTTAGGGGAAAACTAAATCAAAGCTACTAAAGAAGGGAGGGAATTCTGGTCTGGAGAAGCAGAGAGAGAGACAGGCAGGCAGAGAGAAGGAAAGAAGGAAAGAGAGGAAGAAAGAAAGAGGAAAGAAAAAAGAAAGGGAAAGGAAAGAAAGAAAAGCACTTAGGGGGAAGCACATGAAGAATGTTTCTTCAAAGCCATTGGCTTGGAAGATAAGAGGGGCTGAATTTCATGAGTTCCTGAACCAGCAGGGATTAAAGCCTGGAGTTTTGAAGGTCAGCAAACTTGGCTGGATAGAGTCCTGAGGGCACTGACCTGCTCTTGAAGAGAAGGTAGGCAAACAACCCAGGGACAGAGGGCATGGAAACAGTGATCAGAAGAGCACCTGGAACACGTGGGGATTATTTGCTATCCTCTGAGTTTGCCCCTGAGAGGTTGCATTCACTGAGACACCTCTCTGAGAACAACGGAGCTGGCTGGAGCCATTCCCCTCCCCCACACATAACACCATAAAAAGTGATCTAATTGCTGGAAGCAGCAGAGCACCAACACTGGCTGCATAATTTACTTACACCAAGCCCCACCCCTCTGTGCATTATTGGAACTACCCTTCTCAGGCTTGCTACAGGACCAGCATGGTGGGCCTCACCTCAGAAGACCAACATAAATCCCTGACCTCACCACATCTCCTGACCAGGGAGTTTTACAGGGCCTCAGTTCCAGTGGAGGTGGTGACAAGCCTCATTTCATAAGCAGACCAGAGCACACCTGGTTAAACTCCCCACATTCAGGCCAGAGTCCAAACACTGGCCACAGTAAGCAAGGAGAGGCTCTGCAGAACACTGGCCTGAAGGATAGAGCAACTCAAACACAATAGCAGGGCACATGCAGCACACAGCAGAGACACTCCCTGAAGCTCCAGGCCTTGGACACTACATGACCTTTTCTTCATAAGGCAGTTACTTTCAGGAGCAGGAGATATGACTGACTTTTCTAATACACAGAGGAGAGAGGCTTAGAGAAAATGCAGAGACAAAGGAATTTATCCCAAAGGAATGAACAAGATAAGACCTCAGCTACAAATTTAAGTGAAACAGAAAGAAGTAACATGACTAATGAAGAATTTAAAGCAATGATCATGGGATGCCTGGATGGCTCAGCAGTTGAACAGAGTTCCAGGATCGAGTCCCACGTCGTGCTCCCTGCATGGGAGCCTGCTTCTCCCTCTGCCTATGTCTCTGCCCCCCTCTCTCTCTTTCTGTGTCTCTCATGAATAAATAGATAAAATCTTAAAAAAAATAAAGCAACGATCATAAGGATACTCACTGGGATTGAGAAAAGAATAGAAGATATCAGTGACAGCCTTACCACAGAGATAACACATTTTTAAAAGATTTTATTTTATTCATGAGAGATAGAGAGAGGTAGAGACATAGGCAGAGGGAGAAGCAGATTCCCCACACGAGGCCAAGGCAGGACTCAATCCCATGACCCCGGGATCATGCCCTGAGCCAAAGGCAGATGCTCAACCACTGAGCCACCCTGGTACCCCCAGAGATACAACATATTAATTGACCTAGCAGTAACATTTGATACAGTTGATCATTTTCTCCAATTTGAAATGCTTCCC
Organism: Canis lupus dingo; assembly: GCF_003254725.2. Lineage (NCBI taxonomy): Eukaryota > Metazoa > Chordata > Mammalia > Carnivora > Canidae > Canis > Canis lupus. The sequence goes on from NC_064281.1 coordinate 70,195,481, forward strand.
CCTTCCCTTACCCCCAACATTGATTTGGTTTTCCCCCTGCTTCTTTGGTGCTTCTTTTCAATCTTCTTTGCTGATTCCTTTTCATGTTCTCAATCTTTAAAGTAGAGACCCAGGGATCAGTGCTTGGACATCTTTTCCTCTCTTTTAATATTATCTTCTTTGGTAATTACAACTAGTACTGTGCTTTTAAGTTCCACTTGTGTACTCACAGTTCTCAAATTTATCTCCAAAGTTAGTCCTCATGTCTGAACTTTAGACTCACATATTAAACTTCAAAAACAACATCTCACCTTGGATGATGGGTAGAATTAAACAAAGGAGCATATTCAAAACTGAACTGCTGATATTCCCCTCCAAACCTGCTCCTCCCACTGTATTCCACTTCTTAGCTGATGGCATATCCATATGTCCAAAATCTTTGGAATGGTCTTTGACTACTTTTTTTTTTTTTATCTGCAATTCATTTTGTAACCCATGTATTCTTCCTTCAAAGTAAAGTACTTGGAATAACTGACCATTTCTTATTACCTTTGTTGGTCCCACACTAGTTGAAATCTCACCTGGGCTCCCATAGTAGTGATAGGACTATAGGACTATTGCAACTCTTAATTGATCTCCATGCTTCACCATGACCCTCTACAGCATATTTTAACACAGAAATATTATCTACTTAAATCCTGAACAATGTCATATCAGTTGGCTTATCAAATCTGTCCCAGGGTTCCCATTTCATTGGTATACAGAAGCTTATAATAGCCTGTAAGGGCCTATATGATATGATTCCCACCTTACTTCTTACTTCTTTGGTATCTTCCTATGCTACTTTTCCCATTTGCTTTCAGACATGTACCTGCCTTTTTTTTTTTTTTAAGATTTTTAAATTTATTTATTCATGACAGACACAGAGAGAGAGAGGGGCAGAGACACAGGGAGAGGGAGAAGCAGGCCCCGTGCAGAGAGCCCAGTCTCCAGGATCACACCCCGGGCTGAAGGTGGAGCTAAACCGCTGGGCCACTGGGGTTGCCCACCTGCCCTTTTCTTTTCTTTTCTTTTCTTTTTTTTTTTAATAATTGTAGCCGTAGGCAAAAATGATTGTTGGTAGTTTCTAAATTTTTCAATTTGTGTAGAGTATTTACAGTGCTTTAAAACTTTTTACAACATTTCTATTTTGTGGTTTGAATATTCTAATGTTAATGAGAATATTACCTCTTTCCTCTTTAAATGTGTTATGTTTTTCTAAAAGATTTGCTTGTGGATTCATAAATGTGATTTATTTTATTTTATTTTTTAAATAATAAATTTATTTTTTATTGGTGTTCAATTTGCCAACATACAGAATAACACCCAGTGCTCATCATAAATGTGATTTAAAGAAAGGTACAACTTAAAGCCGCATTTTCTCTATTGGGAGTTTTTCTTTCCATGGGGATTTCAGAATAGGAAATGAGATAAATACGATTTGATTAAAAGTAACCAAAAGATCAATAAATATTTTTTTAAGAATTATATCTCTTCCTTGAGAGAAGTCTATTTGTACATTGAACATTATATATTTTATATGTTATCTTTAATTTGACCATTATTTATAGTGAAGAAGTTATTTTATGAATTATGATAGCTTTCATTTACTATGCACTTATTGGCCAGGCATGTAACTAAATAGTTTATATGTATTATTTCAATTGATCCTTATGAAAAAGCCACAAAGTAGACGACATAGTTGTACTCCATTTTTAGATAAGGAAATTGAAGCTTAGTGTATGAACAAATTAGTTCTGTAACTGGCTAAGCTAATAAGTGGCTGAGCTGGAACTTAAATTTAGGTACATAAAAATGTAGAAAAAATGGCAGTTCTGTAGCATCTTTTTTTTTTAAAGTTTATTTATTTATTTGAGAGAGAAAGGGAGAGCACAAGCAGGGGAAATGGCAGAGAGAGAGAGAGAGGGAGAAGCAGACTCCCAGCTGACAGGGGAGTCTGATGTGGGCCTCCATCCCAGTAACCTGGAATCATGACCTGAGCCAAAGACACTTAACTGAGCCACCCAGGTAGCCCACAACCATTTTTTTTTAATATGTACACTGTGCCAGGTTGCTCTATGCTGGAGGTACAAAGATGAATGCAATACCTCGAGTGCCCCAGTAGAACTCAGAATTTAGTCAGAGAGAGAAGAAAGTGAAAAAAAAAATGGTTTCCATAGTAGCAGGACACCTGTGAAATAGGCTACTGTAGTCACTTAACCCAGTGTAGAGGCTCAGGGAGGAAACAGGGAAGACCTGAATATACTATGAAACCCCATGTCACCTAATGAATTTTCAGTATTTTTTGGAATTAAAGCATTCTCAGAGTTTGAACTATTTACTTTATGAAGATCCAATGCCTTCTGTATGCCAGGTACTGTTCTAAGCTCTTAGGAAAAAGAGCAGAGAAGAAATCAGGGGAATCTCCTTCTGTCAAGAAGCTTATGTTTTGATAGGGTTGATACAGCAGGACCTAATAGGTAATTTTGAAAAAGAAAATGGAAAAGTTTATTTGACAACTCTCCACTGAATATCAAATATGTTGTTAGATCCAGGGGAACATAAAGAAGACAAATTCACTATCCTTGCCTCTAGGATTTTATTTTGTATGTCTGAAAAGGTAAGAACAGTTTGAAAAAAAGTTTTAACCTTATTATTTTTAAATGGCTGAAAAAAAATTAAAGAAGACTGTTTCAGGGCACATGAAAATTATATGAAATTCAGTGTTTATAGAGAAAATATGTTTGAATGCAGCCAAAACCATTTGTTTATGCATCATTTGTGGCTCCTTTTGTGCTACAACTGCATATTTGAATAGTTTTGATAAAGATCCCGTAACCCACAAAGCCTAAAACATTTACTGTCTGGCCCTTTATAGAAAAAGTTTGTCAACCTCTTCACTAGTCTCTAAACTTCTTGATTTACTGTCCTGTTAGAAAAAATATGTATGTTCGAGCAATAACCTCATTATATTTTATTTAAAAATTTTGTACATATTTGTATGTACTATGTGTATTATAAAATGCAGACATAATAAAGAATAGGAAAAACATGAAATGAACAAGGTTTTAAAATGATTTAAAATTTTATTTATTAATAGTATAAAAGCCTTTGCTGTTATGATTAACTGTTTAGTGAGAGCAATGTCAATATGTCATAGGCAGTAATTAGAAGGTGTAGTTCCAAGTTCATTTCATTTGGTTATTTGGTTTAATGTCTGTTATAGTTGAAACATAATCTGACAGAAATATATAGGTCCCAGTGGAACAAGAGCATCATTACAACACTTATTAAATCATATTATTAACTTTTCTCAGTCCAATCTATGAGTCAAGGAAAGGTTTTCTGTGGAACCATTGCTAGTAAATTTCCATCTTTCCTGATGACAATTATAACTAATTTGGAATGTTGCATTTTTACATTTTTAAATAAATGGGTCAAAATGTGCTTTAAAAAATGGGCTTTAACTAATTTAATAAGAGTCTCAGACTCTGCATTTTTGCAAAGAAGGGGAAAGAGGTGAGTCATGCAAGAGTGAAGGAGACTGACAGGGAAGTTGGGTCAGTTTAATGTGATTTTTTAAAAAAGATTTTATTTATTTGAGAGAGTGCCTGCACGTGAGAGAGAACATGAGCGGTGGGGAGGGACAGAAGGAGAGGGACAAGCAGTCTCCCCCCACCACAAGCAGGAAGCCCAATGTGGGGCTCTATCCCAGGACTCCAGGATCATGGCCTGAGCCAAAGGCAGACACTTAACCAACTGAGCCACCTAGGCGCCCCAAAGTGTTTCTTTCTTTAATGAAGTTTATTTGAAAAAAGAGTTTGTTTCTTACTAATCGTTAAATTTACAAGGGATTACTAGTGTTTTTGTGCATGAAAAAGCCTCATGCTAAATTTCAGCAGTTTTTAAATATTTTGTCGAGATAACCAGAAAGATTTGAGAGGTACACTATTTTTTCATCCTTACTTCCTATCAAATTTCATATTATAAATATTCCACACTATTTGAAATATCTTGCTTTTATTAAAAAGAACTACATTTTTGACTCTGTAGCACTTTGTGTATTTTGGTTTCATTTTCTTTCTTGCAATCGCTTAAGTTTTACATGTAGGGTAACCTTATTCAGGAATCTCACTTAGAAGAAAAAAAAGGAATCCCACTTAGGTTTTTCATAAAACATCTTTTTAAAATTTTCGTTTTATTTATTTATTTATTTACATCTTTTTTTAAGTAAATCATATATATTGGCCATGTTTTTTATTCCATTAGTGACTCAAAGAAAAGTACTTTTTGTATTTCATTATTGAAACAGTCTAGCAAATAAACTGAGTTGTTAAAAAAAAAAAAAGCCTGTATTTTCATTCAACTCTGATAAATCTCCCACACTGAGTAATTTTTCTACTTGTTTGAGTAAATTTTAAGCAATGATTTCTATGGGTCTTCTGACAGTATTTGCTGACAAAGGGAATGTGTTTTAGTTTAATGCTGTGTTGTTTTGTGTATATTTCAGAAGCTTCTAATGAGAGTTTCTCCAGTGTCACCAGACCTTTTTCTTTTGCTATTAGTGAAAGAAAAAGTTTAAAAGAAGCTTCTAAACATGTCATTAAGTTTATAAAATTTCACTGAAGTGCTGGATTGAGTATCATATGATTTTAATTATTGCTGAGAAATTTGAAAAAGCTGTCTTCATGTTCTGAATGCTTGGCTTTTAAATGGTCTGCTAATTTGAGGTGGCCGTGTACTATCATTAGCTAATATTTTAAGGTACAATATGCACATAAACTGGGAGTCATCACTGATAATGATATACATCCATATTAATGGATGTATTAACAATTTTAATCTTGTGAGATCAGCTTATTTACTTTAGATTATTTTTTATCATATGATGGATGAAAGGCTCAGACTTGGGAGTAGGATATATAATAGTCTAGTATTTTCCCTTGAGCTTACATTTTTGCTATTATCCTATTATCCTCAGTCTTTGATCTTTGTAGGAATCTTTGAATACCACTTTTCCATTTTTGTTATTTTTGATGGTTGATTTAGTTAAAACTAGAGAAAACAACCCGTAAATCCATTTAGCCACATACATGTAAGCTGCAGTATGTTGCAGTACACTGACAGTGAACAGATATGCATTGTGAACACCTCACTCTGCTTAAGATACCTCATTTATCTTAAGGGCCTCTGGATCCAGTGATGATTCCATTGTTATGTTAAATATTAGACCTTATTTTCTTGTATTTTTAAATAAAAATACATATTTCTCAAATTACAGCGGATCCTTTATGTAGTCTCTGGACTCTGGAAACTACTGTTTCAGAATTAAGGATTATGGGAAAGTAAAAGCAATATTTGGTGTTTTTTAAATATCCAACATATGTTCTGAATTTACCCTCCTGATGGTAAAGAGGCATATTTTGGTATTAAAAGTTACATCCCTCCAATAAGACCTGAAAACAGAAATAAATAAGAATTTTTGTGCCATACTCAGTGATATTCATTTAATATCATGCTTTTTTTCTTGCTTTTGGCTTTATACTTTTGGTAGAGATAATGTATTTAGATAACTTTTTTCCTTTAACTTTGTTTTCAGTCTGAGCTTTTATATGTTTTATGACTGCAGTCTGTATAGGTAAAGTTAACTTGATCTTTTGAAAACATGAGGTAGTTACTTAATTCCAGGTAGAATTGGCCAACTATTTAGTTATGTAGCAAATTCTTGATAACTTTATTGGAGTTTTACAAATGTTTTTTTTCTTTCCAGTTCACAGTAGCTAGAGGAATTATGGAAGTATCTTTAGAAAAAATTAATTAAACAAATATTGTAAAATAAAACTGTAATAATTATTCATGCTAGGCATATTTTTAGATATAGGGTAACATTGGTTCATTCCATTCGGGGTACAGTTCTCTTCGACATAGAAGTTAAAGAATACTTGAATAATTACTACTGACAAGCAGAAGGAAGAAGGCAAGCATTTGATGGTGAAGTCAAGTTCACATTTTAAAAGAGCAACTGGAAAATCCAGCCTTAAACTGGGATCAAGATATGTTGCAGAAACAGAAACAGTTTATAGAAAATAAATAGAAATTGGGACGCCTGGGTGGCTCAGTGTTTGAGCATCTGCCTTTGGCTCAGGGTATGATCCTGGGATCCAGGATCAAGTCCCACATCAGGCTCCCTGCCAGGAGCCTGCTTCTCCTTCTGCCTATGTCTCTACTTCTCTCTTTGTGTCTCTCATGAATAAATAAAATAAAAATCTTAAAAAAATACATAGAAATTTATAACAAATTTATAGAAAGAAGGAAAAAATATTCTCGATCATAGGCAAGTAGAGATAAAAATAATAGGTTGACACTTCTCATAATGCAAAATAGAAAAAATAGTGGAAAATAAAAAATGATGTTGGAAGATAAGGAGAAAGTTTTCAAAATTATATTATTACCCATTAAAAAATTTATGAAGGGAGAGAATGAGAGGGGATGGGATAAGGAGAACAAGAGAGTGAAAATGAATGAATGAATGAATGAATGAATATGAAAATGAATAGACAGGTGGTTCAACTTTTAACCCATTTGACTATTTTCATATGGCTCCTCAGTAATAACTTTAAGATTATGAAAGTTCTTTGCTGAAGAAGTCAATTTATCTGTAATACTAACATTGCATCATGCTTGAAGGAAAATAAATGGTTTTGTGTTTACAAATATAGCTTTAATTTAATGCAATCCCTATCAAAATACCATGGACTTTCTTCAGAGAGTTGGAACAAATCATCCTAATATTTATGTGGAATCAGAAAAGACCCCGAATAGCCAGGGGAATTTTACAAAAGAAAACCATAGCTGGGGGCATCACAATGCCAGATTTCAGGTTGTACTACAAAGCTGTGGTCCTCAAGACAGTGTGTTACTGGCACAAAAACAGACACATAGATCAATGGAACAGAATAGAGAATCCAGAAGTGGACCCTCAACTTTATGGTCAACTAATATTCGACCAAGGAGGAAAGACTATCCACTGGAAAAAAAAAAAAACAGTCTCTTCAATAAATGGTGCTGGGAAAATTGGACATCCACATGCAGAAGAATGAAACTAGACCACTCCCTTGCACCATACACAAAGATAAACTCAAAATGGATGAAAGATCTAAATGTGAGACAAGATTCCATCAAAATCCTTGAGGAGAACACAGGCAACACCCTTTTTGAACTTGGCCATAGCAACTTCTTGCAAGATACATCCACGAAGGCAAAAGAAACAAAAGCAAAAATGAACTCTTGGGACTTCATCAAGATAAGAAGCTTTTGCACAGCAAAGGATACAGTCAACAAAACTAAAAGACAACCTACAGAATGGGAGAAGATATTTGCAAATGATGTATCAGATAAAGGGCTAGTTTCCAAGATCTATAAAGAACTTGTTGAACTCAACAGCAAAGAAACAAACAATCCAGTCATGAAATGGGCAAAAGACATGAACAGAAATCTCACAGAGGAAGACACAGACATGGCCAACAAGCACCTGAGAAAATGCTCTGCATCACTTGCCATCAGGGAAATCCAAATCAAAACCACAATGAGATCCCACCTCACACCAGTGAGAATGGGGGAAATTAACAAGGCAGGAAACCACAAATGTTGGAGAGTATGTGGACAAAGGGGAGCCCTCTTGTACTGTTGGTGGGAATGTGAACTGGTGCAGCCACTCTGGAAAACTGTGGAGGTTCCTCAAAGAGTTAAAAAGTAGATCTGCCCTACGACCCAGCAATTGCACTGCTGGAGATTTACCCCAAAGATACAGGTGCAGTGAGATGCCGGGACACCTGCACCCCAATGTTTATAGCAGCAATGTCCACAATAGCCAAACTGTGGAAGGAGCCTCTGTCCATCGAAAGATGAATGGATAAAGAAGATGTGGTTTATGTATACAATGGAATATTACTCAACCATTAGAAATGACAAATACCCACCATTTGCTTCGACGTAGATGGAACTGGAGGGTATTAAGCTGAGTGAAATAAGTCAATTGGAGATGGACAAAAATTATATGGTCTCATTCATTTGGGGAATATAAAAAATAGTGAAAGGGAATAAAGGGGAAAGGAGAAAAAATAAGTGAGAAATATCAGAAAGGGAGACAGAACATGGAAGACTCCTAACTCTGGGAAACAAACTAGGGGTAGTGGAAGGGGAGGTGGGCGGGAGGTGGGGGTGCCGGGGTGGCGGGCCCTGAGGTGGGCACTTGATGGGAGGAGCACTGGGTGTTATTCTGTATGTTGACAAATTGAACCAATAAAAAATAAATTTATTAAAAAAAAACAAAAAATACAAATACAGCTTTAAAATATAGGTGGTCAAATATTTAGACTTTAAGCAACATTTTTTGTAGCTACAAAGTACTATATTTTTCTCATGTATTGTGGAAGTACTAACTAAATGTTCTAATGTAAACTTGCTTTTGTGTTTTGAGTACTTTAAGAACTAGTGAGTTTAGAAGAGTTTCTTGTTCAGTTATATTGTTTAGAATTAATATTGCATAATGAGTATTGCTGTATTTAGTTGAATGATTGTATTATAAAGTTGGAGGTAATGATTTTAAATATTAGCTGCCTAATTAGGAGTATGCATCTTATTTCTCTAAGAATAAAATGAGTCATTGTGGTCTCTTCTGTTCCTATGAATGATACCTATTCCTAATCAAACTTTGTAACCAAAATATAAGTATAAAAAATGTCAGTTGCTGTAAATCAAATTAAAATATTTAGAGAAAAGTTCCTAAATACCACATTGGTTTAACACATATTTATTAAGTGTTTAGTCATTCCAGGAACAACTTTGGCTTTACTTTGTACTTTCAAATTAGCTTGGAATTTAGGGGAGGTGGATTTATCAGATAGTTTCAGTTTAAGTGCTATAATATAGGTTTTAATATTGAAGAATAGAATGTAGATAGTCATTTCTAAATTAGGTATTTCAGGGATAAATTTGAAGATAAATTGGAAGGATTCATAGTTAACCAGATAAGGATTTAGGTGGGGTGGGTGGGATGAGATGGGATAAGGGTTAGGAATGGGGAGAGGGTGGTGAAAATGAGAGCATTCTAGGCAGAGAGAACATCATCATGAATGAAGTAATGGAAACGTGTAATATCATAGTATATGTAGGAAAACTACAAACAACCTTGCGTTATTAAAGCAGTCTTTGAAAGCTAGTTAATATAAACCAGGCTTAGTGTGCATGAGCATACTTAAACCTAACAACATTATTTTAAGCCTATAGTCTCATATCCTCCTTATTTTGCCTACTTCCATGATTGTACTCTGATGGTATGATCTTAGCAGTATATGCCATTAAAAATTAAACGGAGGCACATTATAATGTAGAAATATCACTTGAGGAAGAGTCAACTGTCTACCTAGAGACTGCCAGATGTGGCAATTCCACACTCTTATGCTTGGTTGTGAGGTGTACAGATACAGACACTCAATCTTGTTGGCATTCCAGAGTTGATTCTACTTGGGAGATGCAGATTTATGCTAACCACATTTGTCAAAGACTATAATTTAACCAGAAACCTAGCCTAGCATATGCAAGCAGTGCTTAGGGGTTTTGATGGAAACACTGTGAGTCAGCAGAATGATGTGCTGGACAATAAGATCATAAAATCAGACGCTGAATTAATAGAGGTAAGGTATTTCAAGATGTGGGACGTGGTAGTCCTTTCCTTCCTTGCATTGATCAAACCACAGAGTATTTGAGAAAAATAATTACGAACACTAAGCCATGTCAAATTAAAATAATTGAAGCAGACAGGTACACTTTAGCCTGAAGGAGAGAATGATGCCTTTAAATAACATTTACATGGTTTTTTAGTTTGTTAACCTTTGCCTAGTCTGACTTGCATCTTCTTAGGTCACACTCTTATCACTAGTCACTTGAATTACTTTAGTAGCCCAAATTATTGAATGAAAGAGAAGCTGTTCTGGCTAGTTATATATAACTGACTATTATTTAGAGATACTAGGTAGCTCTTGGGTCAGGAGGGTTATAGAAACAGGCTTCAGATAATACAGGAATAACTTTCAGAACCACACAACTGAAATTTGGTCCAGTGAAGGGCTATTGCCATCCCAGAACCACTTGGTCAAACTGTTGTGATAAAAAACACACAGCTGCAGCCATCAATTCCATAACCATATCTCCTGTATTGCCATCCATGCCAGCAAAATGGATTGCTTACTTGTGGCCTGCTTCCTTATATAGTTCATTTTTGAATCTACAAAACCTGTAAATGCATTTCATTGGTGGAAACTAAGCCATATCTCTGTACTCTAGTCATAAGGGAGTCTGGCAAAAGTAGTTTTTATGGATTCTTCTTTGGTTTGGTGGGACTGACACTGAGAGGATGTATTAAAATGTAGAGAGTGTGTTTAAATGATACTGAGAAGCCAAATATGACAGAAGACACTATGGTTTCCTAGCTATTCTTATAGACTTCACTAAAATTTTTCTCATTCTTTAAGACCCAAATCCTGGTAAAAACTTCTCTGATCTTTCCATCTATCATCTGTGTTCCCAAAGCATCACATACATGCCTCTATTATTATTATTATTATTTTTAACGATTTTATTTATTTATTCATAGAGACATACAGAGAGAGAGAATGGCAGAGAGGCAGAGACACAGGCAGAGGGAGAAGCAGGCTCCATGCAGGGAGCCCGACATGGACTCGATCCCTGGTCTCCAGGATCACACCCCAGGCTGCAGGTGGCGCTAAACCGCTGCACCACGGGGGCTGCCCTACATGCCTCTATTATAATTGCATATATGTTTTCCCTACTAGATCATGAATTATTTATTTTTATTTATTTAACAAAGATAGCGTTGACTATGTATCAGGCATTGTTCTAAGTGCTGCATAAAGAATTCATTTAGTTTGTGGCTACAAGCTTTCTTTCAACTTGCACTCCCATAGCCAGCTTAGCATACAGAGTCCTTGGTGCATGGCACATTTCCAGTCAGTAAGTGATTCAATATTTAGAAAGTAGAGAAGAAATAAATAATGACCCAGTCCTGCAACTTTGACTATTCTATTTTGTTGCGCATTAAGTCTTCTAAAGAAAAATTTGGCTAAAATTATACTTCCCTAATATGAGATGGGCTGACTGTGAGGTAGTAGGTTTTCTGTTAGTTGAAATCAAATCAGGGCATACGTGAGCATCTGTGGGCTACATTAAAAATGCTATCCAGCCTTGTTTCTCTGCTTCTGCTTTGACTCAACAATGCTAGATCTAGCCTATCTATGAGTGAGGGAGAGGAAAAAAAATGTCTTCTGTCTTCAAGTCAGAAGGCCAATATACAAATGAGAATTAAGGATATATGATAGGAAAGATAGGGGTAGAGACAGTGAAAGAGGTGATTAGTAAGGAGGATCCTGTTATATATAAATAAAATGTATAGGTGTTGACTGTGAACACATCATAGGAGTCACTGCAATGTATGCAAGAATAGATCAAGAGATTCTTGCTGTCACTGAAGTTAGTATTCTATAGTAGATGCAGCTTTATTTCTTTTCATGGATCCTTTTCTCCCCCTCACATTCTTACATATGAGTCTTTAATGTTGATTTTATTTTTGCTCATTACTTTCCTTTATTAAAAAAATAGTAATGGCCAGAATTATTAAGAGAATAAAAAGAAAAAATACTGATTTAAAAAAAAATTGAAATATAAATCACATACTGTAAAATTCACCGTCTTAAACATTTCAGTGTGTTTTTTAGTATATTCTAAGAGTTATGAAGCTATCACAACAGTCAATTTTAGAACATTTTTATCACTCCAAAAAAACACCATACCCATCAGCAGTCATACCCCAATTCTCCTATTCCCCGTCCCCTGCCTGTGGCAACCACTAATTTATTTTCTTTCTGTATAGATTTGCCAATTCTGGGCATTTAGTGTAATCATACAATGTGTGGTCTTTTGTGACTGGCTTCTTTCACTTAGCATATGTGATTTCAAGTTTCATTCATGCTATAGCATTTATCAGTACTTGGTTATTCTTTATGACTGAATATTGCATTGTCTGGACATACCACATTTGTTTATCCATTCATCACTTGAGGGACATTTGGATTGTTCCCACTCTTTGATGCTTCTGCTGTGAACATTCATGTGCAAATTTTTGTGTGGACATATTTCTTTCTTTCTTTCTTTTTTTTTTTTTTTTGTATAAGCTGGGCCATGTGGTAAGTTTATGTGTATCTTTTTGAGGAACTGCTAGACTATTTTTGAAATGGGCTATATCATTTCACATTCTTACCAGCAGTGTGTGAGGGGCCCAGTTTCTCCATATCCTTACCAATGTTTCCTATTATCATCTTTTTGTATCTTATCTATCCTAGTGCAAGTGAGGTGATGTCTCATTTTGATTGTACTTCTATAATGAATATTGATACTGAACATCATGTGCTTACTAGCCATTTGTATATCTTCTTTAGAGAAATGTCTGTTCAGATCCTTTGCCCATTTGTTGTTGGGTTCTCTTTTTATTGTTGATTTGTGAGAGTTCTTTATATATTATGGATATAAGTCCCTTATCAGATAAATGATTTGGAAACATTTTCACCCATTCTGCCTGTTGTTTTTTCATTTGATGTTGCTTTTTTAAAGATTTATTTATATACATAGAATGTGAGTTGGGGGCGAGACAAAGGGAGAGAGAGAATCTCAAACAGACTCTGCTGAGCACAGAGCCTGATGCAGGACTCCATTTTAGGACCCTGAGATCATGACCTGAGCTGAAATCAAGATTTGGATGCTCAACCAACAAGGCCATCCAAGTTCTCCTGATGCTGCATTTTGAATCATAGACATTTCCACCTTGGTTTTGTGATCCTTTATTAATGTCTTAATATGTTGTAAGGGTTTTTTAAATAAGATTTTATTTATTCATGAGAGACACACAAAGAGAGGGAGAGGAAGAGACACAGGCAGAGGGAGAAACAGGCTCCATGCAGGGAGCCTGATGGGGACTCGATCCCGGGACTCCAGGATGACACCCTGGGCTGAAGGCAGGCGCTAAACTGCAAATAATCCTCCCTGGTTATTTGCCATTCATCCTGTGTTGTAAGGGTTAGTATAATTTCAAAGTGAAGAAAAATAATTTGTCCAGTGACAATGTTATATGTGTGGGTATCATGTAATAAAGGAAGATTCCCAGTCAATTTTTTTTTAATTTTTATTTATTTATGATAGGCACACAGTGAGAGAGAGAGAGAGGCCGAGACACAGGCAGAGGGAGAAGCAGGCTCCATGTACCAGAAGCCTGACGTGGGATTTGATCCCCGGTCTCCAGGATCATGCCCTGGGCCAAAGGCAGGCACTAAACCGCTGCACCACCCAGGGATCCCTTTTTTTTTTTTTTTTTAATTTTTAGATTCCCAGTCAAATTGAAGCTTATTGAATCTCAAACCATTTCTTGTAACTTAATATTTTTTCCTTTATTGAGTAATTTTTGTCATCCAAACACAGCTGATTATATTTTTGATTTTCTTTTTTTGCTTTCAGAATCCAGCAACTTCTCAAGAACTTTTCTTCAGTGACATATTGTAGATAGATATTTCCTATTACTTTAAAAGTCATATTTGTTCTTCTAGATAATAGTGATCTTAAGGGAGAATATGCCAAATGGTAAATTGTTTGTTTATTTTTGCTATCAGGATAAATTAATATCTGTGCTAAGGTTATCTGATGTATGCTACAAAATAGCTGCCAGTTTATTCTGTGGAATAGTTTAAAAACATTTTTTCATTCTGCTCATTGGTTGACTAGGTAGAGATATAAACCATTAATATATGGTAAAATTTATACAATGTTATGGTAAAAACTGAAATAAGAAATAATAGTGAAGTATCCACCAAAATGAGGTGGTAGTTGTTGGTAGTTACAGCAGGACTTATGATTTTAAAAGAGAATATTAGTATTTATTAATCACTTTTGAAATTCAAGCAGCAATTTTTAAACACTTATCATAGATGTTCTTTCTAATAGGAGGACATGAACCTTAATGAAGAACGAAAAGCTCCTTTACGAAACAAAGATTTTACCACCAAGCGTGAGATGGTTGTCCAGTATATTTCTGCTACTGCCAAATCTGTAAGTAGTGACACTTCCCCAGCACTACCATAATGAGTTTAGCATTATCTGCTCAAAATTAAATAAACCTCAGCTCTTCAAGTTCTTGTCTCACTGTACTTCTATAGATTATTAAGAAAAAAACACTTATGTGTATTTTTACACATTTGGTATATATTTAAAAACTGCTTACAATTAGACTTATTAAACAATACAGACTTAGGATAGAAGGCTCTGAGTTAATCCAACGAGTTTTGGAGCAGTAGTTTTTTGTACATCCTAAAAATTGACAGAAATTTGCAGTAATTCCACCACATATACTGTTTGTTTTATGAAAATTTTGAATTTTGAAGGAGAAGCCACAAACATAGGCTAGTCACAAGTTTTAACTAAGTTTACATTTAAGCTATATGTTTGGTTTCTTCTTGCATGAAATTTTTAATTTAATTTAATTTTAATTTTTAATTTTAATTAAAAAATTTTAAATTTAATATTTTTAATATGCTGTTTTAGTTTTTTATTATTTTATGTGGTGCTAACTATATAAACTACCTCATAATGGTTATTGTACAGCTTAACTTAGTATAATTAATATAATATAATTTAATATAATAAGGTGCTTAATAGGAATGAGCTTTAATGAAATCTGTATGAGTTTCAAAAGACTTGTGTTCAGCAGGAGAAACTTTAGTGTTTTAATGGGATATATGGCTTTGTTTACTTCTTAAGCTGCTTCCAAAAATAGACATCAGGTTTGATTTCTTTTTGTAAGAAAAAAATGTATTTTTGAAATGGTGAAATGTATCTTTTACATTTCTGTAAGGAAAAAGCTTTATACAGCTAGAGTTCATAGAATCACTGTATATGTGTATATATGTTGTATGTATATAGACACATATATACATGTAACATTTTATATATCTGTGTACATATACATATACAAACACAGATTTTGATTGTGTGGTATGTATATTATATGTGTATATAAATAATATAACACATTCATTTACATGTAAAAATATTTTTTAATATTATTTTAGTTTTATACTTTTAAAGATTTTTTAAATTTATCATGAGAGACACAGAAAGAGAGGCAGAGACATAGGCAGAGGGAGAAGCAGGCTCCCCTTAGGGAGGCCAATGTGGGACTCAATCCCAGGACCCTGGGATCATGCCCTGAGCTGACGGCAGATGCTCAACCACTGAACCATCCAGGCATCCCAAAAATACATATTTTAAATTACAAACTTGGCCAGTAAAGAAAATAATTGCTTGGAAAATTATTCCATTGGAAAAAATATTCTAAAATTATTTGGCTATCCTGTTACTACTACTTCAGTACAGTAATTGAAATGGGAATTATTAATGCATGTTACCCTAAATTCTACAATTGTATTGATTTCATATTGTTGTTTAAGCAAGCTGAATCTGAATGCTGAATTATTTAAACATAACACAGTCCAGCTCAGCCAGAGCAGGGCAACAGCATGTATTTTACTTTGCTCCTCATATCCAAGGTCAGAAATATGTTCCAAATCATGTGAAATTTACCACGAGTGCTGTTTTCAATAGATTTTGGTGAAGCAAAGGGTCTTACTTTGAAATTGTGATAAATCTCTTTTTATTTTACACTCAAGTTATTGTTCACAGTAAAATGTGTTAGGAAATGCAGGGTGTACATTAGTGTTATTTTTCAAATACCTAAAAGCAAATACACTAGTAAATTTATATAACTAAATCTGAATGCAAAGTACAGATAATAATATATGAATAATCATGTGGTATTTTTAATGGTAACATTTTGTTAGTGTTTCTGGCTCATTTGTCGTTTTTGATTACATAAGAGGGATTAAATATGATGAAAATTTTACAAAGCTCTTATTCTTTAACATTTTGATTTTTACTCTATGTAGAACTTGTTTTTATTTGTTCTCATATTGTTTCCTCTTCAGCTGACCAAAGACATGTAAACTTTAGGTTATGGACTCATTTTGCACATTCAAATGCTGAAATTGGGATAAATATTGGATGAGCTCTTTGAATTGCTTTATTCGAAAGATGGAAATAGAATGTTTCTCATAAGACTTGAAAATTCTGTTTCAGGCATTAGCCTCAAAATCAGTACTTACTATTTAGTATATGACCCTTATTTGTTTCATTCAGCATACATATGAGCACCTGACATGCATATAGCACTTTTATTAGAGACTCAAATTTATACATTTTATTTGCTATTATTTTTTCATGTACCAAATGTTATGAAAAAGAAAGCCTCTTGATCAACATGTTTTAAAGCTTTCATATCTTGGAGAGACGTTAAATTGTATTATGATTTTTGTTGTTAAAACTAAGAAAATTGCTTATGTACTTTCCTTTTGAAGGTGAGAGTGATGCCATTCAGTGACAGTCCTCTTACCTTTGACATTTTCATGATCATGACAATAATATTTGCATAAACTATAGCTCAATATGTGGCTGTTTACATATTTGTGTTTTTTTTTTGTATAATTTTTTATTGGAGTTCGATTTGGCAACGTATAGCATAACACCCAGTGCTCAACTCATCAAGTGCCCCCATCAGTACCTGTCACCCAGTCACCCAAACCCCCGCCCAATTCCCTTTCCACCACTCCTTGTTCGTTTCCATGAGTTAGGAGTCTTTTTTTTTTTTTTCTTTTCTTTATTTATTTATGATAGTCACAGAGAGAGAGAGAGAGAGAGAGGCAGAGACACAGGCAGAGGGAGAAGCAGGCTCCATGCACCGGGAGCCCGATGTGGGATTCGATCCCGGGTCTCCAGGATCACGCCCTGGGCCAAAGGCAGGCGCCAAATCGCTGCACCACCCAGGGATCCCAGTTAGGAGTCTTTCATGTTCTCTCACCCTCACTGATATTTTCCAATCAATTTCTCTCCTTTCCCCTTTATTCCCTTTCACTATTTTTTATATTCCCCAAATGAATGAGACCATATAATGTTTGTTCTTCTCCAATTGACTTACTTCACTCAGCATAATACCCTCCAGTTCCATCCACGTTGAAGCAAATGGTGGGTATTTGTCATTTCTAATGGTTGAGTAATATCCCATTGTATATATAGAGCACATCTTCTTTATCCATTCATCTTTCTTTTTTATTTATTTATTTATTTATTTTTTATTTTATTTATTTATTTATTTTTTTTATTGGTGTTCAATTTACTAACATACAGAATAACACCCAGTGCCTGTCACCCATTCACTCCCACCCCCCGCCCTCCTCCCCTTCTACCACCCCTAGTTCGTTTCCCAGAGTTAGCAGTCTTTACGTTCTGTCTCCCTTTCTGATATTTCCCACACATTTCTTCCCCCTTCCCTTATTTTCCCTTTCACTATTATTTATATTCCCCAAATGAATGAGAACATATAATGTTTGTCCTTCTCCGACTGACTTACTTCACTCAGCATAATACCCTCCAGTTCCATCCACGTTGAAGCAAATGGTGGGTATTTGTCATTTCTAATAGCTGAGTAATATTCCATTGTATACATAAACCACATCTTCTTTATCCATTCATCTTTCGTTGGACACCGAGGCTCCTTCCACAGTTTGGCTATCGTGGCCATTGCTGCTAGAAACATCGGGGTGCAGGTGTCCCGGCGTTTCATTGCATTTGTATCTTTGGGGTAAATCCCCAACAGTGCAATTGCTGGGTCGTAGGGCAGGTATATTTTTAACTGTTTGAGGAACCTCCACACAGTTTTCCAGAGTGGCTGCACCAGTTCACATTCCCACCAACAGTGTAAGAGGGTTCCCTTTTCTCCGCATCCTCTCCAACATTTGTTGTTTCCTGCCTTGTTAATTTTCCTCCATTCATCTTTCAATGGACACCGAGGCTCCTTCCACAGTTTGGCTATTGTGGACATTGCTGCTATAAACATCAGGGTGCAGGTGTCCTGCCATTTCACTGCATCTGCATCTTTGGGGGAAATCCCCAGCAGTGCAATTGTTGGGATGTAGAGCAGTTCTATTTTTAACTCTTGAGGAACCTCCACACAGTTTTCCAGAGTCGCTGTACCAGGTCACATTCCCACCAACAGTGCAAGAGGGTTCCTTTTCTCCATATCCTTCCCAGCATTTGTTGTTTCCTGTCTTGTTAATTTTCACAATTCTTACTCATGTGAGGTGGTATCTCATTCTGGTTTTGATTTGTATTTCCTTTTTTTTCTCTTTTTTTTTTATTGGAGTTCAATTTGCCAACATATAGCATAACACCCAGTGCTCATCCCATCAAGTGCCCCCCTCAGTGCCCGTCACCCAGTCACCCCCATCCCCTACCCACCTCCCTTTCCATCACCCCTTGTTCGTTTCTCAGAGTTAGGAATATCTCATGTTCTGTCTCCCTTTCTGATATTTCCCACTCATTTTTTCTCCGTTCCCCTTAATTCCGTTTTACTATTTTTTATATTCCCCAAATGACTGAGACCATATAATGTTTCTCCTTCTCTGATTGACTTATGTCACTCAGCATAATACCCTCCAGTTTCATTAACGTCAAAGCAAATGGTGGGTATTTGTTGTTTCTAATCGCTGAGTAATATTCCATTGTATTCATAGACCACATCTTCTTTATCCATTCATCTTTCGATGGACACCGAGGCTCCTTCCACAGTTTGGCTATTGTGGACATTGCTGCTATCGGGGTGCAGGTGTCCTGCCATTTCACTATATCTGTATCTTTCGGGTAAATCCCCAGCAGTGTAATTGCTGGGTCGTAGGGCATATCTATTTTTAACTCTTTGAGGAACCTCCACACAGTTTTCCAGAGTGGTTGTACCAGGTCACATTCCCACCAACAGTGCAAGAGGATTCCCCTTTCTCCACATCCTTCCTAGCATTTGTTGTTTCCTGTCTTGTTAATTTTCAAAATTTTTATTCGTGTGAGGTAGTATCTCATTGTGGTTTTGATTGTATTTCCCTGATGGAAAGTGATGCGGAGCATTTCCTCGTGTGCTTGTTGGCCATGTCTATGTCTTCCTCTGTGAAATTTCTGTTCATGTTTTTTACTCGTTTCATGATTGGATTGTTTGTTTCTTTGCTGTTGAGTTTAATAAGTTTTTTATAGATCTTGGATACTAGCCCTTTTTCTGGTAGGTCATTTGCAAATATCTTCTCCCATTCTGTAGGTTGTCTTTTAGTTTTGTTCACTGTTTCTTTTGCTGTGCAGAAGCTTCTTATCTTGATGAAGTCCCATAGTTCATTTTTGCTTTTGTTTCCCTTGCCTTCATATGTATCTTGCAAGAAGGTACCGTGGCCAAGTTCAAAAAGGGTGTTGCTTGTGTTCTCCTCGAGGATTCTGATGGATTCTTGTCTCACATTTAGATATTTTATTCATTTTGAGTTTCTCTTTGCGTATGGTGTAAGAGAATGGTCCAGTTTCATTCTTTTGCACGTGGCTGTCCAATTTTCCCAGCACCGTTTATTGAAGATAGTGTCCTTTTTCCAGTGGATAGTCTTTCCTGCTTTGTCGAATATTAGTTGATCAGAGATTTGAGGGCCCATTCCCGGTTCTCTATTCTGTTTCATTGATCTATGTGTCTGCTTTTGTGCCAGTACCACACTGTCTTGATGACCACAGCTTTGTACTAAAACCTGATATCCAGCATGGTGATGCCACCGGTTCTGATTTTCTTTTTCAGTATTCCCCGGGCTATTTCGGTTCTTTTCTGATTCCACGGATATCTTAAGATGATTTTTTCCAACTTTCTGAAGAAAGTTCATGATATTTTGTTAGGGATTGCATTGAATGTGTAAATTGCCCTGGGTAGCATAGACATTTTCACAGTATTAATTCTTCCAATCCATGAGCATGGAATATTTTTCCATTTGTGTCTACTTTAGTTTCTTTCAGAAGTGTTCTGTAGTTTTCAGGGTATAGATACTTTACCTTTTTGGTTAGGTTTATTCCTTGGTATCTTATGTTTTTGGGTGCAATTGTAAATGGGATTGACTCCTTAATTGCTCTTTCTTCAGTTTCATTGTTAGTGTATAGAAATGCCACTGATTTCTGGGCATTGATTTTGATTCCTGGCACACTGCCGGATTGTTATATGTGTTCTAACAATCATGTGGTGGAGTCTTTTGGGTTTTCTATGTACAGTATTATGTCATCTGCAAAGAGAGAGAGTTTGACTTCTTCGTTGCCATTTTGAATGCCTTTAATGTCTTTCTGTTGTCTGATTGCTAAGGCTAGGACTTCTAGTACTACCTTGAATAGCAATGGTGAGAGTGGACATCCCTGTCTTGTTCCTGATCTTAGGGGAAAGGCTCCCAGTGTTTCCCCATTGAGAATGATATTTGCTGTGGGCTTTTCGTAGATGGCTTTGAAGATGCTGAGGAATGTTCCCTGTATCCCTATACTCTGAAGAGTTTTGATCAGGAATGGGTGCTGTATTTTATCGAATGCTGTCTCTGCATCTATTGAGAGGATCATATGGTTTTTGTTTTTTCTCTTGTTGATATAAACTATCACGTTGATTGTTTTACGAGTGTTGAACCAGCCTTGCATCCCAGGGATAAATCCTTTTTTTTTTTTTTTTTTTAATTTTTATTTATTTATGATAGTCACACAGAGAGAGAGAGAGGCAGAGACACAGGCAGAGGGAGAAGCAGGCTCCATGCACCGGGAGCGCGACGTGGGATTCGATCCAGGGTCTCCTGGATCGCGCCCTGGGCCAAAGGCAGGCGCCATATCGCTTCGCCACCCAGGGATCCCTGGGGATAAATTCTACTTGGTCTGGTGAATAACTTTCTTAATGTTCTGTTGGATCCTATTGGCTAGTATCTTGTTGAGAATTTTTGCATCTGTGTTCATCAGGGATATTGGTCTATAATTCTTTTTGGCGGAGTCTTTGTCTGTTTTGGGAATTAAGGTGATACTGGCCTCATAAAAGGAGTTTGGAATTATTCCCTCCCTTTATATCTTTTGGAACAGCATGGGTAGAATAGGTATAGTTTCTTTAAATGTTTCATAGAATTCCCCTGGGAAACCATCTAGACCTGGACCTTTGTGTCTTAGATGGTTTTTGATGACTGCTTCAATTTCCTCCCTGGTTATTTGCCAGTTCAGGTTTTCTATTCCTTCCTGTTCCAGTTTTGGTAGTTTGTGGTTTTCCAGAAATGCATCCATTTCCTCTAGGTATCCTAATTTATTGGTGTATAGCTGCTCAAAATAAGTTTTTAAAATTGTTTGTATTTCCTTGGTATGATTGTGATGTCTCCCTTTTCATTCGTGATTTTATTAATTTGAGTCTTTTCTCTCTCTCTCTCTCTTTTTTTTTAATAAGGGTGGCTAATGGTTTATCTATCTTATTAACTCTTTGAAACAACCAACTCGTTTTGTTGATGTGTTCTACAGTTCTTCTGGTCTCTATTTATTTGAGTTCTGCATGAATCTTTATTAAATCTCTTCTTCTGCTTGGTGTAGGTTTTAGTTGCTGTTTTTTCTCAAGTTCCTTTATGTGTGAGGGTAGCTTGTGTATTTGAGTTTTTTCCATTTTTTTGAAGGAGGTTTGTATTATGATGTTTTTCCCTCTTAGGACTGATTTTGCCGTATTCCAAAGATTTTGAAGGGTTATATCTTCATTCTCATTAGTTTCCATGAATCTTTTTATTTCTTATCTAAATTCCTGGTTGACTCTTTCATCTTTTAGCAGGATGCTCTTTAAGTTCCGGGTGTTTAAGCTTCTTCCAAATTTCTTCTTGTGATTGTGTTCAAGTTTCAAAGTTTCGTGGTCTGTAAATATACAAGGGACAATCCCAATCTTTTGGTATCAGTTAATAACTTATTTGTGACCCAGTCTGTGGTCTATTCTGGAGAAAGTTCCATGTGCAGTCGAGAAGAATGTGTATTCAGTTGCGTTTGGATATAAAGTTCTGTAAATATCTGGGAAATCCATCTGGTTCAGTGTATCATTTAAAGTTCCTGTTTCTTTGGAGATGTTGTGCTTAGAAGATTTGTTGATTATATAAAGTGCTGTGTTCAAGTCACCAAGTATAATGTATTATTATCTAAATATGTCTTCACTTTGGTTATTAATTGATTGATATAGTTGGCATTCCCTCATTTAGGGTATAAATATTGATGATTGTTAGGTCCTTTTGTTGGATAGATTCTTTAAGTATGATATAGTGTCCCTCTTCATCTCTTACTACAGTCTTTGGGATAAACTTTAATTCATATGATATATGGATGGCTACCCCTGCTTTCTTTTGAGGACCATTTGAATGGTAAATGGTCCCAACCTTTTATTTGTAGGTGTAGGCGTCCTTAGGTCTAAAATGAGTTTTGTAGACAGCAAATAGATGGGTCTTGCACTTTTATCCAGTCTGAAACCCTGCACCTTTTGATGGGGTCATTAAGCGTATTCACGTTCAGAATTACTGTTAAAGATATGAATTTAGTGTCATCATGATACCTATTCAGTCCTTGTTTTTGGATTGTTTCCTTGGAGTTCCTCTTTCTTTTCCAGAGTCCATCTTAATATTTCTTGCAGAGCTGGTTTGGTGGTCACATATTCTTTCAGTTTCTGCCTATCTTGGAAGCTCTTTATCTCTCCTTCTGTTCTGAATGAGAGCCTTGCTGGATAAAGTATTCTTGGCTGCAGTTTCTTCTCGTTTAGGACCCTGAATATATCCTGCCATCCCTTTCTGGCCTGTCGGGTGTCTGTGGAGATGTCTGCTGTTAATTTAATATTTCTCCCCATGTAAGTTAGGGATCCCTTGTCTCTTGCTGTTTTAAGGATTTTCTCTTTATCTTTGGAATTTGCAAGTTTCACTGTTAAATTTCCAGGTGTTGAAATGTTTTTATTGATTAGGGGGAGAAGTCTCCATCTTCTGGATCTGAATACCTGTTTCCGTCCCCAGATTAGGGTTGTTCTAAGCTATGATTTGTTGAAATATGCTTTCTGGTCCTCTCTCCATTGCAGCACCCCCTAAATCTCCAAGTGAAACCTAGATTTTTCCTTCTGAGGCTGTCATTTATTTCCCTTAACCTTTCCTTACGGTGTTTTAATTGTTTTTCTGTTTTTTCCTCAGCTTCCATCCTTGCCATCTACTTGTCTTCCATGTCACTCACTCTTTCTTCTACCTCCTTAACCATCATCGTGAGGACCTCCAGTTTGGATTGCATCTCATTTAATTAATGTTTAATTTCCGTCAGATTACATCTAAATTTTGCAGTCATGATGTCTCTTGATACCATTATGCTTTTTTCCAGAGTCACCAGTAGCTTTATAATTGTGCTTCTGAATTGGCTTTCTGACATCATATTGTTATCCAAATTCTGTAACTCTGTGGCAGAGTATACTGTTTGTGATTCTTTCTTTTGTGGGGGGTTGTTTTTTCTAAACATTTTGCTTAGTGCAGAGTGGCTTGAAATGAGTTGTACTTGTTAGAAGCGCAAACTCTTCTCTCTGTATCATTTCAGCTGTTCTCTCTTTAAATCTCAGGTTGAATTTGTAGGTTTTCAGGATGATTTGAAAGTTATGTAGTTAAGTTGGTGGGGATAGGTTACTTGGCGACCCTTCTCCTCTGCCGTCTTGCACTGCCCCTCTTTACCTAGTTTTAACTAAGGTTTCCATCCTGCTTTCAATAAGCTTTAGATATGCCTTGTATATCTTGTACTATTTTATTATATTGATATACTATTTAATAATGTTTTCTAGTTGGGGCGCCTGGGTAGTTTAGTCAGTGGAGCTTCTGTTTCTTGTTTTTAGCTCAGCTTGTGACCTCAGAGTGATAGCATTGAGTTCTACATCCAGCTCTGCCTTCAATGTGGCATTGCTTTAAATTCTCCCCCTCCCTAGTCATTTGTGTGTGTGCAGAGTCTTTAAAGTAAATACATCAGTCTCAGCTTTGCACAGTGGCTGTATCGTAGCCAATGAGGTTTATCCGAGGCGTGATTGTTGCTAATAAATAAGTCAGCCTAAAAAAATGTTTCTTCATTTAAAGTAGATATGATTGTAATCACTTCTTCATGAAAATACTTTAAATGTAGTCCAAACTTTAATCTGGATGTAAAAAAAAGGGCTAGTGTTCCTGATGGAGAATGTTTTGTAGTCACATATAAAACGTGAGAATTATAGTTACTTTTAAACATAAATTATATATCTCCCCGTTTAACACTTGCATTTATCATTTTGCATAGAATTGAAAAATAAACAAAATATGAACTCAGTAGGAAATGTCCATCATTCTCCTGGGTTCCTGGATACAGACAGTAAAGCAAGATGAAACTAATGCACAGGTTTGTGCTCAAGACCTGTTTTTAAAGGAAAGAATTTTTTTTTTTTAGTATTGAATTAAAAGTAAAATTTTATTACAAAGGATTCATAAATGAACTTAAAAGACAAGCAAAGAGTGAAAGAAGTTATGTGCAATGCATACAACCCCTAAAGAATGTTATTCTGAATTTTTAGGGACACTCCACAATTGCATGACCTAACAGAAAAATGGACAAAGGAACAGCAATGTGAAACAATGGTTGGCTTTGCCGTGGTTACAAATTAAACAATACTAGGAAATGCAGATTTAACCAATAAAATTCATTTTCACCTAAGCTATTTTGGTAGCGTTCGCAGCCTACAAAGGAACACTGAGCAAGAAACAGTGGTTTTAATTGAAGACAGCCAGCTTGGGACAATCTTTCAGGGAGAGAGCCAATGGAAATATACGTTCACATCATTCCCCTACCTCATTCTAATTTCCTAGCGTTCCTTATTAGAGAAACCTAACTAGAAACTAGAGAGATATAAACCTGTTAATAAAGTCCATACAGCTATACTGGTAGCGCAAATAACAGGTGAAGAAGGGTAAAGAGTTTATCTGGAGGAATGAATTAAAGATATTTGGTACAGAGGTTCTGATGCTTGGTGACTAAAAAATTGACAAATGTCTGTGATTATTAAGTTTTGTTAAAAAATGTATAACATGCTTTAATGTGGAAAAACAAACTATTTAAAAATCTTTACTGGGGAGGGACATGCCTGGGTGGTACAGTCTGTTAAGTGTCCAACTCTTTGTTTCAGCTCAGGTCATGATCTCATGGGTAATGAGATCGAGCCCCATGTCTGGCTCCACACTCAGCACAAAGTAAAGCAGAGAATTCTTTGCTATGTAACTATCTTTGCTAAAACAAGCATGGAATAAAAATATATAGGAAATTAAAAGATACTGATGAAAAAGCTATTGCCTAGTGTTTTCTTGTTAAGGTTCCATGTTAGAGAATATTGAATTGTGTGAGTGTTAAAGGAAAAAGTAGCTACAATAGGTCTGTCAGTGATGAATGAGTGGAGAAGAACCTCTTCTCTGCTCAGGGTGGACTCATTTGCTCATTATATCAAGTGTGGTTATAGACCTGACCTATAATAGTTGGCACATGGTCATAATTTAGCCACAAAAATCTGGAAGAATTTAGATTTTCAAAACACCAGCATGTGTTTTCAGAGATGGAAAACCAAGCTTTGTTAATAATATAAACGTTGTCACCCATATTCATAATCCTGAAAGAGGCATGATATCTCAGTGATTTTGGAGATCCTGTATGTTCTATCTTAGGAAAAATAAGTCACTGAAATTCTAACAATTTGCCAAAAGCCATTGTCTTTTTTAGAATATTAAGAAACTATTTTATTACTAACTTAAATCTAATTTGTTTATTTGTAACTCAACAATTTTTGAAGCTGAGATTTTAAAATATGTGAAGTTACATTTTTGAAGACACATGACCCATTGAGAGGTATCATTAATTAGAAAAAAATCTTAATAGGAAATAAGTTAAAATAGTGACACCAAATATATCTGTAGAATTTTTAGATTCACACATGTAGTTACAGAACTTGTAATTTGAAGGTTGCAGAACATCTCTCTATGTGTGTATACATGTCTTATAGTTTAGCTTTTGCTATTAGCAGATATTTTCTTTCTCTGGTGAAACAATTGAAGTCAAACACGACCAGACATGTTTCTTTTAGCTTTCCTTAGGCAATCTAATCTGGTCACTATATGAGCTTTAGCTAAATAGAATCGTTTTGGAATCATAATGAATTACTAATGGGCTATACTTTGGTTGTCTCACTAAGTATAGACTTGCCTTAATTAAGACAGGCTTGCATTCTTGTTTTAGTCTTATGTCTGTGCTGTATAAACAAGGGATAAATAAGACCTCTGTCTTTTTGGTTGGGAAATAAGTTAGGTCTATAGCATATCTTTCAATTCAGAAGACTGTTGATGGCACCAGAGAGGCTTTTATTCAATCACTGCCTCTAAATAGTCTATTGAATGAATATTTAAGAAAGCTGCTTATCTATTTGGAGATTCATGTATTCCTCTGAAATAATTTGCTTGGCAACTGTCATTGTCTTTTTGCGTCTTGTGGTGTCCTGTTTAAAACTTAGGATGCTTCCTGAGATTTCAGTATTTTATTTTTCTTTTTAAAGTACTATCTGGAAAAAAAAAGTACTAGCTGGTTAATATTGATAATATTGATAATAACTGCTGTAATATTAATGTTTTTAGATTGTAGATTAGTTCTTTTTTGGACATTGCCTGATATTTAAGTGTAGGAATCTGATAACGATTTGATTTATAATTGGGCTTAGGCATAAAATTATGTTAGGACTATGATTTCAATTTTGCTTTCTTTTTCTTAATTTTTAAAATTAAAAAAAAGATTTATTTATTTATTCATGAGAGACACAGAGAGAGAGAGAGAGAGAGAGAGAGAGAGAGGCAGAGACATAGGTAGAGGGAGAAGCAGGCTCCATGCAGGTAGCCTGACATGGGACTCAATCCCAGGTCTCCCGGGTCATGCCCTGGGCTGAAGGCGGTGCTAAACCGCTGAGGTACCCAGGCTGCACCTACTTCTTGCTTTCTTTCTTTCTTTTTTTTTTTTTTAATATTTTATTTATTCATTCATGAGAATACACAGAGAGGAGAGAGAGAGAGAGAGGCAGAGACACAGGCAGAGGGAGAAGCAGGCTCCATGCAGGGAGCCCGACATGGGACTCGATCCTGGGTCTCCAGGATCAGGCCCTGGGCTGCAGGCAGCGCTAAACCGCTGAGCCACCGGGGCTGCCCTACTTCTTGCTTTCTTAAACAGAATTCAGCTTCTCAGAAATTCTATTATCTCTTATCTATTAGGAAAGCTCAATTAAAGTTTCAGTTTTTGAACTGTTACCTCCTTGTGAAGATGTGCATGTTCACATATAATTACTTCTTTGTCTTCATGTTACATGATATTATCTGATCTTTTAATAACAAATGTTTGCATGACCTAGACAACTAGAATCATAAGCAATCTATCTCCTTCATAATTTTCAAGTATAATACAAAACAGTATTAAAAACCTTAAAATCATAATATAAAATATTTGTTTTCAACCTAGAATTCCTTTCTTAATGCGTGACTTTAAATGCAACATTTATATTCTAAAGGGCCTTATTTCAGCCTTAATATATCTGTTGTAATGAGGAAAGAAAAAATTCAGTTTTTATTGGTAAGTTTTTTGAGTAGCTATGGGTTGGTAAAATTTCTGATGCTTGGTTACACATAATTTTACATCAGTTGATACTTACATTATACTATATTAGGCTATTACAATACAGTTAAAAAAATCGTCAAACAGTAATAGTCTTTTACTTGGGAATCCTTATTTTGCAGACTACATATTTTTGAAATATGGTAGAAATTAATACTGGTATATTTGTTTTAGCCTCTAGATCTAAAGTATTAAATGTATACATATAGTTAGCTATTTACTAAACACTTCTGTGAAAAGCTTCTGATTTCTAATATTGTTGCTATTGTGTGTTTTTTTTATTTTTTTAAATTTTTTTTTTACACACCATAACCACTCTCCGTTGACCACTGCTTGCAGATAGTTGGAAGTAAAGTTATGGTGAGTACAAAAGATGTATTTTACCCTTAGTTATGAATTTTTGCTTTTGGAAATTGAGCAAGTTTTGCTTATAGTCTTTTATATGTTTGGTTTTTCTTTTGGAGTATATTTTACAAAGTAGTGAGATGATTAATATCAGGTGATGAGAAGTAGGCTATGGTAAGTATTTTTCCTGTGCTTTTTGGAAATGTTTTAGAACTGGTATATGCTTGTATATTTTATTTTAGAAAGTTTTATTTATTTTTTAGAGTTATACCTAAGGTTACAATTTTATGATTCAGTTTTATGATTCTGAGGAAATTGAGTGTTTTACCTCAGTGTCTTAGGATGGCAGAGAGAGACTCCTCATAGTTTGGTTTATGTTTGCAGGAATTCTTGTTAAAGTATCTTACTTTAATTTTAGTACCTCACTTTGATTTCATAGTGTAATGAAAGCAACATTTGATGTGCAGTCAAAGAGGCCTAGGTCTTTGTCTTCATTAGATACTACTAATTGGTTGTATAACTTTGGGCACATCATGTAATTTCTTTGAGGTTCAGGTATTAAATGGAGAAATTGAAGTGATTGGTGTACATTATTTTTTAAGGGTCTTTTTCTTGCTGAATTTTAGAGATTTTAAAAAAGATTATTTATTTTAAAGAGAGAGAGCATGAGTGGAAGGAGGGGCAGAGGGAGAGGAAGAGGGAGAGAGAGAAACCTGAGCAGACTCTGTGCTAAGTGCAGAGTCAAGTGCTGGGCTCGATCCCACAACTCTGATATCACAAATTTAGCTGAAACCAAGAGTTGAATGCTTTACCAGCTGTGTCACGCAGGTGCCCCCATGTCTTTTAGAGATTTTATACTCAAGGCACTGTATTTCATTGCCATAATGACATGATATACTATTATGTAATACACCAAAAATGTCCTGTATTAAAATTGAGAGGTATTTGTAAATACCTTGTCTTCATGACTAAGCAGTCTTGCTTTAGATACCAGGGCAGAAGACATCTTTACCATTATCAAGTACCATATTATTCAGAATAGTGAATGTATTTAATATTTTTTTCGTTTAAAAATTGATTTAGTTGTTTTTTCTTTTTAAATTTATGTGACATCCAGGAGCAAAAAGCCATCAATATTTTGATGTAATTTCAAACATTAGCAAATATTTCTTTAGTCCTTAATATGTGCCAACGATTATGTTAGATTCATTGATGACTGGAAAATAACATTAAGACCTTATAGTTTATATATATAACAATATATATATTTCCATATATAACAATACATATGGAAAGAGTCAATCTTTAAATTGTGCATGCTGATTGTAAGTGTAGTAGGAATTCATAAGCAGGAGAGAGAAGTAGGCATAGAGTAGAGAAAAGTTCATGTAAGTTTCTGAATTTAAGCTAGATTTTTGAGAATCCTTAATTATTATGGCTTGGATTTGATATAGGAGGTGAGACCAAAAGCAGCTCTCAGGTTGTGGAAATATTTGATGCAGAGGCCTAGAGAAGGAACCAAACTGTGTGCATAGGGGGTGGATAAGAGACAAACAAGAGATGAAGTTGACTTTGTTGAGAATATATATTGGAAAGCTTGAAAAATTAAGTTGAAAGATATTCTTGAAGTCCAGTTTGAAGATTAGAAATCAGTTTGAACAAGAAAGTGACATGAAGGAAGCAGGGTTTGAGAAAAATAAATATGATAGTAGCAGGTAGGCTGCATTAGACTAATTGTTCTAAAATTAAAAAGTGTATAAAAATGCAAATTTTGTCCCTCTTGGGTTCTAGGATAGGGCCAAGAACTCTACATATTTATCAAGCACCTCAGGAGATCCTCTTAAGGTAGACTGAAGAGGATGCTTTGAGAAATACTGGATTAGGATAGAGATTTGTTTCCAGGGCTACTAGGAGACTTGTGTGTGAATCAATGAGGGTCTGTTTTAAATTGGAGGCTAGGTGTAGGAGGGTGGGGTTAAATAGAGTTTTGGGCTTCAAAAGAATCTTGAGCTTACTTTAATGTGAACTGAAGCTAGCTTGTTCTCTGCATGGCTTATGCCAGAGTTTGTAAAATATTACTGATTTCTCCATATCCAATGGAATTAAAGTTCTGTTGATTATTTCTCTTACCTAACTCTCAACTCTCTCCCTTAATTAGTCATTAAACACACCTGTGATTGCCAGAGCCTCCTAGGTAGTCTCTAGGTATTCACTCTCTAACCTTGCTCATGTCATGTTCTACACTGTTACCATACATCTTGCTGATTCCCCACCTTAAAACTTTGAAACGGGATCCTATAGCCCTTTGTGATCTTAACCCTGCTCCTTTTTCTAATCTCATCTCCATCTTCATTCATACATGTGCCTGTCCTCTATTTGTACAGGAGTACTTGGCAATTCCTTAATATCCTACTCTTTAATACCTCTAAATCAAGCATATCCTATTTCTTTGAGCTAGAATGCCCTTTTCTTCTTTAGAGTGCCTAGAAAACTCCTAAGTATCTATCAAGATTAAGCTTCATGTCAATCTTTGGAGAATTTGTCCTAAATAACTCCTTCCTTTCCATAGCACCATTATATAGCTGTACTACAATATTGAACATATTTTATTATAATGAATCATTTACATGTCTTTCTTCCCTGATGAACATAGCTCATTTACTCAAAATACTAGGTCTAATGTGAAAGAGGTGTAAACAGAATAAAGAAAGATAGGGCTTTATAGATACATAGTAAATGGTTGAAAAGTGGCAGGCCAAAAGGCTATATATGGTTCATGGAGAAGTTTCATCTTGTCCGAGTGTTTTGTTTTGAAAGACAGTATAATTAGATGGATGTTATGATTGATCTTCAATATAAACTATTTCACACCCAAGTCTTATCTGTGACCTGCTTCTGACATTGGAATTTGCTTTGTATATCTTGCAATAAAGGGAGGAAAATATAGGAATCAGCTTCTAGAGGATGATGAAGGGGGATCCCTGGGTGGTGCAGCGGTTTAGCGCATGCCTTTGGCCCAGGGCGTGATCCTGGAGACCCGGGATCGAATCCCACATCGGGCTCCCGGTGCATGGAGCCTGCTTCTCCCTCTGCCTGTGTCTCTGCCTCTCTCTCTCTCTCTCTCTCTCTCTGTGACTATCATAAATAAATTAATTAAAAAAATTTAGAGGATGATGAAGGATTGGTTCTAGAGTTTAGGTGGGAGGGGTGCCTTAATTCTAGAGCTTAAGTGAGAGGAGTGCCTTAAGAGGGAAGATTTTTCTTCATTGTTTTCTTTTCTTCTCTTCTTCTCTTCTTCTCCTCTTCTCTTCTCTTCTCTTCTCTTCTCTTCTCTTCTCTTCTCTTCTCTTCTCTCCTCTCCTCTCCTCTCCTCTCCTCTCTCTCTTCTTTTTTCTTTTCTTTCTTTTCTTTCTTTTTTCTTTTCTTTTCTTTTCTTTTCTTTTCTTTTCTTTTCTTTTCTCTTTTCTCTCCTTCTCTTCTCTTCTCTCTCCTTCTCTTCTCTTCTCTTCTCTTCTCTTCTCTTCTCTTCTCTCTCTCTCCTCTCCTCTCCTCTCCTCTCCTCTCCTCTCCTCTCCTCTCCTCTCCTCTCCTCTCCTCTCCTCTCTTTCTTTTCTTTCCTTTTCTTTTCTTTTCTCTTTTCTTTTCTTTTTTTTTCTTTTTCTTTTTCTTTTTCTTTTTCTTTTTCTTTTTCTTTCTTTTCTTTTCTTCTTTTCTTTTCTCTTTTGAGACCAGAGTCAAGAGCGAGAAAACAGTCGTTAAAATCAGTCTGGTGAAAAGGCAGGTAGAAAAGGGCTTATTTTTCTTGGTCTCATTAGTGTTCAAAAGATGGGAAGTGTGTGTTTGTTGATAAAATTGGCAGATGAAAACATTCACAGAAGTGTTCCAGAGA
Source organism: Canis lupus dingo (assembly GCF_003254725.2). Lineage (NCBI taxonomy): Eukaryota > Metazoa > Chordata > Mammalia > Carnivora > Canidae > Canis > Canis lupus. Next base: position 70,227,453 of record NC_064281.1, read on the forward strand.
GAATACATTGTCGAAATAACTACTTTTATGTATTATGGCTGCCTAGAGATTATATATGTTGGTCAAAAAATAAGTTATATAAAAATCAGATTGAAATTAGATGGAATGTATAATAAACTCGGTCTGCATGACCCTATCTTCGTTTCGCATCTCTAATGTTGATTAGAAGCAGATTTGAAGCCCTCTCAATCTTTAACTGCTGTCAGTCTTACTTTTCATTTTCATTATTCTCCTTTATAAATTTACTTTAAACATCAGACCAGAAACTGCAGGCTTTTACCTGAACATAACTACTCCCTGAGCCTCATGCAGTATTTTTTTTTTTTTAAGATTTTATTTATTTATTCATGAGAGACACAGAGAGAAAGAGAGACAGAGACACAGTCAGAGGGAGAAGCAGGCTCCATGCAGGGAGCCTGACAACGGACTCGATCCCAGGTCTCCAGGATCATCCCCTGGGCCAAAGGTGGTGCTAAACTGCTGAGCCACCTGGGCTGCCCGAACCTCCTGCAGTCTTGCTTCTCTGATTTTACTTATCCTGTGATCACTTTTTTGTATAGAATGTTTTTCTTCTTCTGTCAACATTCTGCACATCCTCCACACCTCTCCCTGAAGCAATCTCCCCAATTGTCATCCCTAAGTCACTCCCCTCAATTTCCACCTTGTAACGTATATGAAGTATTGTAGCATTTTAGTTTAACTCTCTTAATCAATTTTTACTTTATCTTATACTTTCTATTACATGTTCCTTAAGAGCTTCTATTATAAAACTCCTAGTTGGGATCCCTGGGTGGCTCAGTGGTTTGGCACCTGCCTTCGGTCCAGGGCATAACCCTGGAGTCCTGGGATCAAGTCCCACATCAGGCTCCCTGCATGGAGCCTGCTTCTCCCTCTGCCTGTGTCTCTGCTTCTCTGCCTCTCTCTGTGTCTTTCATGAATAAACAAAAAAATAAAATCTTTAAAAAATAAAATATAAAATATAAAACTCCTAGTTGATTTTAGTTTATAATAATATATATATTATATATAATAATGTATATATCATGAATAATATTATCACCCTGTGGGTCTCTTTTTGTCTATAGTATGAAGGGATGTAGATTTCAGTAAAGGTCATGGGTTTAGAGACAAATAGACTTGGGTTCAGATCCCCTCTCTTATGTGTCCTTAGATGATTACTTAACCTCTCTGCACTCTAGTCTCCACATTCAAACAAGAGGATAACAGTACTAAATTCAAGATGATTTTGAAGTTTATGTTTATATTTACCGCATTTAACATACACAGAGGCTTTCAAGTTAGTAGGTCTAAATTACATTTTTTTGCTAAATGTATCGAATTCTATAAAATACTTGGTATGAAGAACATAAAAACATGAAGATTACATGGTAAAATGAGATAAGACTATGAGCAGCCTATTCTTTTTAACAAGTATTCAAGATGTGTGCTATTTAATAGGATTTATTCTGGATCAAGAATGTTAAGATTCAGCTAGATGGAAAAAGGAGAATGCTTTTCCTGTTTATTGGAAGCTATATGTTATGTAGTATAGATTATTGTTGGGCTTTGAGAAAACAATAAAAAAAATTCATATGTGGTCTCAATATAATATTGAGAAGGTTATTCTAAAGATTTTATAAAATAGTTGAAGGCATGTTATAGATAGATCTGTGAAGTGGAATAATAAAAATATTTTCCTGTAGGTGTATATAACAAATAGCAAAAGGGAATTGGGGCAGGGTAGAGATGGAAATAACTGAATGAATTTTTCAGTGTCTTCTGGTTTTAAATAAGTGTTGTGCAATTTTTTGAACCAAAATAAATTGTTTTTGTTATTTATGAACACATGACAGAAAACTGATTTAGAAAACAGTTAAACTGATTGATTTGATTTCATTGCAAACCAGGAATAATTTATCCACAGGTGGAAAAAATCACCATTCTTCTGTGGAAAAAAAAGATAATGATATGATTATATATGATAATTGGAAGATAGAATTATAGTGACCAGACCTTATAATGTTAAATATAAGGGGATTTAGCAACATAGTTGAATGCCTAGGGCAGTAGTAGGGTGTTTTTGGAATAGTATTTGTTTAGACATCATAAAGTCCTGAATTTTAACCCCTTTTTCACCACTCATTCATTCATTCCTTGTGGTCTTATTAACCTCTCTAACCACAGTTTCATTTTTTTAAACAAAAAGTTACTGGACTCCTATGATGGGCCAGGCACTATTCTAGGCAGTTGAATCATGAACAATATAGATAAATTCCTCATGGAGCTTACATTGTAACTGAGGAGACAGACAATGACACATATCAAATTTAATGGCAAGTACTACTGGTAAGTGCTGTGAAACAAAAAAAAACATAAAATGAGAAAGCTGAGAGTGATCAAGGATGTACTATTTTAGATAGATGAATTCTCTATGTGGTGACATTTGAAGAGACATGAATGAAATTGGGGAGAACCATGTAAATATATAGGGAAGAACTTTACAGGCAGAGGGAACCTCAAGTGCCATGGTTTTGAGGCTGGAGTGTGCCTTGAGTATTTGAAGAATAGTAAGGAGGCTAGTGTGGTTAGAGTGAAGTTGAACAAGGGCAGGTATGGGCATATTTAATAACCAACCACAAGAGCTATTTAAGGTGACTGGAAACATAGGTTAAATGTAGTATTGAGTTGCACATTTGAAAAGATAGGATAAGGTCACTTTAGGAAGGATATGGCGAGGAGTTGTACTTTAATAGAGAAGAATCCTAAAAGGTTATGAGCAATAGAATGGCAAAATCTGAGCTGTATTTGGGGAAGATTAATTGAGCAGTAGAAACAGGAGAGATTAGAAACTAGGGCAAGGAGATGAAGCTGAGATTTGTTGTAGTAGATTAAATGGAGAGTATAGATGAGTGATTGTGGAAATATATTAGTCTCAGCAAATGATTGAAAAGAGCAGAGGAGATATGTACAATAATAATGACTGAAATTTCAAACATGGGTGGCTGAAATGATGGTGATTTGAGCATGCATAGAAAAATCAGGAGGAGACTAAGTTTGGAGTAAAAAATGAGTTCATAGTAAAATCACAAAAACAAGAATACAGTTATCACCATACAAGAACATTTCTTTAGCACTTGTAGTGTTAAGAGTAGAATTTTATAATTTGGTTCACTGTTTTACACTCCTACTTTTACTGTTTTAAATATACTCTCTGCACATTGCTGCTGAACATATATTTATCATTCTGACAACATTTACCGGTTTATAAACTGAAGCCTCAGTACTTGTATTAGGCAATTAAAGCTATATATACTTCTAGGTGACTCAATATCCAGATAGAAAAGAGCTAATCATTTTGTTGGCTTATAGTATTGCTTACTAGATAAGCGTTTTACATAATTAAGATTGCATTATTAAATTGAAATCTTATTTGCTTACTGATTGAATAGTATCTTAGTGTTCCTTCATATAATGTTGTACTTGTGTGAGGACAATTATTTGAAAATATCCTATGAAAAAAGAGTAAAGTTTTGTGTGTTTTTTTTTTAATAATTGTACAGTCCAGAAGGGGGAGACAAAACATTGATTATTGGAGTTTGAAGTAGCTGCTTCCTGATAAAACAGGATTTTCTTACACTCCAACTTGATTGTTTTTTCTTATGGGTTTAGAAATCTTAGGAAAGTTGCTACTATAAAACAATTAGTTTTATGGGGGTGACGATTTTGTTAAAAATCTCAATTCAATCAGAATAAAAATAATCAATGCAATTATTTTTAACTACTATATATAAAGTAGAAGAACTCATTTGGTAATCAGATGAAAATAAGACCTGAGACTATGTAACGATGGTAGATTATAAGAGATCTTTTCAAAATAGCATGAGCTATTTTAAAGTTCCAAGTTCAGTCTTTTCTAATTTCACGTTCATTATATACAGTGAATAGCTAACTTCCTGTTTCCTTATGTTTTAATACTGCAAGCCAGCTTGTGTGTTATACTTGTTTTAGATTGGAGTATCTGTCTATGTTTTGAAAAGTTTATTATTAAAATCTCCATTCATTTTTAGAACAGTTTCTTATCAGTCCCTTCTCTTCCACTGCATTTTCACAAATTATATAATTTTATTATGCCAGATTAAATTTATTGTTTAAGAAATGCTAAAATAACAGATTATAAAATATTAGTAAGTTATTATGCCTTGGACATTTGGAAACATCTAAGACAGAATGAATATTGACTTATGTTTAGACATATATTTTGTAAGTTGATTGCATTAATATTTATGAGTATGGGGTAGTTATGCTTTATAATATATCCTGATATTGGAAAGAAGAAGACAAACTTTTCATGTAGGATTCTGCATTGCAGTTTTATTTTCTGTGTATTTTAATTGCAATCGTGATAGAAATTTCTGTTGATAACATTTCTTTGTGTATATAGTCAGGTAAAATAATATGTTTAAAATATGATGCTTGATAAGACATTTAAGGCAGCTATAGTGATTGAGAGGACAGTATAAGATGGCAGGATAAGAAGATCCTTAATTCACCTCTTCCCACACACTGCATCTGCAACTACAAATAGAATAGTTCCTTCTGAAAACTGGCTGAAAGTCTCCTTCAAAACACAGCAGACTGAAATACACTGTGAGTCATTCTGTGAAAAAGTCCTATTTACTTGTGTTGGAGCTTCATCCAAGGGTTAGACTTCAGATTTGCCATACATTCACAGGCTCTGGAGCTGTTCTTAGGGAACATAGTCTAGGGGAAGCCATCTTTGCACTCTCCATTAGCCTCACTATAGCTCACTGGTATATCCCATAAAAGAGCTTATTCATCCCTCTGAAGCCCTGATTTTTGCAACTGTCACCCAGGGGACACCTCCAGATTGTCTGATCTGGAGGTTGGCACGTTTTATGATTGTAGTATCAAAGGACTATATAGATTTATTAACTTTATAAAAGCTGCTACCTGATGGTCTGGCTTCCAGGTAGCATAAATCTAGGTTCTGACTGAGTTCACTTCTGGAACATTGACAGGTACTGGCACATCCTCAACACTGGGACCTATTAAGAATAAATCAGGCTACTGAGATAATCACAAAGGTATAAGAAACAAACTAGAGCTATGACAAGGTTTCAAAATTGGGTTAATCTCCTACATGGGATCATTCCCTCAAGACTGGAAGAGTTAGTTGTTTTGCCCAATACATAGAGAGTTAAGCAAAATGAGGAAACAGAGGAATATGTTGCAAACAAGAGAACAAGGTAAGACTGCAGAAAAAATCTTAATGAAATGTAGATGAGTAATTTACCTGATGGAGAGTTCAAAGAAAAGGTCATATACCTTAATAGCCAGTTTAAGAAAAAATTGTTCCTAGACAGGAGCTAACCATTTCTACCCACTACATCACACCAAAATTCTTCTCAATATGATAATCTAGATGTGTAGACTGAGGTATGAGATTCACATTTTTCTGACTGTAAAGCAGTTTCATAGGCAAATTAACCAATACTTTTTCCATTGTTAAACTAAATTTGTAACTTCTTGGGATAAAAGATTATTTTAAAGGAATGTTGTTAGGTACACACATCTTGAAACTCTTTTATTAGCCACTGTATCTTCTCCACTTTGTTGCAATCAATGGAGGGAACATTAATATTAAAGCAAATCACAACAAAACTTACTAAAACAATGAAGTAGAGGGCATAAAGATGCTCATTGAACTTGGATAAGATTAGATGAACACTGTGAGAACTTTAACTAACAGACAGAAAATATAAGAAACAACCAAAAAGAAACCACAAGGCAGAAGAAGATAATACCTAAACTGAAAAATACCCTAGGGGGTTTCAACAGCAGACTAGATGAAGCAGAATAAAGAACCAGTGATCTAGAAGACAGGGCAGTGGAACTTATCCAAATGGAGTAGCATAAAAACAATAAATAATTTTAAAAAGCAAAGATAGATTAAGGGACCCATAGAACAACATCAAGTGGAATAGTGATTGCATTATAGGGGTCCCAGAAGGAGAAGATTGAGAAAGGGGCAGAAAACTTTTTTGAAGAAATAATGGCTGGAAATATCCCTAACCAGCGGGAGGAAAACAGACATTCAGATCCAGGTAGCTAAGAGTTCCAAATAAGAAACTACAAAGATCCCTACCAAGGCACATTATAATTAAAATGTCAAAAGTTAACAAGAGAATCTTAAAAGCAGCAAGAGAAAAACAAGTTGTTATGTATAAGATAAACCCCATGAGAGTAGTAGCAGATTTTTCAGGATAAACTCTAGGCCAGAAGGGAGTTGAATGACATATTCAAAGTGTTGAAAGGGAAGAATTTCCAACCAAGAATATTCTGACAAGTTGTTACCATTTAGATTTGAAAGACTGATAAAGAGTTTTCCAGATATGCAAAAGCCAAACATGTTTATGACCGCCAAACCAGCTTTATAATAAATGTTAAAGAGACCTCTTTAAGTTGAAAGGATAGGGCATGGATTAGCAATAAGAAAACATAACGAAAGTACAAATCTTATTGGCTAAGGTAAATATATAATAAAGGTAGCATATTAATCACTTAAAAAGTTAGTATGGAGATTGAAAGACAAAAGTAGTAAAAAATAACTAGCACTACCATAGTCAATTAAGACACACAAAATAAAAAGGTTGTAAAATGTGACATGAAAAACATAAAATGGGAAAGGAGGGAGTAAAAATGAAGAATTTTAGAATATAATAAAATTTATATTGTGGGCAGAAGGGAGTAAAAATATAAAGTTTTAAAGTGCATTAAAACTTATGTTGCTGTCAACTCAAAATGCAGTTATATTTATGAACTATTATATGTGAGGCTCATTCTAACCACAAAGCAAACATTATTATATGGTCTCATTCATTTGGGGAATATAAAAAATAGTGAAAGGGAATAAAGGGGAAAGGAGAAAAAATGAGTGGGAAATATCAGAAAGGGAGACAGAACATGAGAGACTCCTAACTCTGGGAAACGAACTAGGTGTGGTAGAAAGGGAGGTGGGCGGGGGGTGGGGGTGACTGGGTGACGGGCACTGAGGGGGACACTTGATGGGATTAGCACTGGATGTTATTCTATATGTTGGCAAATTGAACACCAATAAAAAAATTAAATAAAATAAAAAAAGCAAAAATATAGAGACACAGACATACATAAAAAAGGATTCTAAGTATAACACTAAAGAATGTAATCAAACCACAAGGGAAGAGGACCAGAAATAATGAACAAAATAGCAATAAGTGCATACCTATCAGTAATTACTTTAAATATAAATGGTCTAAATTCTCCAGACAAAAGACAGAATGATTGAATGGATAATGGATGTAAAATCTATCTATTTCCTGCTTGTAAGAGACTCACTTCAGATGTAAAGATTCACATAGGCTGGAAGTGAAGGGATGAAAAAAGATGTTTCTTTCACGTGTAAACTAAATGAAAACAAATAGCTATACATTTTTTAGGCAAAATGAGCTTTAAAACAGAGACTGTAATAAAATACAAAGAAGGGCACTACATAATGATAAAGGAATCAATCCGTCAAAAGGGTATGATTTGTAAATATTTACATACCCAACATAGGAGACCTAAATATATAAAGGAGATATTATCAGACCTAAAGTGAGAAATTATCAGTGATACAATAATAGTAAGAATGTTAATACCCTATTTATGTCAATAGATCATCTAGACAGAAAATCAATAAGGAAATATTGACCTTAATGGACATATTAGACAGAAGGACTTAATAGATATAAATAGAATGTTCCATCCAAAGACAGAATATACATTCATTTTAAATGCACATGGAAAACTCTCTAGAATAGATCATAAGTTAGGCCTCAAAAAATGTCTCAGTAAATTTAATAAGATTGAAATCATATCAGCTGTCTTCTTTGACACACCACAGTGGTGCAAAATCAGAGATCAATTACAAGAAGAAAACTGGAAAAATCACAAAAATGTGGAGATTAAAAAGTATACTCCTGAACAACCAGTGGGTCAACAAAAGAAATCAAAGGAGAAAAAAATACTTTGTGACAAATGAAAATAAAAATACAACTTTCTATGGGATGCAGCAACAGTGTTTCTAAGAGTAAAGTTCCTACAGGTACTGGATTACCTCAAGAAACAAGAAAATGTAAATCTAATTTTCCTTTCCACATAAAACAACTAGAAAAGAAGAACAAATGACACCCAGTGTTGGTAGAAAGACGGAAATAGCAAAAATCAGAATAGAAATAAATGAAATAATGACTAAAAGGAAAATAGATCAATTAGATCAATGAAGCTAACAGCTGTTTCTTTGAAAAGATAACAAAATTTGCCAACATTTAGATTCACAAATTGAAAAAAAAGGGCTCTAATAAATAAAATCAGAAAAGAAAGTTGTTAAAGCTGATATTGCAGAAATACAAGGGATCATAAGAGACTACCATGAACAAACTAGATAACCTAGAAGAAATGGATAACTTTATTGCAATGAACAGTCTTCCAAAAACTGACTCATGAAGAAATAAAAAAAAAATTGAATAGGTCAATTACTAGTAAGGAAATTAAATCAGTAATCAAAAACCTGCCAACAAACAAAAGTCTAGGACCAGATGGCTTCATCGGTGAATTATTCCAAACACTTGAAGATTTAATAGCTGACCTTTTCAATTTCTTCCAAAAAAGTTGAAGAGAAAGGAAACTCATTTTAATGAGGCCAGCAATATCCAGGTAGCAAAACCAGACAAAAGGACACCACAAAGAAAGAAAATTGCAGTCCAATATCCCTGATGAACACAGATGCAATAATCATCGACCAAATACAGCAAACCAAATTCAAGAATGCATTAAAAAGATAATATACCATGATCAAGTGGTATTATTTCCAGGGATGCTAGGGTGCTTCATTATCCTCAAATTAATGTGTGATATACCATATTAGCAAAATGAAGGATAAAAATGATATCATATCATTTAACATCCATTTATACTACAAACTCTTACCAAAGTGGGTAGAGAGGGAGTGTACCTTAACATAATAAAGTTTCTGTATGAGAATCCCACAGCTAATTTACATACTTAATGGTAGAAAAGGAGAACTTTGTTTCTAAGATCAGGAACAAGACAAGGATGCCCATTCTCTCCACTTTTATTCAGTATAGCATTGGAAATCCTGGCCAGAACAATTTTGCAAGGAAAAAAAAAAAACATCCAAATTGGAAAGGTAGAAATAAAACTGTCACTATTTGCAGATGACATGATTTTATATATAGAAAAACCTAAAAACTACCAAAAAACTTAGAAGTAATAAATGAATTCAGTAACTTTGCTGAGTATAAAATCAATATACAGAAAATGTTGCATTTCTATACACTAACTACTGTCAAAAAGAGAAATTGAGAATACAATCCTGTTTACAATTGCATCAAAAAGACTAAAATACCTAGAAATAAATTTAACCAGGAGGTGAAAGACCTGTTCACTGAAAAGTATAAGACATTGATGAAAGAAATTGAAGATATAGATAAATGGAAATATTTTCCATGCTCATGGATTGAAAGAATTAATATTGTTTAAATGTACATCTTACCCAGAGAAATTTATAGATTCAGTGTAATCCCTATCAAAATCCCAGTGGTATTTTTCACAGAAATAGAACAAACTATCCTAAAATTTGTATGGAACCACAAAGGACCCCAAATAGCCAAAGCAATCTGGAGAAAGAACAAAACTGGAAGCATCACACTACCTGATTTCTTAAATACTACAAAACTATAGTAATCAAGGTAGTATGGTACTGGCATAAAAATAGACACATAGATCAATGGAACAGAATAGAATTCTCAGAAATAAACTCAGGCATCTATGGTCAACTATTTTTTCACAAAGGAGGCAAGAATATATAATAGAGAAAAGTTAGTCTCTTTAATATATGGTGCTGGGAAATCTGGACAGCCATATGCAAAGGAATCAGACTATTATACCATACACAAAAATTAGTTCAAAATGGATTAAAGGAAAAACGTATATGCCTGAAGCCATGAAACTTTCAGAAGAAACCAGACTTTGTAAGCTTGACATTGGTCCTGATGATGATTTTTTCCATCTGATTTCCAAAGCAAAGACAATAAAAGTGAAATAAACAAGTGGGACTAACATCAAAGTAAAAAGCTGCTGTATAGCAAAGGCAACCATCAACAAAATGAAAAGGAAACCTATAGAATGGGAGAATTATTTCCAAATCATATATCTGATAAAGGATTAATATCCAAAATATATAAAGATCTCCTACAACCTAATAACAAAAAATAGTCCTTTTTTTTTAAGTTTAAACAAATTTTTATTGCACAAAGGTTGTCACATAATTGGCTATTTTTCTACTTTGTACACAATTATTCTTACTCTCCACAGAAAGGCTGCTTAACTATTCATCTGGTGATGGCAAACACTAAAATCCTGATTTTAACAGAAGAGTAGTAAAAATGCCTCAGTGATTTAAATTGAAAGCAGTACATTGGTACATGGCTCTTGCACTCAGTTATCAGGAATGTACAAATGTCTTTTCATTCAAAAATACAAAATAAATTATCTGTAGGCATGGACAATGACAGCAGTAAACCATTATATGTTGTCAACTGAAACCAGCAACTGATGGTTATAGCGATTTTCTTAAACATCAGCCAGTCTTTTCTTCAGTCATTTCCTTCAACTGACTTCTCTGAAGTTGTGGTTGAGGAACACAGCCTTGAACTTCCTCTCACAGTTCATTATGAATGGTAAAGCACTATTCTAGGAATCAGAACATGCCACCTCCCATACCACCTCCCATTCCACCCATTCCTGGGTCCTTCTCTTCTTTAGGAATTTCGGTGACTACAACTTCTGCCATGGTTAACAGAGAGGCCACTCTAGCAGCATCCAATAAAGCAGTTCTTACCACCTTAGTTGGATCAATGATTCCTTTTTCCACCATATTCACAAAATCTCCAAGCATAGCATCATAAACAACTTCTGAGGCACAATCCTATTTAAAAAAGTGGGCATAGGGATCCCTGGGTGGTGCAGCAGTTTGGCGCCTGCCTTTGGCCCAGGGTGCAATCCTGGAGACCCGGGATCGAATCCCACATCGGGCTCCCTGCATGGAGCTTGCTTCTCCCTCTGCCTGTGTCTCTGCCTCTCTCTCTCTCTCTCTCTGTGACTATCATAAAAAAAAAAAAAGTGGGCATAGGATCTGAATAGATATTTTCCAAAGAAGAGATACAGATAGCAAATAAGCATGTGGTAAGATGCTCCACATCACTAATCATCAGGGAAATGCAAATCAAAAGTACAATGAGATATCACCTTGCACCAGTTAGAATGGCTTATTATAAAAAAGACAAGAAATAATGAGTGTTGGCAGAGACGTGGAGAAAGGGGAACTGTTCATTATGCATTGGTGAGAACTTGAATTGGTGCAGCCACTATGGAAAACATGAATGTTCCTAAAAATTTGAAAATAGAAACGCCATATGGTTCAGTAATTGCACTTATTGGTATTTATTAGAAAAAAATAAAAACACTAATCTGAAAAGCTACATGCACATTTATGTTATTAGCAACATTATTTATAATAGCCAAGGTATGGAAATAACCCAAGTGTCCATTGATGGATGAATGGACAAAGAGGATGTGGTATACATATGTATTTGAATATATATACATATACATATATATTTGAATATTACTCAGCCATAAAAAAAGAGATTTTGTCATTTGTGACAACTTGGATGGACCTTGAGGGTGTTACACTAAGTGAAATAAGTCAGAGAAAGAAAAATACTGTATGATCTCACTTTTATATGGAATGGACTCTCAAAACAAAACAATTGAACAAAACAAAACTCATAGAGAACAGAATGGTAGTTGCCAGTGGGAATAAGTTTGAGTGGTGGTCAAAATGGGTAAAGGGGTCAACAGGTATACATTTCTAGTTATAAATAAGCCATGGTGCCATCATATACAATATGGTGATTATAGTCAGTAATATTGTTGTGAATATTTGAATGTTGCTAGGAAAGTATTAAAATTTCTCATTGCCAAAAAAATTTGTAACTTTGTGTAGTGACAGATGATAACTAGACTTTTTAAAATTTTTTAAAGATTTTATTTATTTATTCATGAGATATACAGAGAGAGAGAGAGAGAGAGAGAGAGAGAGAGAGAGAGGAAGAGACAGAAGCAGAGGGAGAAGCAGGCTCCACGCAGGGAGCCAGACATGGGACTCAATCCCGGATCTCCAGGATCAGGCCCTAGGCTGAAGGCAGCGCTAAACCGCTGAGCTACCTGGGCTGCCCTGATAACTAGACTTAATTGCGATTATCATTTTCCATTGTACACAAGTACCAAATTATTATGTTGTATACTTGAAAATGATAAAACATTATATGTCAATTGTATCTCAATTAAAACAAAGAAATCAGCCATTATTTCATATTGCATTGATTTTTTTTCTTTTTTTAAGTATGGCAAAATTTTTGCTTGGCTATCTAGCATGAGATAATTATATAGTAAGTGTTCATTTGCATTTGTTTTTACTGTTAAGCAATTATAGTCTCTTTGTATCCTTTAAAAGGTATTTATGAAGTTTGCTGTTGCTATTATAATATTTACAGTGGCATCACACAGTGGTATTTTTTATGAAGCAATACTTTCTTAATCTGGCTAACCTTGTCAGGGGAAAAAGTGGAAACAATATTATCATCAATATTAAAGACTTACCTTAACTTATTGTGTACCAAATTTTGGCCTTTTCTCATATATTTGGTTCCATTTCCCATTTTAGTTAATCAAGTTTCTTTTGTCTACTTATCTGTTAGTAAAGACTGGTTGAACTAAAATCAGCTCTTTTGAATGGGATGAGGGCAGAATAGGGTCATCATAAAAAATGCAACCTCAGATATAAAGTACTTCAGAGTTTTTAAGTTCTTTCACACATTTTCTCATTTGAGCTATGTATGATATATATATTTTACTGGCTTGTGTATCAGTTTTTCTGGAAGAAAATCCTCGAATTTCTGGGATCTGGCCTTGTCCCATGGAGTTTTTTAGAGTACTATATTGTAGCCAGTGTATTTCCTGTTAGTCATCAAGAGATATTCATAACTTGAATGAGTTTCCAATTTATATGCTTGTATGAAATGCTTTGTGGGCCTATATCTCTAAATAGTGGTCATGTGACTAGTAATATGTAAGGTAATTTTTTTGTGATCATTATAATTCAGATACCCAAATTACTACATTAGTTATATGTACTATTATATTTGTAACCACAATTACCTATCAAAACAATACAGAAAACTAAAATGAATTTTAAGACTGTCAATCAAAGGCACCAAAAGTGATTTCTGGATTCAATTATTATGCTGATGTGTTTGTAAGTTTTTGCTAACCTTTCATGGTTCCTTTCTTTAATGAACTTGTGATCTAAGGAGAAAATAATTGCTAGTGCAATGTAATTCTTGTGCATTGAATACGGTAATTACATTGTATACTTTGGGTAAATCATTTATTTTATTGATGATGGTGCTTTTTTGGCAGATTAGTTTTGCACTGAGAGATCTGTTTTACAAAGCAATTGGTAACTTCATACTAGAAACATAGTTTGTGTGTATGTGTGTGTGTGTTTGTCTGTCTGCCTATCTGTATGTAGTTATCCATCTATTTGCCTATCCTCTTATAGTTAAATGAGCTCATATAGGTTACCTCTGTGTTTGAAGGCTGAGGTGGTATAAGAGAACTGAGACTTTTCTTCAGAATTATTTCAGATTTTTTTATTATATGGAATTTTTATTTTCCACCCAGTAACAGAGAAGGTGTATAGCATAGGCTGAATTGTTTTCTCCAAAATTTGTATGTTGAAGTTCTAACCTCTGGTACCTCAGAATGTAATTCTATTTGGAGACAGGGCCTTTAAAGAGGCTATTCTGTTAAAAAGATGTCAATAAGATGTGCCCTATTGCAATGTAATTGGTATCCTTATAAGAGGAAATGGGGACAAAGAAACACCAGGAATGTGGACAGAGGAAAAACCATGTAAAGATGCTGAGAGAAGATGGTCATTTACAAGCCAAGGAGATAGGTCTCAGAGGAAACCAAATCTGCTGATACCTTGATGTTGGACTTCTAGCCTCTGGAACTGTTGGGAAATAAATTTTGGTTGTTTAAACCACCTACTCTGTGGTGTTTTGTTTTGTTTGGTTGCCCTACCCAACTAATGCAATATATAATATTCATCCTGTCCTATTTAACACTTAATAATAGCTAACCTTAACCTTTAGAGACACCAACTGCCAGGAACTATGCTGAGCAAGTTCTATGCAACTATCTATCTCATAATGACTATAATCCCTGTGTTATAGATGAGGAAAGTGAGGCTCAGAAAAAGCAAGTACATTGGGTTTGCATAGTAAGTAAGTAGGAGAGCCAGGACTTGAACCCAGTCAGCCTGACTTCAGAGCTTGGTTACTTAACCAAACCTAAGTAAGAATTTGGTGAATTCCACGTACTTGTGGATAATGAACATCACCATGGGTGCTTACCTTCTCTAACACTGTTATTATTTAGTTCTTCACCTATCGCTCATAGATAATTATTTTCCTACCAGCTGGAGAATGCTTATAAACAAACCAGAAACATACAGAAAGCCCTGCCTATGGGAAAACTATGCTATCAGAAAGAATTAAGTATTTTTATCCAAATGTTGCTCTGTGGGCCAAAAATGACTGGGCAGACATGTTTTTTTGTGCTTTTGCAAGCGGGTAACACCAATTCATATAAAGAAAACATATTGAGCAACTTAGATGTGAGGAAAGAGATACAGCTCATTTATGAACCAACATAAATATTAGAAATAATCCCATTTTTAGCAATGGCCTTTAACTTTTTAAGCCATTTTCACTGTGTCTAAAATTTGAGTAAACATTGTGACTCCTCAAGTTTTATGTCATCATGTTCATTTTTCATATGCACTCTTGCTTCTTTTTTTTTTTTTTAAAATTTTTTTTTTTTAATTTTTTTTTTTTTTATTTATTTATGATAGTCACAGAGAGAGAGAGAGAGGCAGAGACACAGGCAGAGGGAGAAGCAGACTCCATGCACCGGGAGCCTGACGTGGGATTCGATCCCGGGTCTCCAGGATCGCGCCCTGGGCCAAAGGCAGGCGCTAAACCACTGCGCCACCCAGGGATCCCTGCACTCTTGCTTCTTATAACTAATTTTAATTAAGTCGTTTTATTTAATACTGTATAATAAAAATGCTTATAGGCTCTCAAAAGGCAAGGACTATGTCTTAATACATCTTAGACATTTTGAAATACATTAGGCTATAAGACAATAAAATAATTAAACATTATTTTGTTCAAACTCTACATGTTCACAATTCTGCTGACATTGTAATAACTGAAATCAGAGAACTGCTTTCATATTATATTCAAGAACAGAAGTCCTCTTCCATTGGAAATTTCAGTCCAGCATCCTAAAATCCTATTTTTCCAAGAATAAACTAAATTTCTCCTATTTCAATTTGTGTCCCTTTCCTCTTAATGTCTTTCCTACTACCACTAAGTATGATTGTTTTATCACCACCTATGCAATCTCCCTTAGGTACCTGTAGGTATAGTGGCCCTTCAGCTATCTCTTCTCCCATGTGCTTTAACTTTTGCATATAGTGCTTCCTTCCTTTTAATTACTTTTGGACTGTACAGATTGGGGCCTCAGAACTCTAAGTGCTACTTGATAAAAATACCCAATTTAAATTTTATTATTTTCATTTTACTCAGTTTGTGTATATAGTTCCTTATAGCAGTGATGCTGATGTTGATAGTGATTATGATTTTTCTATATAGATGTGACTGAAAAAATACTGAGACCCTTCCATCTTTTCCCATTATCTAGGAAACTCCCAAAATAGTACTTCATCACACCAACTAGAAATGTCTTGGATGTCTCACCTGGAGTTTTTCTCCAACTGCTTTTGCTCATAGCTTGATGTACAAAGTGAATCATACATATAACAAAGCCATCATACCAAAATGGATGAATATAACGTAAATTGTAGTGAAAATTACAGTATTTAGAAGTAGAAGACCTGGAATTTGGCTCATAGTTCTATCTCTTAGTGGCTGAGTGGTCTGAGGGGAATCACCCATCCTTTCTTGAGCCTAACCGTCTTTGTATGTACTTGACTACCATCCTAATAGAACTACAAAGCACTTTGTAAAGTCTAAAACACAATATACATTGAAATCATTGTTAGAGTAATAAAGAAATGAATTTCATGGTAGTTCTTAATACACATTTTTAAAAATTTATTCATGAGAGACAGAGAGATGCAGAGACACAGAGGGAGAAGCAGGCTTCCCATAGGGAGCCTGGAAGCGGGACTCGATCCTTGGACCAGGATCATGCCCTGAACCTAAGATAGACGCTCAACCACTGAGCCACCCAGGCATCCCTTAATACACATTTTTGGAAGGAAGTACTGAACCACAGCTACTGTCAGGTTATAGTGACACATACATTCATTACTTGATTCCGCAGTGTCAGTTTTGAAGCCAGTTACAAATGTTATAAAAGCTCAGGTCTTCTATGAAATCCCCTAAATCACAGACTACAGTTAAAGGCACCCTCTTAATGAAAAGGCACAAGCAACCATGAGGATTATCCCTCATCTTCCATCTAAATATTAAAATGCCTGTATTTTACTGCATAACCATGGTATCCTTTTTTAATTTTGTTTCAACTATTTTCTCTAGCTGAATATTACATATACTCTGCAAATTAGGGATTAAATAACTACTTTCAAACTAAGGTCACATGAATTCAGAAGTGGGAAAGTTTCTGGAGTAGTATGTTGAGATATGTGGTAGTAGTTAAAAATCTGGCTTTTTTTTTTTAAGAGCGTACATAGGGTGGGGAGGGACAGAGGAGAAGAAGAGGAAAAGAGAGAAAATCCATGTAGACTCTACACTGAGTTCAGAACCCAATGCTGGGCTTGATCCACAAACCTTACATCATGATCTGTTCCGAAACCAAAAGTAGGGGGCTTAACTGACTGTGCCACCCAAGTTCCTCAGGAGAGAGAAAATCTTAAGCCCCTGACATGGGGCTCGATTTCACAACCCTGAGATCGTGACCTGAGCCAAAATCAAAAGTCCGCACTGAGGGGGGCACTTGACGGTGAGCACTGGGTGTTATTCTGTATGTTGGCAAATTGAACATCAATAAAAAATAAATTTATTATTAACAACAACAAAAAAACCCCCAAAAGTCCGCACTTAACCAACTGAGCCACCCAGTCACCTAACCCCCACTTTATTTTAGTAGTGCTGAGTGTTCAAATATGAAAGACCATGTTTCCTTTAAACATATGAACCAAATATATGATTTAAAGCAAAGGTTTTTCAAATTTGTTATTGTAACAGTAGTAATACAATGTTTCATAAAACTGGATAATGTAGTTAAGGAGAGAAATTTATGAAAACACTCCGCATCACCGTAACCCTGACATAAACCACTGTTAGTAATTTAGTAATGATATCCAATTTCTCTGCTATGCAGATATATATATTTTTTATTTAAAGATTTATTTATTTATTCTAGAGCATGTGCAGTGGGGAATAGAGGGAGAGGGAGAGAGAATCTCAAGTAGACTGCACTGAGCATGAAGCCTAATGAGGGACTTGATCCCAGGATCCTGAGATCATGGCCTGAGTCGAAACCAAGAGCCCCTTTCAGTCGGAGAAGGACAAACATTATATGTTCTCATTCATTTGGGGAATATAAATAATAGTGAAAGGGAATATAAGGGAAGGGAGAAGAAATGTGTGGGAAATATCAGAAAGGGAGACAGAACGTAAAGACTGCTAACTCTGGGAAACGAACTAGGGGTGGTAGAAGGGGAGGAGGGTGGGGGGTGGGAGTGAATGGGTGATGGGCACTGGGGGTTATTCTGTATGTTAGTAAATTGAACACCAATAAAAAAATAAATTAAAAAAAAAAAAAAGAAACCAAGAGCCCATCACTTAACTGACCATGACACTCAGGTGCCCCTGTGTGGATATACTTTTAACTTGGTTTCTGTTACACTGTGTAGCTATATTTTCCTTTTAGAAATGCATCCCTGTTTTATGATGAGGTAAATTGATACTGGTAATTTTTGATAGATTATAGCTTCTGATAGCAAAGTAATATTTTAATTATCTTAGAACCCTCACTTCACTTAATTGCAGTCTGATTACTGTAAATGCAATATCTAGAAGCATTTGATGCCTTGAACAGTTATAGCATAATTTTATCTTTAGTAATGTTTGAGTATGTGAGCAGGTATAGCCCATTTTTATGTGTTTTCTTGGATAGGTTAAAAAATGTAATGAAAAATGTCCATGATTTATTCCATTATAGGATGAGCGTAGTACACAAATTGCTATCAAGATATGAAACAACAGTAAATCTCAGTTATCTCCAATGGGTAGCTCTTTATAATGATACATTTTTGTTATTTATGAGATATGAGTAATTTGGAAAAAATCTTAGGTCCCAGAGTAGAATATTGTATTAATAAGTCTCATGAAATTTTGTAAATCTACTTTCATTACTTTTGGAGGTGCTTTTGAACTCTTGTTGCACGTGCAAGATCTTCATTTGGAAAAATTACTTGTATTAAACAGATGACTAGGCTGCTAAAAGAGTTTCATGCTTTTGTGTTTAATGTAGTCTAATTATGAATGTCACATCAGATTGTGAGTCTACAATGTATAGTATACTTTAAATTCTATTTCTGAGTTATCATATTTTAAGAAGTTGATTAAAGTCACCCCAAGTATTTTACAAGTTTTTTGTATATAATAAATTAATTATTTGAACTAAGTTAAAACAAGATTGGCATTTTAGCAGTTAATACTTTTATTAAAAAATTGATCAATTATTTTGTAGTTACTTATTTTTTCTTTTTTTAAAAAAAGTGTATTCTAGAGAGAGAGAGAGAGAAAGAGCACAAGAACAAGCATAAGCAAGGGGAGGGGAGCAGGAGAGAGAATCTCCAGCAGTCTCCTCACTGTGGGGAGACTGGTGAGAGGCTCCTTCTCACAACTCTGAAATCATGAACTGGGCGGAAATCAAGAGTCAAGACACTTAACCCACTGAGCCACCCAGGCTCCCCACTTTTGTCCTTTTCATTGTTAAATGTGTAAGGAACTCACTGCCACATTTTATGATTTACTGTAATCTTTTATTTTGAGAAATGTTAAATCTATAAAACAAACAAGCAAAGTTTAAAAAGAAACAAACCAAGAAACAGATTCTTAACTATAGAGAGCAAACTGATAGTTACCAGAGAGGAGGTAGGTGGAAGGATGAGTTAAATAGATGATGGGGATTAAGGAGTGCACTTGTAATGAGCACTGGATGATGTGTGGAAGTGTTGAGTCACTATATTGTACACCTGAAATTAATATTACACTGTATGTTAACTATACTAGAATTAAAAAGAAAAATAGTATTACAAGAATATTACAATGAATGCCCATATTTCTCAGATAATCTAGCTGTTAACATTGTCATATTTGCTATATTCTTTAAATTTCTTTTTTTCTATTTTCTCAATCCTAGTTGCTGATTAGTATTCATCCCTAAATACTTTGTCATATATCTCTTAAGAACACAATCTTGTCCTGTACAAGTACAGTATAATTTTAAAAGTCCGGGAATTTACTGTTGATACAACACTGTTATATACAACCCATATTGAAATTTCCCCAACTCTCCAAATAATGTCCTTTTTTCACTTACTTTTTTTTCTCTAGGATCCAATCAGGATCATATGTTAGATTTATTTGTTAGATCTTCCTAGTCGTCTTTCATCTAGAACTATCCCTAGACTTACAAAAGAATTCATTTCATTCACATTTTGATGAAAACAAACAGATCATTTTACGTAATTTTTCTCCATTTCTCTGTTTTGCCATTATTAGATTCGGGGTAAACCTTTTTTGTCACGGATGCTACCTACCTGATATTTGTCCTCAGTGTGTCACATCATGAGGCATGTGGGTATCAGTTTACCCCATTGTTGGTGATGTTAAGTGTGATCACTTCCTTGAGAAAGTATCTTTCATGTTTCTCTTCGTAATTAACAATATGTGGAGTTATACTTTGAGATCATGTAAATAACCTGTTCCTCAGCAACATTTCATATGGTTTTAATATCAGTTGATTCTTGCCTGAATCAAGTTATAACTTAGGTTTTACCAAATGGTGATTTTTAATTTCATCATTCCTTCTACATTTATCATCTGGCATTCATTTTTTTTCTTCTTTAAAGTTGAACATTATTTTCCCTTTCCTTATTAATTTTTTTTAATACTGGTATGGACGGATGGATTCTTTAAATTCAGTTCACTGTCATAAGTTATTGATAAAACGTCTATTAAAGCCTTTCAATTACTTCTTGAAAATAACAAAATAAAGAAATTGAACAATTAACATTTGTTTGATTTGAACATTATGAGGCAGTTATACCCATACTAATTTATTAACTCTCATCTAGGAGCGTTTCTATCCTCCCACCTCCTATCCCAAAGAAAACAATAGACAGGTATAGTGGAATTTGAAGTAATGAAATGTCTGACACGATAGATATATTCAAACAGTTGTTATTTTTAAGACTTAGATCCCTTGCTGAATAATCCTACTGAATATTCTAAACATTAAAATCACTTTTGTATCTTATCAGACATAGAAATCTTATATGAGATTGATATTTGAATTAGAATGCCTTTAGACATCCTTATTTTCAGAGTTCCACTATTCTTTACAAAGTCATGACAACTTATTTTTAGTTGTTATCAGGCATAAATCTATAAATACCCAAAAATTGTTTTCTGAAAAAAAAATGTGGGATTTATATATAGGAATGTCACAGTGTTTGATCATCTAGAGAGCAGTGCTTTTCAAGGGATTTTCTTTGCATGTTCTTCACCCAAACTTTGGTAGAGGTGCTTCATGAGTTCTGTAAAAAATTTTTCCCCATTTATGTTTAAAAGGAGAGATTTAATTCTTTTAATGGGTTACAAAAATAACATCCATGTTCAAAGACATTCAGATTATTAATTTATAAGCCCAGATAAATTCAATTTTGTGTACCATATGTAATGTAGCTTTTCTTGGCTTCTATAATGGTACAGTTTCCTAAGATTGTAAGAGATTCTATTTTAAATCTCTTAACATTTATGTATATTTATTTGTGGAAATCTGGATTTTCTTTGTACAATACAAATTAAAACAACATGTAAATCATCTATACTCTTTGTTTAATAGGACTGTGGAGCTGTTTTGTAAATGCCTGATGTTAGAACTTTCTGTTTATCCATATAGTTTCATTGTTATTCTTGATTGACGTTTGGAATTAATTATAACAAATGTAATACTACTTTCATATACTTCAAAAAGTGTTTACTCTTTTAATTAATTAATTAATTAATTTTTACAGAGATTGAAAATATTTAATCAAGTTTTGGACAAAATCAGTATAACAAGGTCTACACCTAAACAAATCTTTTTTTTTTTTTTGTATATTTTTTAAATTGAAGTTCGACCTGCCAATGTATAATATAACACCCAGCACTCATCCAGTCAAGTATCCCCTTCCGTGCTGGTCACCCAGTCACCCCATCCCCCCACCCACCTCCCCTTCCACTACCCCTTGTTCATTTCCCAGAGCTAGTGGAGTCTCTCATGTTTGTCACCCTCTTTGATTTTTCCATTCATTTTAGCTCCGTTCCCCTATAATCCCTTTCACTAGTTTTTATGTTCCTTGTATGAGTGAAACCATATGACGATTGCCCTTGTCTGATTGACTTACTTCACTCAGCATAATACCCTCCAGTTCCATCCACGTTGAAGCAAATGGTGAGTATTCGTCATTTCTAATGGCTGGGTAATATTCCATTGTGTATACCACATCTTCTTTATTCATTTATCTGGCAATGGACACCAAAGATCCTTCCACAGTTTGGTTATTGTGGACATTGCTGCTATAAACAATGGGGTGCAGGTGTCTTGGCATTTTCCTGCATCTGGATCTTTGGGGTAAATCCCCAGCAGTGTAATTGCTGGGTCGTAGGGTAGCTCTATTTTTAACTCTTTGAGGAACCTCCATACAGCTTTCCAGAGTGGCTGTACCAGTTCACATTCCCACCAACAGTGCAAGAGGGTTCGCCTTTCTCCATATCCGCTCCAACATTTGTGGTTTCCTGTGTTGTTAATTTTCACTATTCTCACTGATGTGAGGGTGGTATCTCATTGTGGTTTTGATTTGTATTTGCTTGATGGCAAGTGATATGGAACATTTTCTCATGTGCTTGTTGGGCATGTGTGTGTCTTTGGTGAAATTTCTGTTAATGTCTTTTGTCCATTTCATGGTTGGATTGTTTGTTTCTTTGCTGTTGAGTTTAATAAGTTCTTTAGAGATCTTGGATACTAGCCCTTTATCTGATTGGATATTTGCAAATATCTTCTCCCATTCTGTAGGTTGTCTTTTAGTTTTGTTGACTGTTTCTTTTGTTGTGCAGACGCTTTCTATCTGGGCAGCCATGGTGCCTCAGCAGTTTAGCGCCACCTTCAGCCCAGGGCCTGATCCTGGAGACCCAGGATCGCGTCCCACGTCAGGCTCCTTGTATGGAGCCTCCTTCTCCCTCTGCCTGTGTCTCTGCCTCTCTCTCTCTCTCTCTCTGTGTGTCTCTCATGAATAAATAAATAAAGTCTTTAAACACAAATAAATAAATAAAAAGAAGCTTTATATCTTAAGTCGCAGTAGTTCACTTTTGCTTTTGTTTCCCTTGCTTTCATAGATGTATTATCTTTCAGGTAGTTCCTGTGGCCAAGTTGCAAAAGGGTGTTGCCTGTGTTCTCTTCTAGGATTTTGATGGATTCTTGTCTCACATTTAGATCTTTCATCCATTTTGAGTTTATTGTTGTGTATGGTGTAAGACAATGGTCCAGTTTCATTCTTCTGCATGTGGCTGTCCAGTTTTCCCAGCACCATTTATTGAAGCGACTGTCCTTTTTCCAGTGGATAGTCTTTCCTACTTTGTCGAATATTAGTTGACCATAGAGTTGAGGTCTCATTTCTGGATTCCCTATTCTGTTCCATTTGATCTGTGTGTCTGTTTTTGTGTCAGTACCACATTGCCTTGTGATCACAGCTTTGTTGTATCACTTGAAATCCGGCATTGTGATGCCCCCGACTCTGGTTTTCTTTATCTATATTCCCCTGGCTCTTTGGGGTCTTTTCTGATTCCACACAAACCTTAAGATTATTTTTTTGAACTCTGTGAACAAGGTCCATGATATTTTGATAGGGATTGCATTGAATATGTATATTGCCCTGGGTAGCATAGAGATTTTCACAATATTAAATCTTCCAATCCATGAGCATGGACTATTTTTCCATCTCTTTGTGTCTTCCTCAAATTTTTTCAGAAGTGTTCTGTAGTTTTTATGTTAGAGATCCTTTACCTCTTTGGTTAGGTTTTGTTCTAGGTATCTTCTGCTTTTGGGTGCAATGGTAAATGGGATTGATTTCTAAATTTCTCTTTCTTCAGTCTCATTGTTAGTGTATAGAAATGCCGTTGACTTCTGGGCATTGATTTTGTATCCTGCCACATTGCCGAATTGGTATGAGTTCTAGCAATCATGGGGTGGAGTCTTTTGGATTTTCTAAGTACAGTATCCTGTCATCTGCAAAGAAGGAGTGTTTGACTTCTCTTTGCCCATTTGAATGCCTTTTATTTCTTTTTGTTGTCTGATTGCAGAGGCCTGGACATCTAATACTATGCTGAATAACAGTGGTGAGAGTGGACATCCCTGTTGTGTCTCTGATCTTAGGGGAAAGGATCTAAATTTTTCCCCGTTGAGAATGATATTTGCTGTTGGCCTTTCATAGATAGCTTTTCAGATGCGGAGGAATATTCCCTCTATCCCTACTCTCTGAAGAGTTTTGATCAGGAATGGATCCTATGTTTTGTCAAATGCTTTCTCTGCTTCTATTGAGAGGATTATATGGTTCTTGTGATTTGTCTTGTTGATGTGATCTGTCACATTGATTGTTTTACGAATGTTGAGCCAACCTTGCCTCCCGGGGATAAATCCCACTTGGTCATGGTGAATAAGCTTCTTAATATTTTGTTGGATCATTTTGGCTTTTAGTTTGTTGAGAATTTTTGCATTTATATTCATCAGGGATATTGGTCTATAATTCTCCTTTTTGTTGGATCTTTGCCTGGTTTTGGAATTAAGGTGATACTGGCTTCATGAAACGAGTTTAGAAGTATTCCATCCCTTTCTATCCTTCAGTTCAGCTTCAGTATCAGAAGTATCAGTTTTTCTTTGAACATTTGATAGAATTCCCCTGGGAAGCCATCTGGCCCTGGACTTTTTGTCCTGGGAGGTTTTTGATGACTGCTTTAATTTCCTCCCCAGTTATTGGCCTGTTCAGGTTTTCTATTTCTTTCTGTTCCAGTTTTGGTAATTTTTGAGTTTCCAGAAATGCATGTATTCCTTGTAGATTACCTAATTTATTGGCATATTGCTATTCATAATATGTTTTTAAAATCATTTTTATTTCCTTTGTATTGGTTGTGATCTCTCATCTTTCATCATGATTTTATTAATTTGCGTCTTTTTTCTTTTTAAAAAGGCTGCCTATGGGTTAATCTATCTTATTCTTTGAAAGAACGAACTCCCTGTTTTTTTGATCTGTTCTACAGTTCTTCTGGTCTCTATTTCATTGATTTTGCTTGAGTCTTTATTATCTCTTTTCTTCTGCTTGGTGTAGGTTTTATTTGCTGTTCTTTCTCCAGTTCCTTTAGGTCTGAGGTTAGCTTGTGTATTTGAGCTTTTTCCAATTTTTGAGGGATGCTTGTATTGCGATGTATTTCCCTTTCTGGACTGCTTTTGCTGTATCCCAAAGATTTTAAATGGTTGTATCTTCATTCTCATTAGTTTCCAGGAATCTTTTTAATTCTTCTCTAATTTCCTGGTTGACCCATTCGTCTTCTAGGAGGATGCTCTTTAACCTGCACGTGTTTGTGTTCCTTCGAAATTTCTTCTTGTGATTGAATTTTGTTTCTAAACATTGTGTTCTGAAAATATGCAGGGGATAATTCCTATCCTTTGGTATCAGTTGAGACGTGATTTGTGATCCTGTATGTGGTCTATCCTGGAGAAAGTTCCCTGTGCACTTGAGAAGAATGTGTATTCAGTTGAGTTCAGATGCAAAGTTCTGTAAATATCTGTGAAATCCTTCTGGTCCAGTGTATCATTACAGCCCTTGTTTCTTTGGTGATGTTGTGCTTAGAAGATTGTCTTTTGCAGAAAGTGTTTTGTGAAGTCTCCAAGCATTAGTGTATTATCATCTATGTATGTCTGTACTTTGGTTATTACTTGATTGATATACTTGGCAGCTCCCACATTAGGGCATGAATATTCATGATTGTTTAGTCTTCTTTTTGGATAGACCCTTTATATATGATATAGTGTCCCTCTTCATCTCTTACTACAGTCTTTGGTATAAACTTTAATTCATCTCATATGAGGATTGCTAACCTAGTTTTCTTTGGAGCACCATTTCAATGGTAAATCATTCTCCACTCTTTCATTTTCAGGCTGTTGGTGTTGTTAGGTCTAAAATGAGTCTTTTGTAGACAGCAAATAGATGGGTCTTGCTTTTTTATCCAGTCTGAAACCCTCCATCTTTTGATGGGATCATTTAGCTCATTCATGTTCAGAGTAACTATTGAAAGATATGTTTTTAGTGTCATCATAATATCTAGTCAGTCCCTGTTTTTTTAATTATTTCTTTGTGATTCCTTTTTTTTTTTTTTTTTTTTTAAACATGGTCCCCCTTAATGTTTCTTGCAGATCTGGTTTGGTGGTTACATATTCTTTCAGTTCCAGCCTATCTTGAAAGCTCTTTATCTCTCCTTCTATTCTGAATGAGAGCCTTGCTGGATGAAGTGTTCTTTATTCTATTTTCTTCTCATTTAGGATCCTGAATATATCCTGCCAGCCCTTTCTTGCATGCTGGGTCTCTGCGGAGAGGTCTCCTGTTAATCTTATATTTCTCCCCGTATAAGTTTGGGATCTCTCGTCTCTTGCTCCTTTAAGGATTTTCTCCTTATCTTTGGAATGTGCAAGTTTCAGTATTAAACGTTGATGTATTGAACGGTTTTTATTGATTTTGGTGGGGGCACCTCTCTATCTCCTGGATCTGAATGCCTATTTACGTCCCCAGATTAGGGAGGTTCTCAGCTATGACTTGTTCCAATAAGGTTTCTGACCCTCTGTCCCTCTTGGCTCTTTCTGGAACTCTAGTTTTATGTAGATTCTTCCTTCTGATGCTATCATTTACTTCCTTTAACCTTTCCTCATGCTCTTTTGTTTTTCTTTTTTTTTTGTCCTCTTCCTTCCTTGCCATCCACTTGTCTCTGTGTTGCTCAGTCTTTCTTCCAGCTTAACCCTCGTCATTAGGACGTCCATTTTGGATTGCATCTCATTTCATTTATTTTTACTTTTGGCCTGATTAGATCTAAATTCTACAGTCATGAAGTCTCTCTTGAATCCTTTTTTCCAGAGTCACCAGTAGCTTTATAATTGTGCTTCTGAATTGGCTTTTTGAGATCAATTGTAATCCAAATTCTGTAACTCTGGCAGAGAGTACTTTTCCTGATTCTTTCTTTTGTTGTAAGTTCTTCCTTCTAGTCATTTTGCTTTGTGCACAGTGGCTGTACGAGCATTGAGTCAACAATGTCAACCATGACCTAAGTAAGTTTTACTCTGGATGATTGTTGCTAGAAGCAAAAACCCTTCTCTCTGTAGTTTTTGGGCTGTTCTCTCTTTAAATCTCAGGTCGAATCATTGGTGTTCAGGATCATTTGTAAGTTATTATTCTGTTTGATCGGTATAATGATATCGTCATTTTCCATGTGCATCAGCTATGACCAAAGGTGGAGAGATGAGTTGGTGGGA
Source organism: Canis lupus dingo (assembly GCF_003254725.2). Classification (NCBI taxonomy): domain Eukaryota; kingdom Metazoa; phylum Chordata; class Mammalia; order Carnivora; family Canidae; genus Canis; species Canis lupus. The sequence continues at coordinate 70,254,540 of NC_064281.1, forward strand.
CGGGGCAGCAGGACCTGACTTAGGATTGTGGCTGCGGCTTCCTTCCACTGCTAGCCGCCAAGTTGCAGAGAGGGCAGTAGCTGGTCTATACCTAAACATATCTTGACATGAAGTTGAATTTGAAATGCTTGGGGTAAAAAAAAAAAAAAATTGTCCCCTGGCCTCACTCTCTGTCTCAACAATATTAAATGACCAGAAGCATTTTGGGGGTATTTCTATACAGTTTGAAGACAAAACTCTGTGATCCAAGAATCAAATATGTAGGTTATATTCCATTACTGACTGAAAAAGATTATATTTAGGTATAGAAGTACGAAGAAATCATGCTCCTCATATGCAGTCAGATCAGTGGTTGACTAAGGATGTAACTCAGGAACAGTCTTGCAGAAGAGTTACATAGGGCGGGGTCTGGAGTCTGGGCTCCCAGCTTCCCTGCCCTCTCCAGGCCACCACTCTCCCGTTAAATATTTAATCTTTAAAAAAAGTTTTTAAACCACCAATCTTATAGAAAATATCCATTTCAATATGCAAATTTAGTATGCCCATTATTTAAAATGTTATTATGTGTGAATTTTAAATTTATTTCCTTTTGTGGGACATTGAATCAGGAGTTGAAAGTTAGCTTCCTTTGATCTTAATAAAATATGACAAAGTGTGGAAATTAGGAATTCTTGCTGCTTTTAAGTAAAGATAATTTTATTGGTCTGGATTGAGCAGTTGCAAAAGGTGGCAATTACATTTAGGTGTAAGTCTGTGCAGCTGAAATATAGGTTGTGGCAAAAATGGTCAAGGAGCTATGAAGAAGGCAGCAATATAATGGCATTACTGTATTTAAATCTGACACTGGAATTTGTATTGTTTATTAGATCAAGGGAAAGTTAAGCTGAAAATGTTCTAGCTCTTTTTTTTTTTTTGTTCTAGCTCTTTTAAATCTATTGCCTTCATACTGATACAGCATTAGTTTTCCAACATAAAGATTTCCCTTCTGATAGAAGATTCTATTTATTACTTCCACCATATTCCACTATCAATTTTGTATCTGGATCTTGATTTCTGCTCTTCTAACTAGTGTACTTTAAAACATTTCTGAAGTTTCATTATATAAGATGACTTGCTGCCTCTTAGGGAAAAATGTAATTTTCTAGTCACATTTTCCTAATTGCCAAAATTATTCTTTGGTTCTACACTCAAACTGTTTTCCTAGAAATATGTGAATATTAAGACTGCATAAATATAGGTAAGCATTTTATGGATTAAGGTAGAATATAAGATAATTTCCTTAGATAAGGAGCAACTATTAAGTTCTTTACTATTCTGTTTATATAGTTCTCTAATTCATGGAAAATAGCTTAGGTAAAACAGTATATGATGATAACTGGTATGTGGAAGTAGAAACTGAATTTAACAGTAAAGCATTTTAAAACCCATATATTTAGAAAATTAAGCATCTTCACTTACTTAAAGTTTTCCAATTTTAAGAAATAATAGTATTGAAAATAGAGGCATAAATATCTGGTAGTGCTTTTAAAATGTACAAAACTTTATAATAGTGTAAATATAAACATCCTTGATTAAATACGTGAAATAAAATTCTACTGATGGACTATCGGGGTTAAAAAAAAAAGCGTGGGGGCAGCCCAGGTGGCTCAGTGGTTTAGCAATGCTTTCAGCCCAGGATGTGGTCCTGGAGTCCTGGGATCGAGTCCCATGTCAGGCTCCCTGTTTGGAGCCTGCTTCTCCCTCTGCCTGTGTCTCTGCCTGTCTCTGTGTCTCTCGTGAATAAATAAATAAATAAAAATCTTTTAAAAAGTGTGTAGTTTGAAAAAATTAATATGGCAGTGTCACAGACGAACAATTTGAATGTATCTCTCCTTAAATGATATCCTTGTGTTATGTATAGGACTTGCTTAATCAGGAGTAAAAAGATGTGATGGTATGTGGTTCATGAATTTGGAGAGCAGTGAATGGCTTCAGGGCCTGGATGATAAAACTAGACTTCAGTGAGTCTGTTTGAACTATGTAGATATTGGATTATTGTGAAGAAAATCAGTGCAGAATGGAGAACTTGGAAGTGTTGGATGAACCTTGGATGCAGTTCAGAGAATAGCCGTTTCTGTAAGGTTGTCTAATCCTAGTCAGATAATCTCTAATAGGTGAACAACAGTGGTTAAGAAGACAATCTCTAGAGTCAGTCGGCCTCGGTTCGAATCCTGGCAGATTGTGTACTCTTTGTTTTCTAATCTGTAACATGATGATGACAAAATAATATCTACTTCCAAGATATGTTGTGAGGATTAAATGTTACCCGTTGTGATTGTTGTCATTAGTAGGGGAGTGAAATGGGTTTGATTTTAGACACAGAAATACATTAATTTGGTGTGTAGAAGTAGTAAAATCTAAGTGGAAATATCTGATAAACTCCTTGAGAATCTGAATCCAAAGTAGGTAAAATGTTAGATCAAGAGTTGTTTTATGAGTCCTCATAGAGAAGGTGTAGTCCAATCCTTAGAAAACTGAAGGCTCCCTGAGAGGGAGAGAGTGAAGAGAAAAGAGTAAAGGGACAAAGACACTGTGAAGTGGAAGGCTTATGTTTTGAGAGCAAAGGGATGAACTGGAGCTCATGGCCCAAACAGAAGAGCAGAGGAGAATGTCCTTGAGGAATGGAGGGAGCAGGGAGGTAAGAAATCTCAAGTGACACTTTTCACAAAGTTGAAGCAACCTGTATATGCTTGAACAAACCAAGGGAGTTAATACAAAATATGATTGTACCACAGGTCCTTTTCCACAGAAAGATGCTGAAAGTCTCTTGATCAGTGAAACTTTACACAGTTTTGTAGTATTAAAGTCATTTAGTGCAGTAGTAATCAAGAATTTGGCACCTGAAATGAACTAAATGGCCCCATGATAACCTCTGAAGAAGTTAATATACTAGCGTAAGTGCTCACATGATTATCAGGCAGTAATTAAGGTACTGTGGTAAATGGTGTTTCAGGTAATTAGAAGTTGGAATTAGTCCCTTCTGTTGTGAATTGTTGTGATTGTAAGTGGATTTTGCGAGAGTATCAAGACTAATGACAAATATAATTTAGTTATTCTAAATGTAATTCTTACTATAGAAAATATAACATGTATTTAGATCAATTTCTCCTTTTGTTAAAAAATACATGAACTATTGATTCCAGTTTGATGAGTACTGACAATGTTCTTTGAATAGCTACTTATAGAAGAATTACAGAAAAAAGTGAGAGTCTGAAACTGAAGCACCTCATTGTACTTTAGTTCCAGTGACGATGACACTAATCGTTTTACTTTACTCCAGTAATTAATGTTTTGCGGACTCTTTACAGTGTTAGGACAAATTCAAAAGCTAAAGGATAACCCCAGTCAATATTATGTGTGTTATTGTTAGTAAATTTTCTTCTAATATAGGCTCTGCCAAATTTTAGAACATGTAATAATTGAAGATAGTATGCAAGCAGTAGCTTCTGTAATAAAAATTTTTATATTATGTACCATGATGTAAACCTTATTGCATGCTCTGATTTATATGCAAATATGTATTTTTCTTATCGTTTGTACTGATTTCAGCTACTATCTTAGTTTTTGTGCTCTAAGCTACCTCCTTTTTTTTCTATGGGTACCATAATAAAATAGGCAAGCACGAAAAATTAGGACTATTTCCTGTGTCATTTTATATATTTGTTTCAGTAGTGGTACCAATCCTTTAGACAACCAGTATTGTTGATGTCATAAATTTACAGTAAACCTGTGGAATTTACATATATAAAACATAGACATCATGATAGTGAATTCAACTTACAAGTCATGGAATAGAACTCTTGTGGTGAGACTGTTTCAGGTAATTTAAATCTCGGTGGGAACCAAGAAATGGATTTTGAACTAATATAGTTTTGAAGTCTTCTAAGAGATTGTAATATTATGTGCAAAGAAAAAAAGATTGGTGATTTTTTTAAAGGTAAAGATGTTTAAATTTAGCAAAGTGATTAAAAGTAATTTCAAAATTCATTTCCCTTTTATAAAAATTGTTTTTTCATTGGTTTAAAGGAAATTGGTTTGAAAATTAGGTTCCTTTTCAACATATTGCTAAATAGAAACTAAAAATACCTTTTGACACTGGGAACTTTTTCTAATGAGAAGAATGCAAAATTGTGTTTGTGAGGACCTACACGGGGCCTAATATAATTTATCCACCAATACTGTTGTTCATTAGGATGGTAGATACCACTCTTAAGGGGTAGTTCATGCTAGCTTTTTAAAAAAAAAAATTATTTATTTGATAGAGAAGAGAGAGCACGTGTGTGCACAAGCAGCAGGGGCAGAAGGACAGGGAGAGAATCTCAAGCAGATTCTATGCTGAGCACAGAGACCAATGTGGGGCTTGATCTCACAACCCTGAGGTTGTGTCCTTGAGCCAAAACCAAGATACAAGGGCTTAACTGACTGTGCCACCCAGGTGCCCCTATAATATCTTTTGTATCAGGTGAAAATATACCTTGATAACATGTTCTTCTAATTTTAGAACTTTATGTAAAATGTATAACTATCTTAAAATATAGGTAGTGGTAATAATCTTATAGTTAATTTTAAGACTCTGCCACTGAGGTGTTATAATTGTTAGCTCCTTTTCACACATTTGTTTTTTACCAATGATGATATCTAATGGTAGAGATCAATAGTTATGGGCTTCTCGTTTGCATTGTCATATGACTTTATGCAAACTTTTCACATATCTAATTTGAAATTATAATCATTTTTTTTACTGCTCTCTTTCATGAAACTTGTGGGATCTTGGAAGGTTAAGACTGCGTTTATATTTGTATTCCAACCAAATCTTGCATAGTGCTTGATATTTAGTTGATAGCTGTTAAATTCTATGAAGACTGCTATAACAAATATTTAAAGATCTGGCAAGACTTAGGGCTTGTCATCCTGTCCTTTTGAAATATTTTGAGGAAAATTAACCAACACTCTTATTATTACCCAAGGAAGCATGCAAATTGCACAAAACAAATTCCACATCATAGAAAATTGTGGTGTCCATAATGGAATAGTTAATGTTTATGTTTCTAGTATTTTAGGCAATGCCAATTCTAAAGAGGATCTTTTGTTACTAATAGTAGTAGTTCTTTTAGTACTGTAAGCCCCTATACAAAGACTGTGGTTAATTTTTATGTTCCTGTTATGCCTGTTAGCTAACATTGCCAGGAATACAATAGATGCTCATTAAAATTTTGAATGAATGATCAGTGTTTATTGGTTTATTGCCAGCATATCGTTACAAGTCTCCCACTAGATAACAAGCAGTTTGAGAAGTGGGGCTAAAGTATCATTCATCTTTTCTTTTCTCTCCAACGTTCAAAATAGTTTCCCGTGTATATTAGGGATTTCTAAGACTACTTCCACATTTGGAGATTGCTAGAAGGACACACAGTACTCAAAATATAATTTTACTAGCAGCGAAGATTTATTATACTGACATAGTAATACACACAATCAGATCATCAAGGACAGGTGGATTCTGGAGGAAATCTCTGGGCAGGCTTCTTTATGCTGTCTCTCTCCCATGAGAGGTCACATACTTTGTTCTCATAGTGGTGGAAATGCACCAATATATCGGTATTTTCTTGCCCAGGGAAGCCCATTAAGGAGTCAGTGCCCAAGGGTTTTATTGGGGACTGGTCATATAGACATTCTGTTTAGTGTATAGCAGAATTCTAGATGCCCAAAAGTAAAGTAAGTATTCAGTACAATCCACATTATTTGTATAAGCAGGCACAGGAAACCATCATTATAAGTTAGGGAATAGTGTGAATGCTCCCAAACCAGTTCCCAGACACCAGCCATGTGTTAACCTTGCTAGCAAGCCTTAGTCTTAGAACTGTTATGTTAATGCTTTTCTGTACAGCATAGTTTGTATGAATACCACTTTTGATAGGAAAAGGAAACTGGATGGAATTTCTTTGAGTACTTCAAACTCATCTGATGCTTCATTTGTTAGATAGAGAGATTAAGGTTGTCTTTATTAAGGGTGCTTATAATGCTGTGGTTAAAATACCTGTCCAGGAATATAAAAAATAGTGAAAGGGAATAAAGGGGAAAGGAGAAAAAATGAGTGGGAAATATCAGAAAGGGAGACAGAACATAAGACTCCTAAATCTGGGAAATGAACTAGGGGTCGTTGAAGGGGAGGTGGGCGGGGGGTGGGGGTGACTTGGCGACAGGCACCGAGGTGGGCATTTGACGGGATGAGCACTGGGTGTTATTCTATATGTTGGCAAATTGAACACCAATAAAAAAAATAAATTTGTAAGTAAAAAATAAATAAATAAATAAATAAATAAATAAACAAACAAACAAACAAACATAAAGCACAGAGTAAAAAAAATAAATAAATAAAATAAAATACCTGTTCATGGCAGCCTGGGTGGCTCAGTGGTTTAGCACTGCCTTTGGCCCAGGGCGTGGTCCTAGAGACCCAGGATCGAGTCCCACGTTGGGCTCCTGTATGGAGCCTGCTTCTCCCTCTACCTGTGTCTCTGCCTCTCTGTGTGTGTGTGTGTGTGTGTGTTTGTGTGTCTCATGAATAAAAATAAAATAAAATAAAATAAAATAAAATAAAATAATAAAATAAATAAAATAAAATAAAATAAAATAAAATAAAATAAAATAATATACCTGTCCATCAGCTTGCATTGTTGCTAAACTCCCATCTTGAGCTTTATTTATTTATTTCTAAGTTTTGATTTAAATTCTAGTTAGTTAATATATAGCGTAATATTAGTTTCAGGTATGCAATTTAGTAATACAACACTTGGTGCTCATCGCAAGTGCGCTCCTTAATTTCCATCAGCTATTTGACCTATACCCCCACCTATCTCCCTTCCAGTACCCATCAGTTGTTCTCTATAGTTAAGAGTCTGTTTCTTTTTTAGTGTCTTTCTCTTTTTCTTCTGTTTACTCATTTGTTTTGTTTCTTAAATTCCACATATGAGTGAAATCATATGATGTTGGTCTTTCCCTAATCTATTTCACTTTGCATAATACTCTAGCTCCATTCATGTCATTGCAAATGGTAAGATTCCATTCTTTTTAATGGCTGAGTAATATTACATTGGTTTTTATCTATGTATGCATCTTTATATATGTATACACATACATCACATCTTTTTACTTTAAACTTAAGTACTTTAGTTCTGTAAGGATTATAACAAAAGATAGCAATCCCTTACCCAGCGTTCCTAATCCCAAAACACTACCCAAAATTTTGAGTTCTTATATCTGTTTCTGCTAATACAAATCTTCACAAGTATGTCAGTGCCCTTAAAAGCTCTTCTACTTCTTGATTTCTTCATTTTTACATATATTTTGACTTCCTCATGTAGAAAAAGAAGATTTAGCTTTCTTATACAAACTGTACATATACTTTTCTTATTCTTAAACTCCTGCTATATTTATATCACGATTTTATTAAATGAACATTTAATATTTATTATGACTCTACAAATATTATTCATGGCTGGAGCATGCAGTGTACCATGATTGCATTTTTTACACCTTTTTACTTGTTACAAAATTATTTCTTTTTTCTTCTCAGTGAAGAATTGCCATTTTAAAAATCATTTTATCGTATTCTATATACCAGTCACAAATTGAAACCCAAACTTTTTTCCTCAGTGCAATTAATCACATCAGGTAATCTATCAGTTCTATTTCTGTTTTTCTTAGAGATATCTTTCCTGGAGCCCTCCATCCCCTGTTGTGATCTGGATTGATTTTAAGGCTCATGGCCTATCTTGAGCTTTATGAATGTATCAAGCATACCTGTCCTTACTCCTTCCCTGAGCTGAGCTTGAGAACTTGCTACAAGTACAAGCTTATGCTCCATGTCTTTGCAAATACAATCAACTAGGTTGTGTTTTGTTCATTTCTGGTTATACTTAGTTGTTATAGACCCACATTATATTGTATCAGCTTTTATTTATAGTGTTTCATTTTCTTTATTTTGGTTGGTGGGTTGGGGTATTGATAGGACAGGTGCAAAGAAAGTAAGAAATAAAGAAAAAAGTCGCAACTTCAGAAAATCTGGGCATATTGTTATAGTATCACATGTCCTAAAATGTTCAAAACTTAATTTCTGAGCTATTTAGATGAATCCCTGATAGATAGCATCTTCATGGTGATTGTTAGAAAATCACCTTTGATTACTATTTTATATAGTTTTCTGATTTTAAAAGTTTCTATCAATTGGGCTTTATCATCCTGCTTTTTAAAATACAATTATGGCAGTTTTATATTCAGCAGAGGCCTCTTATCAGGAACTCAGTATTCTGATTTCAACTATTTGCAATATTGTCCATATTTCTGCAAATTAGGGGGAAAAATACTTTTTAAAAAAGGATTTTATTTGTTTGAGAGAGAGAGAGAGAGATCAACAGAGATAGCAAGAGAGAGCAGGAGCAGGGAGGAGAGGGAGAAGCAGGCTCCCCACTGAGCAGGAAGCCCAACACAGGGCTCAATCCCAGGACCCCAAGACCATGCCCTGAGCCAAAGGCAGATACTTAACCGACTGAACCACCCAAGTGCCCCAGAAAAAAAGACTTGTGTTTCTCAGAGAATCTTGGGTATTAACTCAGGCTCTCACCCATTAATCTTGTATTTTAAAAGAAAAAGAATAGAAAGGTGATATTGACAGTAAGATGTGACACCTAACAGTTAATGAAAATAATATAAAAATATAGTAGTCTTTGGTTATTTTATAGAAAAACAGCCCAATGTTCTTCAGTGGTTTTGGGGGGCATTATTATATCATTGAACAGAATAGAAATTAATCTTTATGAGGAGTCAATTGGGGATTCAGTATATTCTTCAGGGAAGCCTAGGCATAATATATTTTCAAAAAGTTTCCATTAGAAATGAGTAGCCTTTTTTTTTCTTTTGCTTTTATACATAAAGATATATCCTTCAGGTATACAGACTACATTCATAGATCACTGATTATACTGGATGAAGGATTTGTGTTTAGCATTTGAGAAAAGCTCATGGGAAAAGTATATATCTATGACTTATTGCATACTTAATATAATTAAAAATGTCATTGGTATAACTACAGAAGAAATGAATCAAGTGCAAGAGGGAATTTTCTAAAAATATTTGGTAAAATTTGGAATGTATTTTCATGTTTCCCCTATTGCCTCATATGGATATTTCTGAGATTGATTTCCAAAAGACAATTTGTTACAAAATATATTGTTTTTAATAGATGTTTTCTGTTCTTGTTGAGGCAAAGAAGTTAACAATTTGTGTGGAGAGGGATGGCAATTAAGCATAGAAATAAGATTAAAGATATTTGAAGTCTGGTGCTATTTCAGGGGGAGGAAAACAACTATTATTAGACTTCAGAAATATATTTCTTATCAAGCTGGCAGTTTTACTTATCAACTGGCGAGTAATTAGGTCAGTTTTGTTGTATAAAGCTCCGCCCCTGTCCCAGCACCTCTGCTGGGTAACTAGCAGAGGGTAGTTACTGTTACTGTCGGTAACAGTTACCACTTTCAATGTGTGCAAAGAACTGTGACATATGTTTTTCATGGATTACCTCATTTAATCAGCAGTATAATCCTATGGGGTGGTCATTATTTTCATCTTCAAGTTAGGAGAAAGCTGAAATTCAGAGAAGTTAGCTAACTTGTCCAAGATTAGTTGTGCCTGATGCTAAACTCTGATCTTTTAACTACTCTGCTGTATTACTTGCTACCCAAATGCACTTCCTAGGTGACCTGATGCAAATCCAGTAGGTTTTCCACAGGTGCTCTAGGGCAACAGGGATAATTATAGATGTAACAATATGCAACAGATGGAAAATAGCTCCTTATTCTTTTCAGAATTTCTAGTACAGGAATCTACTTTTCAATGAAATGCACACATCTCATCTCTTATTTTTAAGTTCAAAACTATGAAGGAATGTTTTCGTTCATGGTATTCATTAGTTCCCATGTGGTTTTGACAGTTACTCTCTTTATTGCTTTGATACTTTCTTACAAGTAGTCCTTGATTGCTTATTTTACAGATAATACATTTATCATTCTTAACATGGGTGTTTGGACCCCATAATGCTGGAACTATCCTCACTTGCTTTTGGGCTTCTACTGCTAAGAAAACGGGGGTAGTACTTCTTTCTTATCAGTGAGCAACTCAGTTTTCAGAGCTTCCTCTTGATCCTTCTCTCCCTGCTACTCGTTGTAGGGGAGTTCAGGGCTTAGAACTTTTATTATTACAATAGTACATTATTTTATGTGTTAACTGTATTTTTCAGGATAGCATTGGCATTTAGGCATTTTATTTAAGCATGTTTTCTTATTAAACATGTCCCAGCGTTTTCTGCCAACTGATTTACAAACAGACTTTAGAATACAATCCACTTATAAATTGAGACTGGCGTATAACACATACAGGTTTCTATCAGATTAGATTGAATATTCTAGTTAATTTGAATGCTGTGATATATATGAAATTGTGTATGCTGCAGGTAAACACTTCAGCTATAAATTTCAATAGTATGTAAATTGAACGTAACTTTGGAGATTTAGAGTTAGTTTGTTCATTTCAATGATAATTTATTTAAATTTTAGATATTTTAAAATAGGTTTGTATAGGCCTGGTAATGTTTTTATTTCAATATCATTAAATTTTGAAATGCAAGTTACTTTAAAATAGGCTCCAAGGAGGTGTTAAATTATTAGCCGTGAGTTTGGATGTTTTGAAAAAAGTATACTTGTCAATGAATAAACATAATGAAACTGAAGTAGAATCTTTTTATAATGCTGTTATTACAAAGGCACACTACTTGTTATGAGGACTAATTTTACTATATCATGATTTTACCATAGAATGGTAGTTTGAGGAGCATTAGGATTTCAGCATATTAAAATCTGTTACTTTGGGTTATTGGAGTGTAAATTCTATCATGTTAGATCTTCTGTTTGAGGAAAGCATATTTGGAAACCTAGTTCTAACATGTTATATAACCATTAGAGAGTGTTTAAAGAGGTCATCCTAGTTTATTATCTATTTTGATTTTGGTCCCTATTATGCACTTTATTACTGTTCTGTTCTTTCTAATGTTACTCTTTTCTTTCTTTCTTTCTTTCTTTCTTTCTTTCTTTCTTTCTTTCTTTCTTTCTTTTTTTCTTTTCTTTCTTTCTTTCTTTCTTTCTTTCTTTCTTTCTTTCTTTCTTTCTTTCCTTTCTTTCTTTTTTCAGTGCAAAAACGTGGTTTTGTTAAAGCATGGGTACAGGACCTGTGGGCAGAAAGGGCTACCTGTTACTCTTTGCTTTGTATTTTGTTTCAACACTTAGAAAGTAATAACTTTATACAAATAATACAACTATCTTGTGGAAAAGTCAAAGAAAACATTATCATCTCCCCCTGAAAGACAATGCATCTTAATCTCACTATCCAAAGAAAAGCAGTGTTAGTGTTTGTATTTCTGTATATTTTTCATTTTTACTCAACATGATAGTATGATTGTCTTTTCATTGTCTTTTTGTCTTTTCAAAATATATAAAACTGCATGATTTTTTTAATTAAAAAACTTTTTAAATTGCATGATTTTTAATGGCTCCATAGAATTCCTTTATGTTGGAGATTTGGTGGATATCCCATCCTCCAAAAAAACTGTAGACCATTTGAAGTGGAGGGAGATCCTATTAAGTTTACCTGGGGGAAATAAAATAGAGGTGGAGAGCATTGAGTTACAGAGGGCATGGAAGTCCAAGTGAAGAGGAGAAAGAAATAAGGTATTAGTCAGTTCATGAGCAATGACCTTTAACAGAATAATAATCTGTTATTCCCCATAGAGAATGGAGGTTTAATGAGTGACAGAGTCCCAGGAATTGCATTAACTAGATAAATCTGTTTTTCCAGGAGAAGGAAAATGTGAGGGCATGGAGAGGAGGATTAAAAGTCTCAGGAATACTGTTGCCTTCCAGATAGCAGATTGAAAGTCCCTTCCTCTTTTTGAAAACATATCATGCATTATATGTATATACAATAATTTATTTAACCATTTTACTATTGAAAGACATGTAGACTGTTTTCAATTTTTACCCATTGTAATTCTAAAATGAATATCCTTATTTATGCAATTTGAAGACTTGTTTAATTTTTTTTCCTTTAGATACAAGAAGCAGAAAGGCCAGAAAGTATACCTATTTGAAGATTTTTGATAATTACTACTAAATTGCCAAATGTCACTCATCTCTTTTATGTTCCATTTTTATTAGGGAAGTTAGAAAATAACTTGAATATTTGAGTACTTATTATGGACCAGATATATATCTTTATCTTATTTAATCCTTATAACTGTGTAAGGTAGATGAAATTCTTGCTCTCTTAGAGATGAAGAAACTGAAGCTTAGAATGACAAAGTAACTTACCTAAATTCATAGAATTTGTGGAATGAAATCAGGAGTCAAAGCTAGGTGTGATACCAAAGTCCTTGGTTTTTATACTGTGTCAAGATGCATTTCTTGGGGGGTGCCTTGGTGGCTCAGTTGGTTAAACATCTGTTTTGCCTCAGGTTGTGATCTTGAGGTCTTGGGATGGACCTCTGCATTGGGCTTCCTCCTCATCGGAGAGCCTGCTTCTCCCTCTTTCTCCGCTGTTCCCTCTGCTTGTGCTTTCTCTCTTTGTGTCAAATAAATAAATCTTAAGAAAAGATACATCTTTTTATTCTTCTGTTACATTCCTCTACTCATCAGGCTGTGCTTTGAATGGGTTATTGGGACTGAGAACATGATAATAATTGAAATTAATGTCTCAGGATTTTATTTTTCTCTATCTCCAACCTATTTCTGACATAAGGCATTTCATACCTTACTGAAATCCATCTTTGTTCTTTGTCCAGAAACATTAGCCTTTACCAGCTATAACATAAGTTAACATCTTTGTCAGAAAAATATTATATAAGAAAGTAGGTAGTTCAGAGCAAAACCCATCCCATCCCCAACAGGGGGAGTATGGTTTGAGGTAAAAAAGAAATGTGTGAATGGGTCATTTTGTGCATTTGACTAATTTTAGAAAAGATTTACAGAACTTTCGTATGTAAAACACTGTATTAGCCACTATAAAGGTAGTATGATAAAAATGGAATCTCATTCACACCAAACTTACAATGTAGTTCAAAGAAAAAATGTACATGTGTAGGTATATATGTGTATGTGTGCATATGGTGTTTTCATAAGAACTTAAATAATATAAGGCAATATATCAACAAACAATATAGTTCACAGTAAATATTTAAGTACTACAGGGATATAGGGAAAAGTTAGTGGTGTAAAACAGTTGTTGGGGTAGAAATACAGAAACAGTAAGTTGTTCATATGTGTATCCTTAGTGCTGTTCACATTGCTCAGTTGGCACAAAACAGGCACTCAATAAAGGTTTATTGGAAGGATGAATGGAAAATCATGGATATATAGACATTTTAAATTGACAGGGACTTTAGAAGTCCAGTTGAACTCCACATAGAACATTAAAATAACCAAATGCCATTGTACACTCATTACATTGCCTAGCCCCCTCAAAAATAGTCCAATAATACCAGGTACTTGAAACTCTTTCTCCTCAGAGGAGTATAAATGGGTCCAATCCTATAAGAGATCTCCTTAAATATGTAAGGTTTAGAGAAAATGACCTATGTGATTGTATAAGTTTCCTAGGGCTGTCATAATAAATTACCACAACCTTGGTAGCTTAAAATAACAGAAACTTACAGTTTGAGAGGTTAAAAAAATTCTGGGGCACATCAGAAGCCTGATGTGGGGCTCGATTCCAGGAACCCAGCATCATGAACTGAGCCAAACTCTGACTTCTATGCTGTTCTTCTGTTACTGTAGTAGTTCCTGATACATGGCAGGTTGTTTCATTACTACCTCAATAATTGAAAATATGAGGGAAGTATAATTATGGGTGTATTTAATTAATTTTAAATTTATTAAATCTCATTTTATGGTGTGACATATAGTCTGTTTTATTTAGTGTTCTAGGTGCAATTAAAAAGAATATATAGTCTGTGGTTGGTTAAAATGTTTATAAACATTCAAATCAAGTCAATTAATAGTATTTTTAGACTTCTATATTGTTTTTTTAATAATAAATTTTTTATTGGTGCTCAATTTGCCAACATAAAGAATAATACCCAGTGCCCATCCTGTCAAGTGCACCCCTCAGTGCCCGGCACCCAGTGAACCCCACTGCCCGACCTCCTCCACTTCCACCACCCCTAGTTCATTTCCCAGAGTTAGGAGTCTTCCATGTTCTGTCTCCCTTTCTGATATTTCCTACCCATTTCTTCTCCCTTCCCCTCTATTCCCTTTCACTATTATTTATATTCCCCAAATGAATGAGACCATATAAAGTTTGTCCTTCTGCGATTGACTTCTTTCACTCAGCATAATACCCTCCAGTTCCATCCACGTCGAAGCAAATGGTGGGTATTTGTCATTTCTAATGGCTGAGTAATATTCCATTGTATACATAAACCACATCTTCTTTATCCATTCATCTTTCGATGGACACCAAGGCTCCTTCCACAGTTTGGCTATTGTGGCCATTGCTGCTATAAACATCGGGGTGCAGGTGTCCCTAGGATTCATTGCATCTGTATCTTTGGGGTAAATCCCCAGCAGTGCAATTGCTGGGTCGTAGGGTAGCTTTATTTTTAACTCTTTGCGGAACCTCCACACAGTTTTCCAGAGTGGATACACCATTTCACATTCCCACCAACAGTGCAAGAGGGTTCCCTTATCTCCGCATCCTCTCCAACATTTGTGGTTTCCTGCCTTGTTAATTTTCCCCATTCTCACTGGTGTGAGGTGGTATCTCATTGTGGTTTTGATTTGTATTTTCCTCATGACAAGTGATGCAGAGCATTTTCTCATGTGCTTGTTGGCCATGTCTGTGTCTTCCTCTGTGAGATTTCTGATCATGTCTTTTGTCCATTTCATGATTGGATTGTTTGTTTCTTTGCTGTTGAGTTTAACAAGTTCTTTATAGATCTTGAATACTAGCCCTTTATCTGATAGGTCATTTGCAAATATCTTGTCCCATTCTGTAGGTTGTCTTTTAGTTTTGTTGACTGTATCCTTTGCTGTACAGAAGCTTCTTAACTTGAAGTCCCAATAGTTCATTTTTGCTTTTGTTTCTTTTGCCTTCGTGGATGTATCTTGCAAGAAGTTACTGTGGCCAAGTTCAAAAAGGGTGTTGCCTGTGTTGTCCTCTAGGATTTTGATAGAATCTTGTCTCACATTTAGATCTTTCATCCATTTTGAGTTTATCTTTGTGTATGGTGAAAGAGAGTGGTCTAGTTTCATTCTTCTGCATGTGGATGTCCAATTTTCCCAGCACCATTTATTGAAGAGACTGTCTTTCTTCCAGTGGATAGTCTTTCCTCCTTTGTCGAATATTAGTTGACCATAAAGTTGAGGGTTCACTTCTGCATTCTCTATTCTGTTCCATTTATCTATGTGTCTGTTTTTGTGTCAGTACCACACTGTCTTGATGACCAAAGCTTTGTAGTACCACCTGAAATCTGGCATTCTGATGCCCCCAGCTATGGTTTTCTTTTTTAATATTCCCCTGGTATTTGGGGTCTTTTCTGATTCCACACAAATCTTAAAGTAATTTCTTCTAACTCTCTGAAGAAAGTCCATGGTATTTTGATAGGGATTGCATTAAACGTGTAAATTGCCCTGGGTAACATGGACATTTTCACAATATTAATTCTGCCAATCCATGAGCATGGAATATTTTTCCATCTCTTTGTGTCTTCCTCATTTTCTTTCAGAAGACTTCTATAGTTTTTAGGGTATAGATCCTTTACCTCTTTGGTTAAGTTTATTCCTAGGTATCTTATGCTTTTGGGTGCCATTGCAAATGGGATTGACTCCTTAATTTCTCTTTCTTCAGTCTCATTTTTAGTGTATAGAAATGCCACTGACTACTGGGCATTGATTTTGTATCCTGCCACGCTGCCAAATTGCTGTATGAGTTCTAGCAATCTTGGGGTGGAGGCTTTTGGGTTTTCTACGTAGAGTATCATGTCATCGGCGAAGAGGGAGAGTTTGACTTCTTCTTTGCCAATTCGAATGCCTTTAATGTCTTTTTGTTGTCTGATTGCTGAGGCTAGGACTTCCAGTACCATGTTGAATAGCAGTGATGAGAGTGGGTATCCCTGTCTTGTTTCTGATCTTAGGGGAAAGGCTCCCAGTGCTTCTCCATTGAGAATGATATTTGCTGTGGGCTTTTCTTAGATGGCTTTTAAGGTGTTGAGGAATGTTCCCTCTATCCCTACACTCTCTGAAGAGTTTTGATCAGGAATGGATGCTGTATTTTGTCAAATGCTTTCTCTGCATCTCTTGATAGGATCCTATGGTTCTTGGTTTTTCTCTTGCTGATATGGTGAGTCACATTGATTGTTTTACGAGTGTTGAACCAGCCTTGTGTCCTGGGAATAAATCCTATTTGGTCGTGGTGAATAATTTTCTTAATGTATTGTTGGATCCTATTGGTTAGTATCTTGTTGAGAATTTTTGCATCCATGTTCATCAGGGATTTTGATCTGTAATTCTCCTTTTTGGTGGGGTCTTTATCTGGTTTTGGAATTAAGGTGATGCCGGCCTCATAGAATGAGTTTGGAAGTACTCCATCTCTTTCTATCTTTCCAAACAGCTTAAGTAGAATAGGTATGGTTTCTTCTTTTAACATTTTATAGAATTCCCCGTGGAAGCCATCTGGCCATGGACTCTTGTGTCTTGGGAGGTTTTTGATGACTGCTTCAATTTCCTCCCTGGTTATTGGCCTGTTCAGGTTTACTATTTCTTCCTGTTCCAGTTTTGGTAGTTTGTGGCTTTCTTCTCGATTGCCTAATTTATTGGCGTATGGCTGTTCATAATATGTTTTTTAAATCGTTTCTATTTCCTTGGTGTTGGTAGTGATGTCTCCTTTCTCATTCATGATTTTATTAATTTGAGTCTTTTGTCTCTTCTTTTTAATAAGGCTGGCTAATGGTTTATCCATCTTATTAATTCTTTCAAAGAACCAACTCTTTATTTTTTTGATCTGTTCCACAGTTCTTCTGGTCTCGATTTCGTTGAGTTCTGTTCGAATCTTTATTAACTCTCTTCTTCTGCTGAGTGTAGGATCTATTTGCTCTTTTTTCTCTAGCTCCTTTAGGTGTAAGGTTAGCTTTTGTATTTGAGTTCTTTCCAGTTTTTGGATGGATGCTTGTATTGTGATGTATTTCTCCCTCAGGACTACTTTTGCTGTATCCCAAAGATTTTGAATGGTTGTATCTTCATTCTCATTAGTTTCCATGAATCTTTTTAATTCTTCCTTAATTTCCTGGTTGACCCTTTCATCTTTTAGCAAGATGGTCCTTAACCTCCATGTGTTTGAGGTCCTTCCAAGCTTCTTGTTGTGATTTAGTTCTAATTTCAAGGCATTTTGGTCTGAGAATATGCAGGGGACGATCCCAATCTTTTGGTATCGGTTCAGACCTGATTTGTGACCCAGTATGTGGTCTATTCTGGAGAAAGTTCCATGTGCACTTGAGAAGAATGTGTATTCAGTTGAGTTTGGATGTAAAGTTCATCTGTGAAATCCATCTGGTCCAGTGTATCCTTTAAAGCTCTTGTTTCTTTGGAGTTGTTGTGTTTAGAATACCTATCAAGTGTAGAAAGAGGTAGATTGAAGTCACCAAGTATAAGTGTATTATTATCTAAGTATGTCTTAATTTTGATTATTAATTGATTCTTATATTTGGCAGCTCCCACATTCGGGGCATACATATTGATGATTGTTAAGTCCTCTTGGTGGATAGATCTTTTAAGTATAATATAGTGTCCCTCTTCAACTCTCACTACATAGACTTCTATGTTCTTAATGATTTTTTGTCTCCTTATTATTATTGACAGAGGCACCAACTCTGATTTTGTATATGTGCTGCTGAAGGGAGTACTCAGGAACTCTGATTATGGAACAGAAATTAATTTATCTATTTCTTTCTTAGTTCTATCAGATTTGTATTTTGACACTTATTAATTATATATACATTTAGGATTGTCTTCTTTATTAATTGACTCTTTAATAATAATGAACTGTTCTTCTTTATCTTTGGTAATAGTCCTTGCTCTAAGGTCTGCTTTGTGTGATATTTATTTAGCTACTCCTGCTTTTTTATGTTTACTGTTTGTATGATACATCATTTTTTTCCTATCCTTTTACATTAAATTATCTGTATCTTTATATTTGAAGTGAGTTTCTGATAGCATATATTTGGGTATAGACATAATTTAATGTCTATAATCTGCCTATTAATTGGTTTGGATAATCCATTTATATTTAATATAATTATTAATTACTGTATTTATATCTACAAACTTGTTTATTTACTGTCTATTCCACCCGTTCTTTGTTTCTTTTATCTCTATTCCTGCCTTCTTTTGGTTTAAGTATTTTTTTAACTCTTCCATTTTATCTCCTATCTTGACTTACTAGATATGCCTCTTTAGTTTTCAGTAGGGTTTACAGTATGCTACTATTACACCGTTAGGTGTAATATTAAGTACCTCTCCATATAAGAACCTTTATCTGCTTGAGAATCTCTCTGCCTCTTGCTCTGCCCCTCCTCACTCATGTGTGTTCTCTCTCTCTAAAAATAAACTAAAATAAAATCTTGAACAAACTCTTGTTTCCCTGTATGTAACATGTTTTTTTTTTCTACTATTAAGATTTTATTCTTTATCATTGGTTTTCAATAATAGAATTATGATGTACCTCAGGGTCATTTTATGTTTATCTTGTTTGATGTTGATTAAAATTCTTAGATTTATAAATTGATGTTTTCATCAAATTTGGAAAATTGTGGTTTATCACTTATTGAAACATTTCTTTTGATTTATCCCTTCACCATTTTGGAAACTTCTTCTATCTTATTTTTAAAAAATATTTATTTATTCAAGACAGACAGAGAGAGAGAGGCAGAGACAGGCAGAGGGAGAAGCAGGCTCCATGAAGGGAGTACGACGTGGGACTTGATCCCGGGTCCCCAGGATCATACCCCGGGCCGAAGGTGGCACCAAAACGCTTGGCCATCAGGGCTGCCTGGAAACTTTTTCTATCTTAGATCATTTTTTTTATTGTCCCATATGTGCAAAGTTCTCTGATAATTTTTTAGCCTTTTTTTTCCTTTCTGAGCTTCAGATTTATGTTATTATTGCCATTACTTGTGTTTCACGCATCTTTTTTGTCATAGTGTCTAATCTTTTATCAGCATACAATGAAATTTTCATTTCATATGTAGTATTTTTCAGCTCTAGAGCCCTATTTGGTTCTTTTTGTCTAATAGTCCCATTTCTTTTATTACTGTGTTTATGTTTTCTTTAAATCTTGAATATACTAATAGTATCCATTTTAAAATCCTTGTCTGATATTTCTACCATCTCCATCACTTCTGGATTTGATTCAAATGGGTGATTTTTCTCCCGTTTATGAGTTACATTTTCTTGCTTCTTTGATAATCTAGTAATTTTTGACTGATGGTAGGTATTAGAATGTGACATTATTGAATATTGTAATATGTTTTAAGGAATTTTAGGCTTTGTTTTGGTAAGTTAGTTAATGTATATAGATCAGCTTAATATGTATATATCAGTTAATGTATATAGATCAAATTGTGAAGAATTTTAGGCTTTTTTTGGTAGTTATTTAATGTATATAGATACAATGTATATAGATCAGTATATACATCAATTCAAAATTTATTTTTAAGCTTTGTTTGTATGACTCCAAAGTAGCATTTCTTTAGATCTAGTCTAGTCCTATTTCTAAGGTATGGCATTTCTCTCCTCTGAATGCTCAAAGAAGTCTCTCCACTTTGGCAGATCAGAACGTCTCTCAGCCTGGTGTGATGTTTTGTAGGTGTTAGATTTATTCTTTTCTGGTAGTCATTTTTTCTCTAATGATGTTCTAGGCCCATCCTCATCAAGTCTCCCCTATGCATGTGTAGTTTGGTAGTCAGCCAGAAACTCAAGGAGGCTTCACTATGGATGTTTGGAACTACTTTTCTGTGGAGATTCCTTTTCTCTGGTACTGTGCCCCATAAATATAGGCTGTCTCAGTCTCCCTCATTTCCCACCTCTATTTTTTTAAAAATTTTATTTATTTATTCATGAGAAACACAGAAAAGAGAGAGAGAGAGAGAGAGAGAGAGCGAGAGAGAGAGGCAGAGACACAGGTAGAGGGAGAAGCAGGCTCCATGCAGGGAGCCTGATGTGGGACTCCATCCCAGGTCTCCAGGATCACGCCTTGGACTGAAGGTGGCGCTAAACTGCTGAGCCACCTGGGCTGCCCTTTTTCTGTTTTTAATTGAAGTATAGTTGATACCATCTCTATAAATAACATTACCTTTGTGAGACTACAGTAGTCTGCATAATTTCCCCATTCTTGAACTATAATGTGGAAGGTGCCTCCATATAGAAAGATGGGTTGACTGTAGGTCATACTTAGTTACCTTTTTTCAAGGGATCACAGCCCTATGCTGCTGGTTGTCCAGTGTTTGAAAATCGTTGTTTTATGTATTTTTTCTAGTTTTCTAGGTTACAGATAGAGAGCTTGTCTAGTACCATTTCCTCCTTTGTGTACAGAAGCAGACTTCCCTAATAGAGCTTTTATAGGTGGATGAGGTGTGTTTGGTTGCCTTTCTTTAGTTAATAGAATTTTGAATTTGCATCCTTTTTTTTCTTGTGTGTTGTACTTAAAACGTAAC
Source organism: Canis lupus dingo (assembly GCF_003254725.2). Taxonomy (NCBI): domain Eukaryota; kingdom Metazoa; phylum Chordata; class Mammalia; order Carnivora; family Canidae; genus Canis; species Canis lupus. The sequence goes on from NC_064281.1 coordinate 70,275,385, forward strand.
CTTTCTTAATTGAAGGACAAAAATTATATATATGTGTATATATATTTATATATGTATATAAATCCATGAGATAATCCTGTAAATTTAATCTGTATAAGTTTAATTTTGTAAGTTTCTTCTGTTGTATGGAGTTCTTTTGGGCTGTTTTTTAAATTCCTATGAGAAACATTTACCTTCTGAAATTGTATGTAGTCTGTTTCAAACAAAGAAAATCATTAAAATTGTGACCTACTTTTTTTTCATTTGGAGTTTATTTACTAATAGCCAAGTGTTTTGATAGAGTATAAAGCAACATTTCATTAGTTTCCCAGATCCCTTGCTATGCTCTTTTGCAGAGTGAAATTTTTCACTCTTTATTCCATAGTGCAGAATATAGAATATGAAAATAGAATCGTCCACTTCTCTTAACTGCAGTTATAATTTGAATACTCTTGCAAGATACATTTCTTTTTCTCCAGACACAAGTGAAGCCTCTTTTGAGTCCAGAACTGAAATTAAGGACTATTTTTAGATTGGGTCCCCAGGACACTTGTTTTTTTCATTCTAGGTAGCACTATCTCATTTTTACAATTCCTGTGTTGTCTCTATAGATGGTTAGAAAACATATTTCATCAGAACGATGGGTTACTGCACCCCTCTGTGAGATGGTTATTAAAAGCATGTCTTTTCTTTTCCAATTCATAGTGCAAGGTTTTTACTGATGTTATATGCTTGAGCTCTTCTGACACAAGGGAGAGAATAGCTAAAACAGCTCTCAAACCTGGGTTTAAATGCTTTTGATATCTTTTACTATTTCAGTGAACTAGGTGAGGTGGTTCTTAATCTTTTTCTACCTCTCTGTTATTAACATGGTTGATAGTGAGAGCTGCATTTAAACAAAAATGTAAACTTTGTAATTTATGTATAGCTTTTAAAATGAAAAGAAATGAAGGATTATTGCAGTTGGTGCAGTCTCTGATGCAATTAATATCAAATGCATATAAATCCTATTAGGGATCTGTCATCAGTGAAAAAGGAATATGAAAAATGTGTGACCTATCTTTATTAGATTCAGTTAGAGAGAGACCATACAGAGCTAAGGAGCTTTATGAACTGCATATTAATCATAAGCAGTCTTCTGAGATAAACCTATTTCTTATAACTTATCAAAGCTGTACAGAAGATTAGTTATTCCCTTTGGTAAAGGAATGTTTTACATGTTGTTCTGAGTTTTGAACCTGGTAGCTTTAAAAACGGATTAACAGATATATTAATAATAAAGTATATTTCTTTGAATTCTATAAGTTAGGCAGCTATTATCCTGTAATGCCACTCCAACAGAGAGATGGGTTTTTGGCAAAAACTCTAAATCATTTTTTTAAAGATTTTATTTATTTATTCATGAGACACACACACACACACACACACACACACACACACACACACACACAGAGGCTGAGACAGAGGCAGAGGGAGAAGCAGGCTCCATGCACGAGCCTGATGTGCGACTCCATCTCAGGACTCCAGGATCACACTCTGGCCCGAAGGTAGGTGCTAAACCGCTGAGCCACCTAGGGATCCCCTAGATCATTGTTTTGTTGCATATTGAACAAGACAGTGTAGAGGGTTGTATCAGAGACAAGACAAAAGAACTTTGCTACAGCAAGCAATCATTCAATCATGCAGAAATAATTTCTTTCATAAATCTTTAAGCAACAATTGCTAGATGCTAAGACCATTTTTAAATATCACTTTTAATCCCTGAAGTCTTTCATCTCTTTGAAAAGAGAGAATTAGCTTAAGGAGACAGTTAAGACTATCATATTAAATGCACAGTATTACTAAAGATGAGGGAGCAGCTATAATCTAATGAAAATAATTAAGGTCATATTTCAAAAATATGCAAGAAGGTTTCATAAGATTATTAAACTTTTAGATAAAACAGAGTAATGGGTTCAAAATGTATTTTGTATTATTGGTTCACAAACTTAAAGATGTTGAGTGATGTAAGCATTTAGTTTCTGACTTCCTATTACCAGTTGAATGCCCACCATGTATTAAATCATGTTGATAAAAATATAGAACTGTGTCTTGATGAAGATATTTAATAATATGTATCATTTTATTACTTTGTTTCAAATTTCTAAAGTAATAGGCTTGTTCAAAAAGTTAAAAAAGATATGGAAGTATATATATTAAAAACCAAATCATTCATTCTTTCAATCCTGTACTCTAGGGGTAACTACTATTAAGAATTTGGCAGTAGTCCTTCTACATACTTTAAAAACTCCTTTATTGATGGAATTTTAACACAAAATGTACAAATCATAAACATACAATTTAGTGAAAAGGTGTATTCACCCATGTAACAAATAATTTTTAAAAAAGAACTTTACCAATTCTTCCCAATTCCTATTGCCTTTTTCCTCCCCAAAGATAACTACTACTTTGACTTGGAACACCATACTTTAGTACTGCCTGTTTTTGAACTTTTTTTAATTGAATCATGGAGTATCTACTTTTCTGTATCTGGCCTCTTTTATTCACTCCCGTGTTTGTGAAAGTCATTCACAATTTTGAATGTAACTGCTGTTTGTCATTTTCTTCTATAGCCTGGGTCAGCAAACATCTACTGTAAAGGGGCAGAGTAAGTATTTTATGCTTTGCCCATTTTATACAAGCTGTCACAGCCACTCAATTTGACTATTGATGCAAAAGCAGTCATAGACAATAAGTAAATAAGTGAGTATGGTTGTATTCCAATAAAACTTTATTTATGAAAACAGGCTGACAGCTAGATTTGGCACATTGGCCATACTTTGCCACTCCCTGCTCTGTAGTGTTCCATTATATGAATATATCAAAATTAACTTACCTATTCAAATACTGACAAATATTTATGTTTTTGTTGTGAATACTGTTGTTTGTGTATTTTTGTATACATATGTATGCATTTCTGTTTGGTATATAGAATTGCCGCATCATAGGTTACATACATAGGCTCACCTTCAATACTAATGCTAGGTGTTTTTCCAAAGTGATGATTAATTTATACCCCTAACAGTTGTTATGGTCATCAATTGTTGATAGATAGTCTTGTTAATAGATATTTTCTTTACTAACTTAAGTTAAAAATGTGATATTTTAGTTTTAAGAATATAAACATTAGAGACTTAATATATCAATTTATATTTAATCACAAGCTCCCAATAGAAAATTTGATATGTTCGCCTCTAAATTAGCCATTGATATTTTTCTTAATTCTAATATGCTAAAGGAGTTCCACAGCATACATTATGTAATTTTTGTATTGAACTGACTTTCATTCTCAACCAATGTTTATATTGCCATACTTTGGCCAACTCTAAGCCAAGGAGAGGGTGGGTGATGACCTAGTAAGACCAAAGAAATGACCAGGAGACACAGATTGAGGGATAGGTTTATTGGGGGAACTTCCTTATCGGGAATCCAGGAGTGATGGATGGCAAGGCATCTGCTGCTAGAATCTACATTCAGGACACTTTTATAGTGTAGCAAACAGCCTGGCAACTATCCGTAGCCTTTTCCCTCCTTGTGTGGTCAGTGTTCCAAGGAGATCAAGGCCTGCCATCCAGACATTACAAAAGAGACACTCTGGGTTGGCCATATCCAGAGCCCTTGAACCTGAACATTGAACAACAGGTTTTTTACAAATCCTGATAAATGAAATTTAGAGGGAAAATAGGATCTGTACATTCTCAAGATAGCAATTAACAGGGGCATTCAGGATGTGTTTGCCCAAACCAGTCATCCAGCATGTACCATATAATGTCTAATAATAGTATAGCCATGCCAAACAAAGGAGACTACTTCAATCCTAGATAACATAATTTCTGCACATGTACTCTAATTAATAGCCTTTCCAAGGGTATCTGTGACCCTTATCTTAGAGTCCAATTGTGAAGTCCTTTTCTCAAATGTCTTCTTCTTCAAACTCTTTTTGGCATTTGATACCACCTACTACCCATTCTTTCTTGAAACTCTTGTGCTTTTTATCTATCAGTACCCTGCTTCTATTTCCTAGTTTTCCATATTCCTGACCCAATAATTTTGCCTAATCTGAGTTGTCATTTGAGGCGCTGTTTTTCTGCTAAAATTTGCTTCCCATATTGAATTCATATTATCAACCTTATGTGAGTACTCTTAAATTTATATCTTTGATCCAGACTTATCATCTGCCTTCTGGTCTTATTTTCCAGATTCCTAGAAATTACCACTATTTCATCTCATCTTTTCAAATTTAATTATCTAAAATGAAACTCACGATACTTATATTTTATTCTCTCTTCTCTCCATCCCACAAATGTCTCAAATTCTCTCATATCTCACTTAGCAAATACATGTAGTAGAGAGAAGTATTTTATTAAGCTTTAATAAATAGCAAATAATAGAGTCACTTCTCATCTTGGTTAAATGAAAGGGAAGGGAAGGAATAAAAGTTTTATAAAACTCTTGTTAGGAAAGAAATTTGTAGCTGTGTTCGAAATGATATGAGATGTGAATTTAAATATTTGTTCACCAAATATAAATCATTTTTTCAGTTATAATTGGTGAGAGTTAAGCAAGTTAATTTTGGAAAATAGTACAAAAGTAGTACTTGATCATTCTAACTGAACAAAGACCGTAGTTCACTTCTCTCTGGCATCCTAGAGATAAAGCTATAAAATATGCTAAAATTTGAAAATAATTTATTCAGCATAAATAAGTGATAACTATCATCTTGAAAAAGAAATTGCTTCTGGGTAGTAAGAAAAAGTATGTCTTTGCAGTGAAACACTAATATCTTCTGAATCTAAATGGAGTTAATTTAAAACTTTTGAGAAAAGCATATAATTTATCAGTATCATTTTCAAATGTGGAAGCCCTTAATCTCATTTATTCCTGGATATTTTATTTGTTTTGATGCTAATGTAAATGAGATTGTCTTAATTTCTCTTTCTGGTAATTCCTTATTAGTGTATAGAAATGTAACAAATTTCTATATATTGATATTATATTTTGCCACTCCACTCAATTGTGTATATATAATTATATCATCTGCAAACAGTGTTGGTTTTACATCTTCTTTTGTATTTTAATGCTTTTTATTTCATCGTAGTGAGGATTGCTGAATAAAAGTGGTGAGAGGGGATATTCCTATCTTGTTCCTGATCTTAGAGGAAACACTTGGAGCTTTTCCCATTGACTATGATGTTTGCTATGTGGTTTTTCATATATGGTCTTTATTATGTTGAAGTATCTTCTGTCCATATACCACTTTTTTGAGAGTTTTTAAATTATAAATGGATACTGAATTTTGTCACATGCTTTTTCTGCATCTATCAAGATGATCATAAGATTTTTATCCTTCATTTTGTTAATATGATATATCCCATTGATTGATTTGTAGACATTGAACCATCCTTTCATGCCTGAAATAAATCCCACTTGATCATGGTATATGATCTGCTTAATGTATTGCTGAATTTGGTTTGCTAATATTTTGTTAAGGTGTTTTGCATCTATATTCATGAGGGATATTGAACTATAACCTTCTTTTATTTTCCTATTTTTTGGGTCCTTGTCTGGTTTCAGTACAAGGGTAATACTGGCTTCATGAGTTTAGAAGTGTTCCCTCATTTTCTATATTTTGGAAGAGTTTGGGAAGGATAGGTATATGATTGGAAAAATGGACCAGTACAGCTGTTTGGTTTGGATTTTCATTTATTAGGAAGTTTTTGATTATTGATTCAATATTCTTGCTAGTAATTATTCTTTTTTTTTTTTTTTTTTTTTTTAAGATTTTATTTATTTATTCATGATAGTCACAGAGAGAGAGAGAGAGAGGCAGAGACATAGGCAGAGGGAGAAGCAGGCTCCATGCACCGGGAGCCCGACGTGGGATTCGATCCCGGGTCTCCAGGATCGCGCCCTGGGCCAAAGGCAGGCGCCAAACCGCTGCGCCACCCAGGGATCCCTATTCTTTTTTTTAATAAAATAATTTTTATTGGTGTTCAATTTACCAACATACAGAATAACACCCAGTGCTCATGCTGTCAAGTGTCCCCCTCAGTGCCCGTCACCCACTCACCCCTACCCCCCCGAACTCCTCCCCTTACACCACCCCTAGTTCGTTTCCCAGAGTTAGGAGTCTTTACGTTCTGTCACCCTTTCTGATATATCCCACACATTTCTTCTCCCTTCCCTTATATTCCCTTTCACTATTATTTATATTCATTCATTCTCAAATGAATGAGAACATACACTGTTTATCCTTCTCCGATTGACTTTCTTCAATCAGCATAATACCCTCCAGTTCCATCCACGTCGAAGCAAATGGTGGGTATTTGTCGTTTCTAAAGGCTGAGTAATATTCCATTGTATACATAAACCACATCTTCTTTATCCATTCATCTTTCGATGGACACCAAGGCTCCTTCCACAGTTTGGCTATTGTGGACATTGCTGCTAGAAACATCGGGGTGCAGGTGTCCCGGCGTTTCATTGCATCTGAATCTTGGGGGTAAATCCCCAACAGTGCAATTGCTGGGTCGTAGGGCAGGTCTATTTTTAACTCTTTGAGGAACCTCCACACAGTTTTCCAGAGTGGCTGCACCAGTTCACATTCCCACCAATAGTGCAAGAGGGTCACCTTTTCTCCGCATCCTCTCCAACATTTGTTGTTTCCTGCCTTGTTAATTTTCCCCATTCTCACTGATGTGAGGTGGTATCTCATTGTGGTTTTGATTTGTATTTCCCTGATGGCAAGTGATGCAGAGCATTTTATCATGCGCATGGTGGCCATGTCTATGTCTTCCTCTTTGAGATTTCTCTTCATGTCTTTTGCCCATTTCATGATTGGATTGTTTGTTTCTTTGGTGTTGAGTTTAAGAAGTTCTTTATAGATCTTGGAAACTAGCCCTTTATCTGATACGTCATTTGCAAATATCTTCTCCCATTCTGTAGGTTGTCTTTTAGTTTGGTTGACTGTATCTTTTGCTGTGCAGAAGCTTCTTATCTTGATGAAGTCCCAATAGTTCACTTTTGCTTTTGTTTCTTTTGCCTTCGTGGATGTATCTTGCAAGAAGTTACTGTGGCCAAGTTCAAAAAGGGTGTTGCCTGTGTTGTACTCTAGGATTTTGATGGAATCTTGGCTCACATTTAGATCTTTCATCCATTTTGAGTTTATCTTTGTGTATGGTGAAAGAGAGTGGTCTAGTTTCATTCTTCTGCATGTGGATGTCCAATTTTCCCAGCACCATTTATTGAAGAGACTGTCTTTCTTCCAATGGATAGTCTTTCCTCCTTTATCAAATATTAGTTGGCCATAAAGTTCAGAGTCCACTTCTGGGTTCTCTATTCTGTTCCATTGATCTATGTGTCTGTTTTTGTGTCAGTACCACACTGTCTTGATGACCACAGCTTTGTAGTACAACCTGAAATCTGGCATTGTGATGCCCCCAGGTATGGTTTTCTTTTTTAAAATTCCCCTGGCTATTCGGTGTATTTTCTCATTCCATACAAATGTTAAAATTATTTGTTCTAACTCTCTGAAGAAAGTCCATGGTATTTTGATAGAGATTGCATTAAACATGTAAATTGCCCTGGGTAACACTGACATTTTCACAATATTAATTCTGCCAATCCATGAGCATGGAATATTTTTCCATCTCTTCCGTAGTCTTCTTTAATTTCTTTCAGAAGTGTTCTCTAGTTTTTAGGGTATAGATCCTTTACCTCTTTGGTGAGGTTTACTCCTAGGTATCTTATGCTTTTGGGTGAAATTGTAAATGGGATTGACTCCTTAATTTCTCTTTCTACAGTCTTATTGTTATTGTATAGAAATGCCACTGATTTCTGGGCATTGATTTTGTATCCTGCCATGCTACCGAATTGCTGTATGAGTTCTAGCAATCTTGAAGTGGAGGCTTTTGGGTTTTCTACGTAGAGTATCATGTCATCGGCGAAGAGGGAGAGTTTGACTTCTTTGCCAGTTTGAATGCCTTTAATGTCTTTTTGTTGTCTGATTGCTGAGGCTAGGATTTCCAATACTATGTTGAATAGCTGTGGTGAGAGTGGACATCCCTGTCTTGTTCCTGATATTAGGGGAAAGGCTCCCAGTGCTTCCCCATTGAAATGATATTTGCTGTGGGCTTTTCGTAGATGGCTTTTAAGATGTCGAGGAAAGTTCCCTCTATCCCTACACTCTGAAGAGTTTTGATCAGGAATGGATGCTGTATTTTGTCAAATGCTTTCTCTGCATCTAATGAGAGGATCATATGGTTCTTGGTTTTTCTCTTGCGGATATGATGAATCACATTGATTGTTTTACGAGTGTTGAACAAGCCTTGTGTCCTGGGGATAAATCCTACTTGGTCGTGGTGAATAATTTTCTTAATGTGCTGTTGGATCCTATTGGCTAGTGTCTTGTTGAGAATTTTTGCATCCATGTTCATCAGGGATATTGGTCTGTAATTCTGCTTTTTGGTGGGGTCTTTGTCTGGTTTTGGAATTAAGGTGATGCTGGCCTCATAGAACAAATTTGGAAGTACTCCATCTCTTTCTATCTTTCCAAACAGCTTTAGTAGAATAGGTATGATTTTTTCTTGAAACGTTTGAGAGAATTCCCCTGAGAAGCCATCTGGCCCTGGACTCTCGTGTCTTGGGAGGTTTTTGATGACTGCTTCAATTTCCTCCCTGTTTATTGGCCTGTTCAGGTTTTCTATTACTTCCTGATCCAGTTTTGGTAGTTTGTGGCTTTCCAGGAATGCGTCCATTTCTTCTAGATTGCCTAATTTATTGGCGTATAGCTGTTCATAATATGTTTTTAAAATCGTTTGTATTTCCTAGGTGTTGGTAGTGATCTCTCCTTTCTCATTGATGATTTTATTAATTTGAGTCTCCTCTCTCTTCTTTTTAATAAGGTTGGCTAATGGTTTATCTATCTTATTAATTCTTTCAAAGAACCAACTCCTGGTTCTGTTGATCTGTTGCGCAGTTCTTCTGGTCTCGATTTCGTGAGTTCTGCTCGAATTTTAATTAACTCTCTTCTTCTGCTGGGTGTGGGGTCAATGTGCTGTTTTTTCTCTAGCTCCTTTAGGTGAAGGTTAGCTTTTGTATTTGAGTTCTTTCCAGTTTTTGAATGGATGCTTGTATTGTGATGTATTTCCCCCTTAGGACGGCTTTTGCTGCATCCCAAAGATTGTGAATGGTTGTGTCATCATTCTCATTAGTTTCCATGAATCTTTTTAATTCTTCCTTAATTTCCTGGTTGACCCTTTCATATTTTAGCAGGATGGTCCTTAACCTCCAGGTGTTTGAGGTCCTTCCAAACTTCTTGTTGTGATTTAGTTCTAATTTCAAGGCATTATGGTCTGAGAATATGCAGGGGACGATCCCAATCTTTTGGTATCGGTTCAGACCCGATTTGTGACCCAGTATGTGGTCTATTCTGGAGAAAGTTCCATGTGCACTTGAGAAGAATGTGTATTCAGTTGAGTTTGGATGTAAAGTTCTCTTGATATCTGTGAAATCCATCTGGTCCAGTGTATCATTTAAAGCTCTCGTTTCTTCGGAGATGTTGTGTTTAGAAGACCTATCGAGTGTAGAAAGCGCTAGATTGAAGTCACCAAGTATAAGTGTATTATTATCTAAGTATTTCTTCACTTTGGTTATTAATTGCTTTAAATATTTGGCAGCTCCCGTATTCGGGGCATATATATTGATGATTGTTAAGTCCTCTTGTTGGATAGATCCTTTAAGTATGACATAGTGTCCTTCCTCATCTCTCACTACAGTCTTCGGGGTAAATTTTAGTTTATCTGATATAATGATGGCTACCCCTGCTTTCTTTTGAGGACCATTTGACTGTTAAATGGTTCTCCAACCTTTTATTTTCAGCCTTTAGGTGTGCTTCTGTCTATAATGAGTCTGTTGTAGAGAGTAAATAGATGGGTCCTGCTTTTTTATCCAGTCTGAAACCCTGCGCCTTTTGATGGGGTCATTAAGCCCTTTCACGTTCAGAGTTACTATTGACAGATATGAGTTTAGTGTCATCATGATATCTATTCAGTCCTTGTTTTTGTGGAATGTTCCACTGAACTTCTTCTTAAAGGGGAATTTTAAGAGTCCCCCTTAAAATTTCTTGCAGAGCTGGTTTGGAGGTCTCATATTGTTTCAGTTCCTGCCTGTCTTGGAAGCTCTTTATCTCTTCTTCCATTTTGAATGAGAGTCTTGCTGGATAAAGTATTCTTGGTTGCATGTTTTTCTCATTTAGGACCCTGAATATATCGTGCCAGCCCTTTCTGGCCTGCCAGGTCTCTGTGGAGAGGTCTGCTGTTACCCTAATACTCCTCCCCATAAAAGTCAGGGATTTCTTGTCTCTTGCTGCTTTAATGATCTTCTCTTTATCTTTGGAATTTGCAAGCTTCCCTATTAAATGTGGAGGTGTTGAATGGTTTTTATTGATTTTAGGGGGGGATCTCTCTATTTCCTGGATCTGAATTCCTGTTTCCCTTCCCACATTAGGAAAGTTTTCAGCTAGAATTTGTTCAAATACATATTCTGGCCCTCTGTCCCTTTCGGCGCCCTCGGGAACCCCAATTAAACGTAGGTTTTTCTTCCTCAGGCTGTCGTTTATTTCCCTTAATCTATCTTCATGGTCTTTTAATTGTTTGTCTCTTTTTTCCTCAGTTTCCCTCTTTGCTATCAACTTGTCTTCTATGTCACTCACTCGTTCTTCCACCTCGTTAACCCTTGTCGTTAGGACTTCTAGTTTGGATTGCATCTCATTCAATTGATTTTTAATTTCTGCCTGATTAGCTCTAAATTCTGCAGTCATGAAGTCTCTTGAATCTTTTATGCTTTTTTCTTGAGCCTCCAGTAGCTGTATAATAGTGCTCCTGAAATGGCTTTCTGACACTGAATTGTAATCCAGATTTTGTATTTGTATGGGAGAGGGGACTGTTTCTGATTCTTTCTTTTGAGGTGAGGTTTTCCTTCTAGTCATTTTGCTCAGTGCAGAATGGCCAAAAACAAGTTGTATTGGGAAAAGGAGAAAAAGAAAGAAGGAAAGAAAAGAGAAAAAGAAAAAAGTAAAAGGAAGAAAAAAAGAAAAAAGGAAGAAAAAGAGACAGAAAAAGAATGAAAGGGAAAAAAAGGGTGGGGGAAGCAAACAGAAATAAAAAAAAAAAAACCGGGGGGAGTATCTTCTGATTCTGTATACTTTAAGTCCCTTGACTTCCCCTGGAACTTGTCCGTCTAGCTGGTCGTCTGGGGGCACGGCCTGTTGTGTTGATTTTCAGGTGTTAGCACTTGGGGGAGCTGCTCTGCCCCCTGCCTGGTGCAGGGCTCAGTGGGGGTTGTTTACCCCGTGAGGCCCCAGGAAGAACAACCACGGTGGCGGTGGCTTCGGCAGCTCTGGAAACCTGGATTCAGTCCCTGGATTCTGAAGCACTCTGCCTGCAGGGCCTGGAGGCTGCGGGGCGGGGCGGCTGATCTGCTCCGCTCGGGGCAGGAGCGTCCTTGCTGTCCTGGGCCCTCCTGGCCTCTGCCTGTCCCGGGGGAGGCCGGATCTGGGCTGTGTCCCAGTGCCCTGTGCTCCGGGTCTGCGCTATTGGATTCGCGCTCCCGGCAGCGCAGCCCCCTCCGAGGAGCCGCCGCCCGAGCCCCTCCGAGCTGCTCCTGGAACCACGCAGCCCCCTCCGCACGGAGCCTCTTCCTCTGCCCGAGCCCCTTCGAGCTGCTCCCGGGGCAGCGCATCCCCCTCCGCGGAGCCGCCGCCCGAGCCCCTCCGAGCTGCTCTGGGTCCCGCCGTGAGCGCTGCAGCCCTTAGGGAGCTCGGCGCACTCTCCCGGGGCGCAGGTGTCTGTTAGTGTCCCAGGGAGCCCGAGGGCATCCCCGCCCTCCTGGGGTCCTGCTCTAACTCCCTGCGGGCCCCCTTTCCTCCTGGGAAGATTGGTGCAGCTCCTGCTTCTCCAGACAGGGCTCTCCTGTTCTGGGGACACTCGCCCCGGCCTTAGCCCGGATCCTCGCAGGGCCTCTCCCCCTTGGATGTTTTTTTGTTTCTTTACTTCTTTTTCCCCCGTCTTCCTCCCTTGATAGAAGCGCGAACTCTTCTCTCTGTAGCGTTCCAGTTGGTCTCACTTTAAATCTCAGGCCAAATTCGTAGATTTTCAGGATAATTTGAAGGTTATCCAGGTAAGTTGGTGGGGTCCGGTGATTTGGGGACCCTACTCTTCCGCCATCTTGCCCCTCCTCGCTCTATTTCTTCATGACTCAGTTTTTGGATGATTGTTTCTTTTGTAGGAATTTATTCATTTCTTCTGTTTTTTGCAGTTTGTTGGCATGTAAGAATTCATAATATTTTAAATCTTTACTATTTCTGTGGTATCATTTGTACCTTCTCTTTTATTTTTGATTTCATTTATTTATCCCTTCTTTCTATTTTTCTTGGCGAGTCTAGCTATGGTTTGTGAATTTTATCATGTTATTTTATATATATATTTATTTGCAGTTTAATTTGCCAACGTATAGTATAACACCCAGTGCTCATCCCATTAAGTGCCCCCCTCAGTGCCTGTCACTCAGTCACCCGTCTCCCCCCCACACCTCCCCTTCCACTACCCCTTGTTTGTTTCCTAGAGTTAGGAGACTCTCATCTTTTGTCACCCTCTAATTTTTCCCACTCATTTTCTTTCCTTTCCCTTTATTCCCTGCCACTAATTTTTGTATTCCTCAAATGAATAAGACCATGTAATGTTTGTCCTTCTCTAATTGACTTATTTCACTCAGCATAATACCCTCAACTTTCATCCATGTCGAAGCAAAAGGTGGGTATTTGTTGTTCCTAATGGCTGAGTAATATTCCATTGTATACATAAACCACATCTTCTTTATCCATTCATCTTTTGATGGACACCGAGGCTCCTTCCATAGTTTGGCTATTGTGGACATTACTGCTATAAACATCGGGGTGCAGGTGTCCCGGCGTTTCACTGCATCTGTATCTTTGGGGTAAATCCCATGAGTGCAATTGCTGGGTAATAGGGCAGATCTATTTTTAACTCTTTGAGGAACCTCCACATAGTTTTCCAGAGAGGCTCCACCAGTTCACATTCCCACCAACAGTGCAGGAGGGTTCCCCTTTCTCCACATCCTCTCCAACATTTGTGGTTTCCTGCCTTGTTAATTTTCCCCATTGTCACTGGTGTGAGGTGGTATCTCATTGTGGTTTTGATTTGTATTTCCCTGATGGCAAGTGATGTGGAGCATTTTCTCATGTGCTTGTTGGTCATGTGTATGTCTTTTTTTGGTGAAATTTCTGTTCATGTCTTTTGCCTGTTTCATGATTGGATTGTTTGTTTCTTTGCTGTTGAGTTTCATAAGTTCTTTATGGATCTTGGATACTAGCCCTTTATCTGATATGTCATTTGCAAATATCTTCTCCCATTCTGTAGGTTGTCTTTTAGTTTCGTGGACTGTTTCTTTTTTTGTGCAGAAGCTTTTTATCTTGAAGTCCCAATAGTTCATTTTTGCTTTTGTTTCCCTTGCCTTCATGTATGCATCTTGCAAGAAGTTGCTGTGGCCAAGTTCAAAAAGGGTGTTGCCTGTGTTGTCCTCTATGATTTTGATGGATTCTTGTCTCACCTTTAGATCTTTCATCCATTTTGGGTTTATTGTTGTTTATGGTGTAAGACAATGGTCTATTTTCATTCTTTTGCATGTGGATGTCCAATTTTCCCAGTACCATTTATTTAAGAGACTGTCCTTTTTTAAGTGGATAGTCTTTCCTGCTTTGTGGCATATTAGTTGACCATAGAGTTGAGGGCCCATTCCTGGATTCTCTATTCTGTTCCATTGATCTATGTGTCTGTTTTTGTGCCAGTACCACATTGTCTTGATGATCGGAGCTTTGTAGTACTATTTGAAATTCAGCATTGTGATGCCCCAGCCTTTGGTTTCCTTTTTCAATATTCCCTTGGCTATTAGGGTTTTTTTTCTGATTCCATGCAAGTCTTAAGATGATTTGTTCCAATTCTGTGAAGAAAGTCCATGGTATTTTGATAGGGATTGCATTAAATATGTAAATTGCTCTGGGTAGCATAGACATTTTCACAAAATTAATTCTTCCAGTCAATGAGCATGGAATATTTTTCCATGTCTTTTTGTCTTCCTCAACTGTAAGTCAACATAGTAATACAAGTCCCAGCCTCAGTAATCAGACAACATAAAAGATAAAAGGCATTCAAATTGGCCAAGAAGTCAAACTCTCCGTCTTCGCAGATGACATGATACTGTACATAGAAAACCCTAAAGACTCCACCTCAAAATTGCTAGAACTCATATAGCAATTCAGCAATGATTTCATACAAATTCAATGCCTAGAAATCAGTGGCATTTCTATACACTAATAATGAGACTGAAGAAAGAGATAGTAGGGAGTGAATCCCATTTACAGTTGTACCCAAGAGCAGAAGATACCTTGGAATAAACCTAACCAAAGAGGTAAAGGATTTATACCCTAAAAACTACAGAGCACTTCTGAAAGAAATTTTTTATCTTTTTAATGAAATAGCTCTTCGTTTCACTGACCTTTTCTGCTGTTTTTCTTGAAGCTTTTATTTTATTTCCATTCTGATCTTTCGTATTTCCTTTTTTTTCTTTTTTTCTTTTTTAAATGTTTTTATTGGAATTCAATTTGCCAACATATAACATGACATATAACATGACCCAACATATAACATGTTCATCCCATCATGTGCCCCCCTCAGTGCTCGTCACCCAGTCACCTCCACCCCCCGCCCACCTCCTTTTCCGCCACCTCTTCTTCATTTCCCAGAGTTAGGACTCTCATGTTCTGTCTCCCTTTCTGATATTTCCCACTCATTTCTGCTCCTTTCCCCTTTATTCCCTTTCACTGTTTTTTATATTCCCCAAATGAATGAGATCATGTAATGTTTGTCCTTCTCCGATTGACTTATTTCACTCAGCATAATACCCTCCATTTCCATCCACATTGAAGCAAAGTTTTGGCCTTTGTTCTTTTTTTCTAGTTCCTTTAATTATAAAATTAAATCATTTATTTTGGGATATTTCTTATTTCTTGATGTAAGTATGTACTGCTATGAACTACGTTTACTGCATCTCATAGATTTTAGGTTGTTTTATTTCCATTTTGATTTTCTGAGTATTTTTGATTTGTTCTTTGAATTCTTTGTTGAATCATTGGTTTTTCATTTGTGCTGTTTAATTTCCCTTTTTTGGGATTATTTTACACTTTCCTTCTTTTAATTGATATCTAGTTCCATACCATTGTGGTTCCATACTATTGTGTGAAAACATGCTTGATAGGATTTTTAACATCCCCTTGTTATGTTGATCTTTTTAGCATTATGTAATGTCCTAATATGTCTTTATATTACAGTTTTTGTTTTAAAGTCTATTTTTTCTGATATAAGTACAGCTATTGGAGTTTTCTTTTCATTTACATTTGCGTAGAAAATCTTTTATTTATTTATTTATTTATTTATTTATTTATTTATTTATGATAGTCACAGAGAGAGAGAGAGAGAGAGAGGCAGAGACACAGGCAGAGGGAGAAGCAGGCTCCATGCACCGGGAGCCTGACGTGGGATTCGATCCCGGGTCTCCAGGATCGCGCCCTGGGCCAAAGGCAGGCGCTAAACCGCTGCGCCACCCAGGGATCCCATTTGCGTAGAAAATCTTTTTCTTTCTCTTCACTTTCGGTCTTTGTGTCCTTAGATCTGAAATGAATCTCTTGTAGTCAATATATAGACACTGTCCTTTTTAAAAATACATTCAGCCAGCCTATGTCTTTTGATTGGAGAATTTAGTTCATTTACATTTTAAGCAATTTTTGATAGGCATGTACCAATTGTAATTTCTTTATTTGTTTTTGGCTATTTTTGTAGTTTCTCTCTATCCCTTTCTTCTTTGTTCTCCTCCCTCATGGTTTAATGAATATATTTAGTGTTATGTTTAGATTCCTTTCTCTTCTTTTGTGTAACTTATGTAGATTTTTCCTTGTGGTTAGCATGAGATTGACATATAAGTTTGTGAATGTATATTTCTGTGTGTATGTATATGTATGTGTGTACTTATGTATATGTTTATATAGAGAGACTCTGTTTCTCTCTTTATCTCTTTCAAATTTGAATGCATTCTTAAAACCATTTAGTTATCTTCCCCAGTATGTATTTTTACGTCATATTTTACATTTTTCTTTTGTGTTTCCCTTGTTATTGTAGTAATTGTTTATTTTACTGCTTTTTCTCTTTTAACTTTCATAGTAGCTTTATAGCTGGTTAATCTCTACCATTATTATGTTTTTGCATTACCAGCAAGATTTTACTTTTTTATGTTTTATATGTTAATGTCATTTGTTTCAGATTAAAGAAGACCCCCTAATATTTCTTAGAGGGCTGGCTTAGTGTTGATCAACTCTTGGGTTTTTCCTTGTCTGGGAAAAAATAATTCTATTTAAATTCTGCATAATAACCTTGCCATAGAGTGTTCTTAGTTGGAAATTCTTTCTCTTCACCACTTTTAATATATTATGCCACTGCTTTCTGCCCTGCATAGTTTCTGCAGAATAGTTGGCTTATCATCTTAAATGCTTCCTTTTTAAGTACCAACTTGTTTTTGTCTAGCTGCTTTTAAGATTCTTTCTTTGTCATTTGGCATTTTTATTGTAATGTTTCTTCTCGTGGATATCTTTGGGTTCATCTTATTTGGAACTGTTTGTCCTTCCTGGACCTGTATATCTATTTCCTTCTCCATGTTAGGAAAATTTTCAGCCATGATTTCTTCAAATAAGTTTTCTGCTCTTTTGTTCTTCTCTTTTCCTTCTGGGCCCCCTATAATGCAAATTTTATTTTGCTTGAGGTGTCCCATAGCTTTCTTAAGCTATTTTCATTTTGTAAAATTCTCTTCTCCTGTTTATCTGTTCAGGTAAATTCTACTGCTTTGTCTTTCAGTCACTGATTCATTCTTCTATATCATCTAGTCTATTGGTGAGCCTTTTTTAGCATGTTTTTCATTTCAGTTATTGTATTTTTCAACTTTGTGATTTTTGTTTGGTACTTTTTAATATTTTCTGTGTCTGTTGAAGTTCCCACTGTGTTCTTTCATTCTATTCCTGAGTTTGTTGAGTATCTTATGTCCATTACTTTGATCTTTTATCAGGGAGATTATGTATGTCTATTTTTTAATGGTCTTTTTCTGAGTTTTTTTTTGTCCTTCATTTGTGATTACATTCCTCTGCTTTCTCATTTTGCTTTATTCTCTTTGTGTGTTTCCATGTATTAGGCAAAGCAAGTACCTCCCTCACAGTGTTGAAGGAATGGAGGTAGACCTTCTTGTTCAACTGAGCCCTAGCTCTTGAATGTCTCTTGAACTTTTGTGATTGTCTAAGTAGTCTAATTTATTCTTGATAGTTCCCAGTTGTTGAGGGTGTGCCAGGACTTGTCAGTGTTCTAAAGGGAATTTTCTTAGTCAGTACATAGATTCAGATTGATTGAATGCCAAATTCTTAGGCAGTAGCTTTTAAAATATGCAAAAATTGACATTCTTGTGGGATTGCAGTTATGGACCCTGTTGATCTTCAGATCAGATCAGATCAGGGGTTCCCCTTGGTATCAGTAGCATGAACCAGGGCTTCAAGTGAGAATAGAAGGACCTTTATTGGAGGTACCAGTGAGTTGTTGATAGATCGAGACAGGGTTTGCAGAAGGTATCCTCTTGAGGTTTTTTCTAGACTTGGGATGTGTGACAAACCTGAACTCAGTCCCTTAGAGTGATGCTCCAGGGCAAATAAATAGACCTCTTTCACATGCAGACTGGGAGGAGGGCATTTTAGTTCACTGGGTAGTGCCTGTGTGTAGTTTTCGGTCCAGAATTGTGTTTGAGATTGTTACAGTCCTGTGAGGCCCAGGATTGCAAGCCTTTCTGGCCACTAGAGACAGGCCCTTAAGGGGCATTCCCTGTCTACCCCGGGTCTGCCCACTGGTTTTAGTGAGGCTGTGGGAGAGCTTTGGGAGTGGGGCATGCTGGCAGTTTTAGTGAGGCCAGGAAAGATCCCTGGGGTCAGAGCACTCCTGTTGCTTTGTGAGAGTTTGGACAAGCACTGGGGGCCCTGCACATCATTTGGTTTAGCAAGGCCAGAAAAGAGTGTTGAGGAGGGGCATGCTCACAGTTGTAGCAGATTTGTGTCCACATGTGCCAATATGCACAAGTGAGGTAAAGGGAGAGTATAAAAAATGGTGCTCCACAGTGTCTCCATTCCTGAGTAAAACCCTAATTTATCCCAGCTCCCCTGGCAGATCCTTTAGGATTAGCAACTAAATGACATTTAAATATCCTGAATGATAGTAATAAGCCAACCATAGGAATATCAAGAATACCCTTTGATGCTGAGGGAAGAGGTAATACAAATGTCTTAGTTTTGAAAAGAAATTGTGGTGGAAAAACAGAAAGTTTGTGAAGTCTTGTGAGAGCTCAGTGAAGAGGAAGGCATCACAGAGTGAGGTAGGGGTATCTCAAGTAAAGTTGTTTATTTACATCAACTGTGTGAAAACTGCTATCTGTCTTTAAAAATAAAAATAAATCCAATTCCTGAGTTGCCCTGAGAACTTTCCAGCTGCTTATAAGGCAGAAGGAAGTCATAATAATTTAGACTTCATTTAGAAGTGAACACAAGTAAACTCGTGTTCCAGTCTTATTTGTCTTATATTCTCCTTTGCTTTTTTTCCTTTTTTGCATAAATATCAGAACTCATGGACTTTTTCCTTTATGCTAGACTTCAATTTCTGATTTCCTTGAATGTGTGCACATAGAGGAGGTTGTTATAGTCCTTAATCCAGGGCAGGAGCAGGAGTATAGAGCTTTTCAATTTGCTGTGACTAATGATGATCACACTCATGTTTTCCAGGTGATGGAATCACATATTTAACTTTTTTTTTTTTTTTTTTTTTTTACTTTTTGATGGATTTTTTTTTAAGAAAGTAGACTTCTTGCCTAGCATGGAGCCCAATGAAGGGCTTGAACTCACAACCTTGAGATCAAGACATGAGCTGAGATCAAGAGTTGGACTCTTAATCTACTGAGCCACCCAATTGCCCTTCGGATGGATTTTTAAAATGCATTCCTAAAAAAGAAGTAATGATAGATAAAATTTACATAAAACTTTTTATGTGCAAGATATTGTTTTAAGCTTTCCAAAATTAACTTTCTTTGAAGTTACAAAAACAATTGGAATTAAAGTAAATCCTTTAAGGAATATACTTTAAAATAATGATTGTTTTGGTTCTTTTAAGTTATGTTTTGGCCAATGTGCGTGTTTTCATTCTTAAATCTGGCATCAGTCACCCACATAAAACATTAAAACCAGAGTATTTATTTCCTTCTATTATGAAGATTTTATTGCCTTTGAAACTGAGAAGCTGAATGTAACTGATGGTTTGCTGTCACTAATACTAGTATTAGGTCTGACTTTTAGCTCTTAAAAAATGTTATTTTCACTTTGGAAACACTTTAAAAATGCATTGAAGTTTTTTTTTTCTAAGGCTTTATAATCCATTTATGTACATAAGACATGGTGGCATAAGTCTGCTACTTACAAGGTTCATAACATGCAAAATTCTATATGTGTGCTTTAGATTTTCCTGAAGAATAAATTGTTTTGGCTACTTTTAAAGCAACAAAGACATACCTGCTTGGTGTTGGTATTTTTGCCTTGACTTTTGGCAAATTTCGTTACTACCCTTTCTTAGGTTACATATAGATTATAAAGTATAGTTAAATGTTATGCACAATGATATTTTAGACATTATAAGCATACGAAACCATTACATTTATGTTAAACTCTACTTTCTTTTAAAAATTTTTGTACTGGGTTAATATTCTTCTATTAATCAGCAAGAAAAAATATATATGAACAAAGGTAACATATGAACATAATAAGTGCATAGTGTAAATTATATATATTATATATATGATGTGCATGGTGTGTATGGTATATATAGGTGGCCTTATGTGGGTATATATGAGTATATATGGGTGTGCATGGCTATGCATACGTTCAGCAAAAAAAAAAAAAAATGCCTGCTGAAAGCATGGGGCAATATATTAGGAAAAAAAAGATCTAAAATAGGAGCACCTGTGTGGTTCAGTTGGTTAAGTGTCCAACTCTTGGTTTCAGCGTAGGTCATGATCTCATGGTTGTGGGATCAAGCCGTGTATTGGGCTGTGCTCAGTGTGGAGCTTGCTTTGGATTCTCTCTCCCTCTCATTCACTCTCTCTCTAACTAAACAAAAAAATATTTAAAATGATGATCTGATTGGTGAAGGTGCCAAGAACCATGGACTCTACTTTCTTGAAGTTTGATTTATGAAATGGTACAACATTTCCAGAAGATAATTTAGGAGAATGAAACATATGCAATAAAGATGTTCATATGAATATCCAGCAATTCTACTTCTAGAAAAATTTACTCTTGAAGCAGATGTATAAAAATTATATTTCTACATTGACATTCACTTCATTGTTTCTAATAGCAAAAAATTAGACTGCAGATGCCCCCAAATAGCAATTTGTTAAGTAATTATTACATGATAATTAAAGCCAATCTTTTATATATTTAGTTATCTTAAATATGTTCATAATATATTAAATTTTAGAAACAGGACATGAAATATGTAAACATAATATTAAATGGCTTTTTTTAAAAGTATATACTATACATAGGAAAAATGACAAAACTATATGCTAAAATACTAGTAATGCTTCTCAGTAAATTAAAATAATGGTGATGTTTTTGGTTACCTGTATTTTCCAAATTTCCAGTGATGAGTTTGTCTTAGTTTTTGAATGAGACAAAAGGATAAAATGATTAAGAAGAGCAAGTTAAAGTCTATTTGTTCATAAAGAATGAAAGTATGCTTTATGTCTTTTCACATTGTGCGGGCAGAGGGTGAAGAAACAGTAATTCTTTTACTTACTATTTCTTACAGATATTAAAAAATATGTGTATGCTGTTGATTTGACTAAAGGAAACAAAAACATAGATATATAATATCTTTGCTTTTCCCTCTATACTCTGATCTGTTCACATCTGGATTTCAACCTCAGATGAGGCATCATATCAGTAATTTATTTTGATCATAATTGGAGGGGTTTACATTTGGGGAGATTATAATGATAATGGATTAAGTGAGAATTAATATTTACAGATAGATTCACAGCTGAATTTTTTGTTTTATTAAGAGTCTGGTAATCTAAAAAATGCCTTGTAAGGGAAAAAGATTACACATAGATGAAATTTAACTGAGCACCAGGCATTCAAAGTTGAAGAGCACACATGGGGAAAATTATATGTCCTTATTATCAGCTTATTGGAACAGAAGTGCTTTGGTACAGATGTGAAGTGTAAAATAAAAATGAGTCTGATAGTTGGTAACAGCTTCCCATTTGCTCTATTACAAGTAGAAGTCTCAGTGTCCACACTTACAGCAATAAGCTATTACAAAACAAATGCTTCACAGTTTCAGTTTTAGATACTGTATTCAGAAAGATGATAACATCATACGCATTTGTAAGGAAAAAATATATAGATTAATTTACTTACAGATGTTCCTCAGGATGCTTTCCCTTGAAGTGTTTTTCATTTTTTCAGAAAAGTGATCTCATGAGTTCTTTAAGAAAATGTCAACTTTTTTGCATATGTAAACAGTTGGGTCAATGGAGTATATTATTTTATTCCTTTATTATTTATGTAACCATTTAAATTAAACACATACCACATGTTATAAATCTCTGCATATAAGCAAGGGCAATAGCTTTGCTTTCATTTATCTCTTAAGGTGACACATTTAATACTTTGTTAAGTGTATGTTTATATGTATCTTAAATAAGCTTTTTACTACTGAACAAGTATTAAATATTTTTCTAGTCAGAAAAAAATTTATTTCTTTTTTAAAAGATTTTATTTATTTATTTGAGTGAGAGTGAGAAAGAGAGAACATGAGAAGGGGAAAAAGCAGAAGGAGAGGGAGAAGTAGACTCCCCACTGAGGAAGGAGCCTCATGCAGGGCTCAATTCTAGGACCTTGGGATCATGACCTGAACCAAAGGCAGATGCTTAACTAACTGAGCCACCCAGGTGCCCCAATAAAATTTTATTTAAAAAAATGTACAATTTTGATATAAATTGTTTGATTACTATATTTCTTTATTTTTCTTCTTTCTTCTTTTACTGTTTTGCTAAAGAATATTGTCTGTTATAATTTGGTACCATGTATATCTTCATGGAGATTTTTAAGAGTTTTTTTTAATTGACCCTGTTTGTATGGGTAGCAAATTATGCTAAATCATAAAGCTAGAAACAAGAGCTATTTCTTTCTATGTAAGCAGGTTTATTAGAATAAATCTGTATAGTTGTAATAGTCTCTTATTAAATTTCTTTATTTTTGTTTTCTTATTATATAAGAATGTGTAGTATTAGCTATACCATAATGGTTTCTTTAAGCTATGTTTGAATGGCACCTTATGATTAATGTATCTAATATAGATTCTGTCATTTTCCTTATTACCCACTCTAGCCTCCCCTAATCTGCTTTTTCTCCATGATCCTTGTCACAGTTAGTGATACCACCTTTCACTCTGTCAACCAGACCTAAGTTATCCTTCACTCATTCCTCTCCTTGTATTTTCCAGAGTCAACATCTCCCCAGAATCTGTTAGTTCCTGGCTGATTCTTGTATTTTCACCTTCATCTTCTTTATATTCCATCTCTGAATTCATGCTCCAAAAAGCCTTCAGAATAATTTTTATAAAACTTGGTCTCCTCTCTATCACTTAATTTATAAAGTGTATTTAAAGAACGTGTATGTAAATACGTTTCTTTAAATTTTGTCCAGTTTATAAATAAACTACTCTTAAAAGAGACTTGCTTTCTGAAGTCCTTTTCTCCTTACCACTATTGACTTTTATTTTCATTGAAGTTTTGTATTCAAATTTACCTTAAAGTTAATATAAATTTAAAATATGGCTGTTTTAATGGTTAAAGGCCATTAAAAAATCCCTAATGGTGAAAACTGAATAATAATTATATTTGAGTTACATAGGAAAATACACTTTACTATCAGTTACCTATATGTAGATTATCACCATTTCATAATATCTGTGAGAGTCAAATACTGCCATTAAATTGCACATGTGTGTGTTTTGCTTCAGGGAGCTGACCTAGCTGAATTGTAACAAGCATGACCTAGCTGAATTGTAACAAGCATGCCTAACTTGCAAAGACAGAGATGGTTGGGTCTGAAAGATATCATTTAGTCCAGTGCCCCTTCTTTGAAAGAAAGAGAAGTGACTTACTGAAGATTGTACAGTTTCTTATAGAGCTAAGTAGCTAGTATTATAGTTGTTGAATCTAGCATGTGAAAGAGTTAATTTTTGTATTATTTGGAAAAATTAATGCTTAAATATTTGAAATAGAATTTCTTTTTTTACAAAATACATATTAAAAGTATAAAATATTTTCTAAAACCCATACCTTTGCTTGGACATGTTTTGTTGATTAAATATTGGTAAACCAATAGAATGTTTGATTAAAATGAAACATATTTAGAAAATAAAACTAAATAGTTAATAATCTATTTAATAATTGAAGACTATACTAGATCATAATTTTAATGCATTACTTTAATATTCCAAGATCTACCTATTATCTTTTATCTATATAACATTTAAAAAGATCAGAATTTGTTAACCTAAAGGAAGAGGAAAGAATTAGCATAAAATTTGAGGAGAAAAAACAAAGGATTCCGTAAATGGCAAATAGACAGAGTTAAGTTGGCAAAGGAAAAGATGTTTATATATCTATTAAACAGGAGTCCATGTGGAAAGAGCATGTTAAAAATGGCATTTAGGGGCACCTTGATGGCTGAATCAGTTAGGCATCTGCCTTTGGCTCCGGAGGTGATTGCAGGGCCCTGGGATCGAGCACCACATCAAGCTCCCTCTGCCTGTTGCTTCCCTTGCTTGTGCTGTCTGGTAAAAAAATAAAATCTTTAAAAAAATAAATATTAGGGAGGAAATGGCAGCATAGTAGGAGGACGCTAGGGTCTCCTCATCTCATGGACATAAATAAATAACTATCAAATCATCCTAAATACCTCAGAAATATATCTGAAGACTGATTAAAAAAAACTCTACAACAAAAGAGGCAGAAGAGGGTACACTGAAGAAGATGAGAAGTGTGGAAGGGGGGCTTAAGGGAGAAACAAATCTCAGGTGCTATATAGTGGTGGAAGTTGAGGTCCCAGAGAAGGGTGAGTCAAAAAGGATCACACAGGGGATGCAGAAGGAAAACATTTCCCCAAAGCCATTGGAAAGCTTGGAAAAATGAGAGGGGCTAAGTTTCACGAGAGGAGCTGTTTTATGAGTTCTTACAGTCTGCAGTTCTAAAAGCCTTTAGTTTTAAAGGTCAGTAGGTTTGGCTTGCATAGACTCCTGAGAGCACTGCCCTGTTCCTGGAGAGAAGGTAGGCAAACAACCTGGGGGCAGACAGTATGGAAACAGCTATCTGAAGTACAACTGGGGCACATAGTAGAGAGATTATTTTCTCAGAGTGCATCTCTAAGAAGCAGATTTCATGGAGACACACCTTCAGGAATAAAGAATCTCGTTGGCACCATTTCCCTCTCATTCCCCTCTGCATAAAATCAGAGCCACCTGTGAGAATCAGTTCAATGCTGACACTGACAGCCCAGCTTGCTCATACCAAGTGCCATATCACTGCATTCCTTTGAAACTGCCTTTTTTTAGTTAGGCTTGTCTATAATCCCAGCATGGAAGGCCCCTCCCCCAGGAGACCAGTACAAACCCCTGGCCATACCCTGTCTCCTGACAACAGACTTATGCAGGGCCTTGGTTCTGGTGGAGGTGGTAACAGGTGTCATTGGATAAGCAGACCAGAGCACACATATTTAAAACTCACCACAGTCAGTCCAGGGACTAAACACTGCCCACAGCAGGCGAGGAGAGCTTCTACATATGACTGGTCTGAAGGATAAAGCAGACAAGAGCACATGCAACACACACGAGATATTCCCTTAAACACCAGGCCCTGGACACTATATGACCTCTTTTTCATAAGGTCATTACTTTCAAGAACAGAATTCGCTTTTTTAACACAGAGAAATAGGCAGAGTCTTAGAGAAAATGAGAAGATAGAGGGATTTATTATAAATGAAAGAAGAAGGTAAGGCCATGGCCGGAGATCTAAGCCAAACAGGTATAAGTAATATGCCTGATGGAGAATTTAAAGCAACAATCATAAGGATAGTCACTGGACTACAGAAAGTAGGAGAAGACATCACCACAGAGATAAATGTCTTAAAAGAATCATTCAGAAATGAAAAATGCAATAAACAAGATTGAAAATAGTCTTGATGTGGGGATCCCTGGATGGCTCAGTGGTGCCTGCCTTCATCCCAGGGCGTGTTCCTGGAGTCCCAGGATCGAGTCCCACGTCGGGCTCCCTGCGTGGAACCTGCTTCTCCCTCTGCCTGTGTCTCTGCCCCCCTCTCTCTCTCTCTCTCTCTCTCTCTCTCTCTGTCTCTCATGAATAAATAAATAAAATCTAAAAAAAAGAAAATAGGCTTGATGTAATAAACAGCATGCTGGAAGTAGAATAATAAATAAGTGATACAGAAGACAAAATAATGGAAAACAATGAAGGTGAACAAATGAGAAAAGGAAGAGTTATGCACTAGGATAATAGACTTAGGGAACTCAGTGACTTCATCTAACATAATACCATTTGTATCATAGGATTCTCAGAAGAAAAGAGAGAACATAGGGTAGAAGATTATTTGAAGAAATAATCTGAAAGTTGTCTAATCTGGGGAAGGAAATTGCCATTCAGATCTGGGAGGCACAGAGAACTCACATCAAAATCAAATAAAGAAGGCTAACATCAAGACATACTATAATTAAATTGGGAAAATATATTGATAAAAAATCTTAAAAGCAGCAAGAGAAAGGAAATCCATAATATACAAAGGATGACCCATATGATTGGCTGTATATTTCTGAACAGAGATGCGGCAAGCTAGAAGGCAGTGGCATGTTATATTCAAAGGGATGAATGAGGGAAATTTGCAGCCAGGAAGACTCTATCCAGGAAGGCTATTATCATTCAGAGTGGAAAGAGAGATAGGGAGTTTCCCAGAAAGACTAAAGGTTATCATGACCACTAAACCAGCACTGCAAGAAATATTAAAGGAGACTGACTCTTTGAGTGCAAAGGAGAGACTAAAAGTGACAAAAAGAAGAAAGCATCAGAGAAAATCTCCAGAAACAACCGAAAAAAATTAATAAATGGCAATAAATACATATTCATTTATAATTACTTTGAATGTAAATGGACTAAATGGTCCAATAAAAACACATAGGGTGATAGAATGGATGAAATAAGAAGACCCATATATATACTGCCTACAAGAGACTCATTTTAGACCTAAAGACACCTGCAGACTTCAAGACACCTGCAGATTGAAAGTGAGGAGATAGAGAAACATTTGTTACACATCTGTAGGTCAAATGAAAGCTGGAGTTGTTACACAGTTGATGTTAGCCTCCTTTATTTGATTTTGATGTGAGTTCTCTGTGCCTCCCTGATCTGAATGGCAATTTCCTTCCCCAGATTAGACAACTTTCAGTTATTATTTCTTCAAATCAGTCTTCTACCCTATTTTCTCTCTTCTTCTCACTCTGCTGCTTCCCCTGATGTGTGCACTCTCTCTCTTCCACTGTCAAATAAATAAATGAAATTTTTTTAAAAAAAGGAAATAAAAATTATGTGAAAACAAATGAAGATGAAAGCACAACAGTTCAAAACCTTTAGGATACAGCAAAAGTGGCCCTGAGAGGGAAGTATATAGCAATACAGACGTATGTTAAGAAGCATGAAAAATCTCAAATACACAACCTAAACATATACCTAAAGGAGCTAGCAACAGAACAACAAAGAAACATAAATGCAATAGAAGGAAGGAAATAATGAAAATTAGAGCAGAAATAAATGATATAGAAATTAAAAAACAGTAGAACATACCAATGAAACCAGGCACGGACTCTTTGAAAAAATTAATAAAATTATTAACTCCTAGCCAGAGTTAATAAAAAGAGGAAGTACACAAATTAATAAAATCACAAATGAAAGAGAAGTAACAGCCAACACCACAGAAATAGAAATATTTTTAAGAGAATATTATGAAAAACTATATGTTAACAAAATGGACAATTGGGAAGAAATGGATAAATTCTTAGACACATGTAACTTAAAACAATTAGGAAGGAGGAAACAGGAAACTTCAACAGACTGATAATCAACAAGTAAATAGAATCAGTTATCAAAAAATGCTCAACAATGCTCAAGACCAAATGACTTTATAGGGGATTTCTACCAAAAATTTAAAGAATTAATACCTATTCTTCTCAAAGTATTCCAAAAATAGAAAAGGAAGAAAAACTTTGAAATTCATCTTATAAGGCCACCATTACCCCGATGCAAAAACCAGATGGAGACACATCTCTCTCTCTCTCTCTCTCTCTCTCTCTCGGCCTATACCCTGATGAATATAGATGCAGAAATTTTTGGTAAAATACTAGGAAACTGAATCCAACAATACACTAAATAAATCATACCATAATCCAGTGGTATTTATTTATTGGTTGCAAAGATGGTTCAGTAATTGCACATCAATCAATATGATATACTACATTAATATTTGGAAGATTAGAACTGTATCATTTCAATAGATATAGAAATATGATGTGACAAAGTGCAATATCCATTCCTGATCCAAACCCTCAACAAGATAGATATAGAAGGAAAATACTTCAACAAAATAAAAGCCATACATAAAAATTGCACCACTAATATTATGCTAAATGGGGAAAAACTGAGAAATTTTCCTGTTCAGTCAACAACAAGACGGGGATGTCCAGTCTCACCATTGTTATTTAACATAGTGTTGGCAATCCTACCCTCAGCAATAAAACAACAAAAAGAAGTAAAAGGCATCTAAATTGGCAAGGAAGAAGTAAAACTTTCACTATTTGCTGATGATATGGTACTGTGTATACAAAAACTGAAAGATGCCACCAAAAAACTGCTAGACCTGATACATGAATTCAGTAAAGTCGTAGGACACAAAATCAGTGTGCAGAAATGTGCATTTCTATACACCAATAGTAGAGCAGCAGAAAGACATTATAAAGAATCCATCTCATTTACAACTGGAGCAAAAATAATAAGATACCTAAGAATAAACCTAACCAAAGTGGTGAAAGAACTGTACTCTGAAAACTATAAAAAAAAACTTAAAGAAATTGATGATGACACAAAGAAATGGAAAGACATTCCATGTTCCTGGATTGGAAGAACAAATATTTTTTTTTTTTGGAAGAACAAATATTTTTTAAATGTGTTTACTACTCTAAGCATTCTACACATTTAATGCAGTCCTTATCAAAATACGAACAGCATTTTTCACAGGGCTAGAACAAACCAAAAATTTGTATGAAATCTTAAAAGATCTCAAATAGCCAAAGCAACCTTGAAAATGAAAAGCAAAGCTGAAAGCATTACCAGTGCTGTACTTCAGGCTATATTACAAAACTGTAATGATCAAAACAGTATGGTAGTGACACAGAAATACACAGAGAGATCAGTGGAATAGAAGAGAAAACCCAGAAATGAATCCACAGCTATATGGTCAATTAATATTCAATCAAGCAAGACAGACTATTTAATGGGAAAAATACAGTGTCTTCTATACATGGTGTTTGGGAAACTGGACATCAACATGCAAAAGAATGAAACTGGACCCCTCTTACATCATACATAAAAATAAATTCAAAATGGTTTAAATACCTTAAAGTGAGACCTGAAACCATAAAAATTTTAAAAGTGAACATAAGCAGTAACTTCTTTGACATTGGCCTTAGGAACTTTTATTCTAAGTATGTCTTCTGAGGCAAGGTAAAAAAAAAAAAAAAAAAAAAAAAGCAGGAATAAATTATTGGAACTTCATCAAAATAAAAAGCTTCTGCCTTGGGAACACAGCAATCAACAAAACTTAAAAGGCAACCTACAGAATATGGGGAGATTTTTGCAAATGACATATCTGATGAAGGGTTAGTATGCAAAATACATAAAAAACTTATAAAATTCAAAATGCCGAAAAGAAAAAATCCTGTTAATAATAGGCAGAAGACATTAATAGACATTTTTCCAAAGAAGATTTATAGATGATCAATAGACACAGGAAAAGATGTTCAACATTACTTATTATCAGGGAGATGTAAATCAGAAGTACAAAGAAATATCACTTCACAACTGTCCCAATGTCTACAGTCAACAACAGAAGAAAGAACAAGTGTTGGCAAGGATGTGAATAAATGGGTACCCTGTTGCCCTGTGGTAGGAATGCAAAGTCGGGCAGCCACTCTGGAAAACAGTATGTAGATTCCTCAAAAAGTGTAAAATAAAACTACCCTATAAAATATACCCTATAAGGGTATACACATTTAAATACTAGGTATTTTTCAAACAATACCAAAATACTAATCAAAAGATATACATGCACCCTAATGTTTCTAGTGACATTATTTATAATAGCCAAATTATGGAGACAGACCATGTGTCCATTGGGGAATGGATAAAGAATTGATACACACACACACACACACACACACACACACACACACCCCGGAATAATAGCCATAAAAATGAATGAAATCATGCTGTTTGCACTGAAATGGATCGAGCTAGAGTATATAATGCTAAGAGAAATAAGTGAGAGAAAGACAAATACCATATGGTTTTACTCATATGTGGAATTTAAGAAACAAAACAAAGGAGCATATGGGAAATAGGGCAACTAAGAAATAGTCTTAACTATGGAGAACAAACTGATGGTTACTGGATGGGAGGTAGTTGAAGGGATATATATTTATTAAGTGATGGGAATTAAGAAGTGCAGTTGTTGTAATGAACATTGAGTGTTGTATAGAAATGTTGAATATCTACATTGTACTCCTGAAACTAATATTATACTGTATGTTAACTATGAGGGTGTTCACAATCACCAGTAATTTGTAGTCCTTTCTTCTTTCTTAGAGTGGGGTTTAGGAAGGCAGTGTGATTTAGCCAATGCAATGAGACAAGAGAAAAAAAACATGAAGATTAG
Source organism: Canis lupus dingo (assembly GCF_003254725.2). NCBI lineage: Eukaryota > Metazoa > Chordata > Mammalia > Carnivora > Canidae > Canis > Canis lupus. The sequence goes on from NC_064281.1 coordinate 70,305,662, forward strand.
ACAGAATATGTTAATTTTTTGCACCGTATATGACTGATAACAAAATAAATAGGTTCAAGTTAATAGCAATTCTGTATTCAAATAACGAGCTAAATGATATTAATGGAAAGAAGTCCTATTATTAGCAATAGGAAACATTCAGTAACACACCAATAAAAATTTCAAAAGCATTTTCTTTTGGATATTGTCAATATAATGTTAAATTTTATCTTGAAAAATAAGTGTCTGGGAATACCCATGAAAACATTTCATTGGTGCCATGAAGGAGAACTAATCCTTCCAAATATGAAAAAAACTTTAAAGCTACAATAATTAAAATAGTTTGCTTCTGATTTCGGAATAGACAAATGGATTACTGGAACAGAATAGAGTGCAGCAATAAACTTTAAAACGTATGAGAATTTAATTTATGATGGAAGAGGCATTTGATCTCAATAAAGATTAGTTGTCCAATTTCCAAACTTTGATTTGATAAAAAGATCCTGCACAAAGTTAAGTACTACATCATAGTGAAATAAAACATATTTGCGACATGTGACAAAGGGTTCATGCTCTTAATATTCAAAGAGTTTTTACAAAATAAGTACAAATAGATTAAAATCCCAATTTAAAATGACAAAACCCTTGAAGGGACACTTTACAGCTAGAGAGATAGATAACCAATAAATATATAAAAGTTAATTACAGCAGAATTAAACAAATGTAGATTACAGCCAGCAGTGATGTTTAAAAAAATCTAACAGGGATCCCTGGGTGGCGCAGTGGTTTAGCGCCTGCCTTTGGCCCAGGGCGCGATCCTGGAGACCCAGGATCGAATCCCACATCGGGCTCCCGGTGCATGGAGCCTGCTTCTCCCTCTGCCTATGTCTCTGCCTCTCTCTCTCACTGTGTGCCTATCATAAATAAAAAAAAAAAATAAAGTAAAATAAAAAAAATAAAAAATCTAACAAATTAAAATTAATAAAGATTAAAATATCTTATAATATGATAATAGTACATGAGAGACTATGGGAAAAAAGCACTTCTATTAACACCGCTTTTTTTTTTCCTTTTTGGAGGGAAATTTCATGATATTTATCAATATTTGACTCAGCAATTTTAGTTTTCGGAATTGTAGGATTTTGAAGTCCTACACTTAATCCTATTCAAATATGCAAAGATACATATACAAAAATATTGGAGGTGATATGTCAGAGGAGGACTGATAAAATAAATCCACTGTCCCTCTTTGTCTGGTTCACTGTGCTCCAACCACAGTTGCCTTCTGTTTCTTGAATTTACCCAGTCATTTCCACTTTGGGTCCTCTGCACTAGCTATTTATTCCCTCTGGTTTGAAAGCTTTTCGCTCAGATTTTTTACATGACCTGTTTTCTTGTCATTCAGGTTTTAGCTTAAGTGTCAATTCTCAAGACATTTCTGAACTCCCAACCGTAAAGTGACTCCCACTCTCCATATTACTCTGTTTTATTTTCATCATAGTAGCCATTTTACTATTTTCTATTTTATTGAATGTGTATGTATACCTTATTTCCTCGAGTATGGAGAGACTGTATAACTTGGTGATTAAAAGTGTTGACTCTGGAGAATTGTTCAGTTCAAATTCTGGCTCTGCCATTTACTACCTATCAGCACTTGATATTTTTATTTTATTTTATTTTTATTTTTATTTTTATTTTTATTTATTTTTATTTTTTTAAAAGATTTTACTCATTTATTTATTTATGGTAGAGAGAGAGAGAGAGAGAGAGAGAGAGAGGCAGACACAGGAGGAGGGAGAAACAGGCTCCATGCCGGGAGCCCAACGTGGTACTCGATCCGGGACTCCAGGATTGTGCCCTGGGCCAAAGGCAGGTGCTAAACTGCTGAGCCACCCAGAGATCCCCCTATTTTTAACTCCATCTCTATATGTTTGACTTTCCTCATTTGTAACAACTGTCATTGAAAATAGAATCTAGCTCACAGACTTACTGTGAGAATCAAATCAACTTTAACATCTAAAGCACTTAAAGCGGTATTTATGACATGGTAGACACCCACAAAATACTTGATGTTCAAGTGTACTAAATTATCATTCATTCATGCAAAAGAATATAATGAAACCATTACAGTGAATGAGATAGTTTAGTGTGTATTGATTTGAATCTACTTCAAAATATAATATTAGGATAGATATTAATCTCAAAATCTTAGTATCTTTAAATAACAAGGCTTATTTTTAGCTCATACTACATGTTCATCATGTGTCAGGGAAGGTTTCTGCTCCATGTTGTTCTCACTCTGGATTCTTGGCTCCAAAATATGGCAAAAAGAAGTAGAAGATACATAATGGCATCTCAGATGCTTCCATCTAAAAGTACCACCCTTCACTCTAGTCACATTGTATTGGCCAATATAAGTCACATAGCCACACTTAAATTCAAGGAGTAGGAAAGTACAATCCTATCATTTTCCTTTAAGGAGGAGAACCTGCAATACCAGTGAAGAGTCATTACTAATGGCAACATAATAATTGAGAAAAAGTATATATGTAAAATACTTAGATTATATGAGAAAAATGGGTAGAACAACACACATAAACTCCTAACTGTGGTCTCTGAGAAGTGGAATGTCCACTTTTCACATTATATCTTTATGTATTATTTGATATATTTTTCAATGTGCGCATATATTGATTTCATAACTAAAAAAATGTCTCCCGACTTCCCCTCACATATACTTTGACAATATGCCATGGCAAATACTATTAAAATTGAGTCAGTATGGAATGAATTATATATCACATTGAGGAAGAAACTGATTTAGCAACAAGTGAAAATGGGTGGGAATAAATAATTTTCTGGATAAAGAAGTATTAGAATGGGGTTCCTCAAGAATGAGTGGCAATACTAAATTCCTATAAACTATCTGGTGGAGGGAAATGCATGGTAGTCTTTCCGAACTTATTTGTAACTAAGTTTTCTCAGTAGTTAAGTGCCAAAGAAGTAGGAGCAGACCACAAAAAATTTTTATATCACATAGCACTTGAACAGAAATATGTCATAGGTATGTAATACATTTTTGACCTCTTAAAGTTGCTGTTGGCAGTCATTCCAGGGCTTCTCCCAGCTTGAAAATTTCTAATATTTATAGTTCTTTTTAAAAAGTAAGACAGTAGAGGATACACTTGTGCATGATTTACAAACAATGGAAAAAGTATTGACTTTAGGTAAACACTTCTCTTTAGATTTTTGTTACTTTAACAACTTGCGTAGGTATAAATGCCTTATTATTTCCCTTGTTACTTATGTTGGCCTTCCTTGGAAATGTATACTGTTTGAGAGGGAGACACATATATTGGAAGTTCCAAAGGAAGTGCATATTTAGCTTTAACTATATGACGGTAAGTTGAAAGAATTTTGAAATTAAAAAGTTATTGAATGACTTGTAAATTAAGAGATTTGTATACAGAAAACACTGGGGGAGAATTTGAAGGAAAATTTTATTTTATCCTTATTTGCCTTTATAATATATTTTAGTGATTGCTGTTATACATTTATTTTAATGAATCTTTACTTAAAACCATACTTAAGGTAGGAGATTATAACTTAGTATATTTTGAATATACATGTTGTTACTTTTTTATAGCCTTCTGTTAAAATGAATTGTGTAATACTTATATTTTATATAGGAAGGCAAACACAGTCCGATTTAAGACTTGTCAAAATTTTTAAAGGATTAGATTCAGGAATGAAAGTAAGAAGTATATAAGAGGGAGTCCAGAAGAATTTGATAGGTCCACAGGTCTCTCACTTGCTTCACCAGATGATTTTTTCAAAGGGGCTTATCAGATATAATGATATACCTGAGATATACATGGTAAATCTACCTTTTGTGCTTTATAATCTTACATGATCGTATTGAAAACAACAGGATTTTTCAGCATTACTTGCACATTTGGTATCAAGGAATGTTACAGTTTAAGTATTACTAAAATCAGTTGCATTTAGATTGTGCTGCGCATCATATATTTCTTGGTTGGTGGTTTTTATTAATTAGTAAAATGGGATTCTTGATCAAGAATTTGAGATATATCTTGAAGATGTATTTTGGAATAGGTGTCATATTCTCCCTTTCCTTAAATTTCTAGTATTTCCAAGCTTTTCCCTTTAATAATTACTCATGCGTAATCAGTGAGTTTAAGAAATCACCAGATATGGTATTGAAAAATGATATGAAAAGCAGTATGGTGGAAAATAGGAACATGTAATATACAAGCTTGCAGATCGTTATATATGTAATATAGATGAAAGGCTTCATTTAAATTTTAGTGGTATGCTACATTAGGAAAAAAGGGTGTATTTGGTAAACATTACTTTTTGATCATTATTTGCAAACTTAGTCATTCTTTTTTTAAATTTTTTTATTGGAGTTTGATTTGCCCACATATAGTGTAACACCCAGTGCACATCCCATCAAGTGCCCCCCTTAGTGCCCATCACCCCATCACCCCATCCCCCTGCCCACCTCCCCTTCCACTACCCCATGTTCATTTCCCAGAGTTAGGAGACTCTCATATTTTGTCACCCTCTCTGGTTTTTCCCACTCATTTTCTCTCCGTTCCCCTATGATCCCTTTCACTATTTTTTAATATTCTTGGAATGAATAAAACCATATAATGCTTGTCCTTCTCCAATTGACTTGCTTTACTCAGCATAATAATCTCCAGTTCAATCCATGTTGAAGCAAATGGTGGGTATTCACCATTTTTAATGACTGCATAATATTCCAATGTATATATAAATCCACATGTTCTTTACTCATTCATCTGTCTATGGACATTGAGGTTTCTTCCACAGTTCAGCGACTGTGGACATTGCTGCTATAAACATTGGGGTGCAGGTGTCTCGGCTTTTCAATGAATCGGTATCTTTGGGGTAAATCTCCAGTAGTGAAATTGCTGGGTCATAGGGTAGGTCTGTTTTTAACTCTTGAGGAACCTCTACACAGTTTTCCAGAGTGGCTGTACCAGTTTACATTCCCACCAACTGTGCAAGAGGTTTCCCCTTTCACAACAACCTCTCCAACATTTGTTTCCTGTCTTGTTGATTTTCACCATTCTCACTGGTGTGACGTGGTACCTCATTGTGGTTTTGATTTGTATTTCCTTGATGGCAAGTTATGTGGAGCATTTTCTCATGTCCTTCTTGGCCATCTCTATGTCTTCCTCTGAGAAATTTCTGTTCATGTCTTTTGCCCATTTCATGATTGGATTGTTTATTTCTTTGCTGTTGAGTTTCATAAGTTCTTTATAAATCTTGGATACTAGCCTTTTATTGGATATGTCATTTTCAAATATCTTCTCCCATTCTGTAGGTTGTCTTTTAGTTTTGTTGACTGTTTCTTTTGCTGTGCAGAAGCTTTTTATCTTGATTAAGTCCCAATTTAATTTTGCTTTTGTTTCCCTTGTCTTCATAGATGTATCTTCCAAGAAGTTGCTGTGGCCAAGTTCTAAAAGGGTGTTGCCTGTGTTCTTCTCTAGGATTTTGATGGATTCTTGTCTTGCATTTAGACCTTTCATCCATTTTGAGTTTCTCTTTGTGTATGGTGTAAAAGAATGGTCCAGTTTCATTCTTCTGCACGTAGCTGTCCAATTTTCCCAGCAACATTTATTGACTAGACTGTCTTTTTTCTAGTTGATACTCTTTCCTGGTTTGTGGCATATTTGTTGACCATAGAGTTGAGGGCCCATTCCTGGGTTCTCTCTTCTGTTTCATTGATCTGTGTGTCTGTTTTTGTGGCAGTACCACAATGTCTTGATGAAAACAGCTTTGTAGTACAACTAGAAATCCAGCATTGTGATGTCCCCAGCTTTGCTTTTGTATTTCAATATTCCCCTGGCTATTAGGGGTCTTTTCTGAGTCTACACAAATCTTAAGATGATTTGTTCCAACTCTATGAAGAAAGTCCATGGTATTTTTTAAAATTTTTTTATTGGAGTTCAATTTTCCAACGTATAGCATAATACCCAGTGCTCATCCCATCAAGTCCCCTCCTCAGTGACCATCACCCAGGCACTCCCACCCCCTGCCCACCTCCCTTTCCACCACCTCTAGTCTTTTCCCAGAGTTAGGAATCTCTCATGTTTTATCTCCCTCTCTGATATTTCCCACTCATTTTCTCTCCTTTCCACTTTATTCAGTTCCATGATTTTTTTTATTCCCCAAATGAATGAGACCATATAATGTTTGTCTTTCCCTGATTTACTTATTTCACTCAGCATAATACCCTCCAGTTCCATCCACGTCGAAGCAAATGGTAGGTATTTGTCATTTCTAATGGCTAATATTCCATTGTATACATATACCACATCTTCTTTATCCATTCATCTTTCAATGGATACCAAGGCTCCTTCCACAGTTTGGTTATTGTGGACATTGCTGCTACAAACATCGGGGTGCAGGTGTCCCGGCATTTCACTGCATCTGTATCTTTGGGGTAAATCCCCAGCAGTGGAATTTCTGGGTCGTAGGGCAGATCTATTTTTAACTCTTTGAGGAACCTCCACACAGTTTTCCAGAGTGGCTGCACCAGTTCACATTCCCACCAGCAGTACAAGAGGGTTCCCCTTTCTCCCCATCATCTCCAACATTTGTTGTTTCCTGCCTTGTTAATTTTCCCCATTCTCACTGATGTGAGGTGGTATCTCAATTTGGTTTTGATTTGTATTTCCCTGATGGCCAGGGATGCGGAGCATTTTCTCATGTGCTTGTTGGTCATGTCTATGTCTGCCTCTGTGAGATCACTGTTCATGTCTTTTAACCATTTCATGATTGGATTGTTTGTTTCTTTGTTGTTGATTTTCATAAGTTCTTTATAGATCTTGGAAACTAGCCCTTTATCTGATACATCATTTGCAAATATCTTTTCCCATTCTGTAGGTTGTCTTTGAGTTTTGTTGACTGAAGTTTCTTTGCTGTGTAAAAGCTGCTTATCTTGATGAAGTCCCAATAATTCATTTTTCTTTTGTTTATCTTTCCTTCATTGATGTATCTTGCAAGAAGTTATTGTGGCTGAGTTCAAAAAGGGTGTTGCCTGTGTTGTCTTCTAGGATTTTGATGGAAACTTGTCTCATATTTAGATCTTTCATTCATTTTGCATTTATCTTTGTGTATGGTGTAAGAGAATGGTCCAGTTTCATTCTTCTGCATGTGGATGTCCAATTTTCCCAGCACCATTTATTGAAGAGACTGTCTTTCTTCCAGTGGATAGTCTTTCCTCCTTTGTCGAGTATTAGTGGACCGTAAAGTTGAGGGTCCACTTCTGGGTTCTCTATTCTGTTCCATTGACTATGTGTCTGTTTTTGTGCCAGTATCACACTGTCTTGGTGACCACAGGTTGTAGTACAATCTGAAATCTAGCATTGTGATGCCCTCCGCTATGGTTTTCTTTTTTAATATTCCCCTGGCTATTCGGGGTCTTTTCTGATTCCACACAAATCTTAAGAAGATTTGTTCCAACTCTCTGAAGGAAGTCCATTGTATTATGATAGGGATTGCACTAAATGTGTGAATTGCCCTGAGTAACATTTACATTTTCACAATATTAATTCTTCCAATCCATGAGCATGGACTATTTTTCCATCTCTTTGTGTCTTCCTCAATTTCTTTCAGAAGTGTTCTATAGTTTTTAGGGTATAGATCCTTTACCTCTTTGGTTAGGTTTATTCCTAGGTATCTTATGCTTTTGGGTGCAATTGTCAATGGGATTGACTCCTTCATTTGTCTTTCTTCAGTCTCATTGTTAGTGTATAGAAATGTCACTGATTTTGGGGCATTGATTTTGTATTGTGTCAGATTGCCGAATTGCTGTATGAGTTCTAGCAATCTTGGGGTGGAGTCTTTTGGTTTTATGTATTGTATCATGTCATCCGCAAAGAGGGAGAGTTTCACTTCTTTGCCCATTTGAAAGCCTTTAAGTACATTTGGTTGTCTGAGTCTAGTACTTCTAGTACTATGTTGAATAGCAGTGGTGAGAGTGGACTTTCCAGTCTTGTTCCTGATCTTAGGGGAAAGGCTCCCCGTGCTTCCCCATGGAGAATGATATTTGCTGTGGGGTTTTCATAGATGGCTTTTAAGATGCTGAGGAATGTTCCCTCTATCCCTACACTCTGAAGAGTTTTGATCCGGAATGGATGCTCTATTTTGTCAAATGCTTTCTCTGCATCTATTGAGAGGATCCTATGTTTCTTGTTTTTTCTCTTGTTGATATCATCTATCATGTTAATTGTTTTACAAGTGTTAAACCAACCTTGCATCCTGGGTATAAATCCCAGTTGGTCAGGGTGAATAATCTTCTTAATGTACTGTTGGATCCTGTTGGCTAGTATCTTGTTGAGAATTTTTGCATCTGTGTTTATCAGGGTTATTGGTCTATAATTCTCCTTTTTATTGGGGTCTGTGCCTGGTTTTGGAATTAAGGTGATGCTGGCCTCATAAATGAGTTTGGATGTATTCTGTCCCTTTTTATCTTGGAACAGCTTTAGTAGAATGGGTATTGTTTCTTCTTTGAACATTTGATAGAATTCCCCTGGGAAGCCATCTGGCCCTGGACTTTTGTTCCTTGGGAGAATTTTGAGGACTGTTCTAATATCCTCCCTGATTTTGGCCTGTATAGTTTTCTGTGTCTTCCTGTTCCAATTTTGGTAATTTGTGGTTTCCAGAAATGCATCCATTTCTTCTAGATTGCCTAATTTATTGGTGTATAAGGACTCATAATACTTTTTAAGAATCATTTGTATTTCCTGGGTATTGGTTGTGATCTCTCCCTTTTCTTTCGTGATTTTATTAATTTGAGTCTTTTCTTTTTTGTCTTTAATAAGGCTGGCTAATTGTATATCTATCTTATTAATTCTTTCAGAGAAACAACTCGTGGTTTTGTTCATGTGTTCTACAGTTCTTCTGGTCTCTATTTCATTAAGTTCTGCTCAAATCTTTATTAACTCTCTTCTTCTGCTTGGTTTAAGTTTTTTTTTGCTCTTCTTTCTCCAGTTCCTTCAGGTGCGAGGTTAACTTGTGTATTTGAATTTTTTCCAATTTTTGAGGAATGCTTGTATTGTGATGTATTTCCCTCTTTGGACCACTTTTTCTGTATCCCAAAGATTTTGAATGGGTGTGTCTTCATTTTCATTAGTTATTTATGAATCTTTAATTCTTCTCTAATTTCGTGGTTGACTGATTCATCTTCTTGCAGGATGCTCTTTAACCTCCATGTGTTTCAGTTCCTTCCGAATTTCTTCTTGTGATTGAGTTCTATTCTCAAAATATTGTGGTCTGAAAATATGCAGGGGATAATTCCCATCCTTTGGTATCGGTTAAGGTGTGATTTATGACCCAGTATGTGGTCTATTCTGGAGAAAGTTCCATGTGCACTTGAGAAGAATGTGTATTCAGTTGTGTTCGGATGTGTATTTCTGTATATATCTGTGAAATCCTTCTGGTCCAGTGCATTGTTTATAGCCTTTGTTTCTTTGATGATGTTGTGCTCAGAAGATGTGCCTTTTGCAGAAAGTGTTGTGTTGAAGTTTCCCAGTATTAGTGTATTATCTTCTAAGTATGTGTTTACTTTGGTCATAAGTTGATTGATATGTTTGGCAGCTCCCATATTAGGGGCATCGATATTCATGATTGTTAGGTCTTTTCATTGGATAGACCCTTTAAGTATGATATGGTGTCCCTCTTCATATTTTACTACAGTGTTTACGACAAACTTTATTTTAACTGCTATGAGGATTGCTGCCCCAGCTTTCTTTTGAGGATCCTTTGAATGGTAAATGGCTCTCCTCTTTCATTTTCAGGCTGTAAGTGTCCTTAGTTCTAAAATGGGACTCTTGTAGGCAGCAAATAGATGCGTCTTGGTTTTTATCCAGTCTGAAGTCCTGCATCTTTTGATGGGATCATTCATCACATTTACATTCAGAGTTACTAATGAAAGATAGGAATTTAATGTCATTGTAATACCTATTCAGTCTCTGTTTTTATGGATTATTTCATTGTGATTTCTCTTTTTTTACAGGGTCCCCCTTAGTACTTTTTGCAGATCTGGTTTGTTGGTCCCATATTCTTTAAGTTTCTGCCTATCTTGGAAGCTCTTTTTCTCTATTATTGAGAGGCTTGCTGGATATTTTATTCTTGGCTGCATGTTCTTCTCATTTATTACACTGAATATATCCTTCCAGTCCATTCTAGCCTGGCAGGTCTCTGTGGAGAGGTCTGATTATCTAATATTTCTCCCCGTATATGTTATCTTTGGAATTTGCAAGTTTCACTATTAAATGTCGAGTTGTTGAACTTTTTTTTTTTTTTTAAATTTTCCGGGGTACCTCTCTATCTCTTGGATCTGAATGCCTGTTTCCTTCCCCGAATTAGGGAAGTTCTCAGCTATGATTTGTTTGAATATGCTTTCTGACACTCTCCCTGTTGCCATTCTCTGGAACCCCAATTGTATGTAGATTCTTCCTTCTGAGGCTATTATTTATTTCCCTTAACCTTTCCTCAGGGACCTTTAATTGTTTTTCTCATTGTTCCTCAGCTTCCTTCCTGTCATCAACTTGTCTTCTGTGTTGCTCACTCTTTCTTCCACCTCATTAACTCTTGTCGTTAGGACCTCTAATTTGGAATGCATCTCATTTTTTTTAAAGATCTTATTTTTTTATTTATGAGAGACACAGAGAGAGAGGGGCAGAGAGATAGGCAGAGTCACAGGCAGTGGGAGAAGCAGGCTCCATGCATGGAGCCCGACGTGGGACTCTATCCCGGTCTCCAGGATCTTGCCCTGGGCTGAAGGCCACACTATACTCCTGGGTCTCCTGGGCTGCCCTAAGTTGTTTTTAATTTCAACGTGATTAGACCTAAGTTCTGCAGTCATGAAGTCCTTTGTGCTATTTTCTCAAGCCACCATTAGCTTTATGATTGTGCTTCTGAATTGGCTTTCTGAAATTGAATTCTAATCCAAATTCTGTAACTCTGTGGCAGAGAGTATTTTTTCTGATTCTTTCTTTCATGGTGAGTTCTTCTTTCTAGTCATTTTGCTCAACGTAGATTGGCTGTATCAGCGGGCTGAGTCAAGAATAGCAATCAGGACCTATGTTAATTTAACCCAGAGTATTCTGACAAGGTCAGAGACCAGAATTGAAAACAAATTTCAGAATGAAACAAAACAAAAGGACCACTAAAGTGAAAAAGAAGTTGTAAAACAAAGTAGGAAAAAAGATATGGCCAAGAATCCCAAAGAAGAGAAAAAAGAGAAGAGAAACAAAGAAAAAAGCAAAAGTAAAGAGAGCAAAAAAAAAACAGAAGAAGAAAAGGGGGGGCGCGACTGGGAGTTGGTAGTGGTGATGACTTATTGATGGGATAATGTAGTCTACCTGAGGGGTCCTAGAGGGTGATTCTTTTGGAGCTAAGTATATTAGTTCTGTGTATTAGAAGATATTCAGTCTGAAATTTATATAAACCAGAAATGCTTGTAGAGAACCCCACCATTGACAACCAAAATATAAATGACATAAAATAGGAGTCAGAATGTGAATGAAGAGAGAATATAATCTCACTGAATGAACCAGCACGGTATACCATTTGGTTCTGGGTACAAGCGGGTCATGGTTTAGAAGGTATTAACTTCTGCTATTGTAGAGCTAAATGAGGCAGAGAAAACAAAACAAAACAAAAACACAAAAGAAGAAAAACATATCTTGCTTATCTCCCAAAATTGAGTGTGTTGAAGGGCATTTAGAATTGGAAAATATGTCTAAGACCTGTAATTGCAGAATTATGAAATTCAAAAAGCAAGAAACTTAAAAATGAAGAGGTGGTAAAGTATTGTAGTTAAGATGGGAAAACATAAAAAAAATTAGAAATTTCTAGTCTGATAAAAAAACAAGTTGTGCTGGAAGAAGGAAAAAGAAAAAAAGGAGGGGTAGCCTCTTGTTCTATATAACTCAAATCCCTTGAGTTCCCCGGGAGCTTTCCAGTTCTACTTGGTCAATAACTTTCTCTTCCCCTTGAGAGATGCCCCTCCCCCTGCTGGGTGCCTGACTCAGTGGGAGCTATTTATCCTGTGAGGACTTTGTTCCCTGGCAGCCTGGCCTCTCTCTGGCCCAAGTTGAAACAAGGAAGAAAAAGAACAATGGTAGCCCCTAGATCCCCAGTTTTGGAGTGAGCTCTGCAGCAGCAACCAACTCAGTGTCCCAGTGCGCACCGTCCAGGATGCTCCCAGGCTGGTGTGGGTGCGCTGATCTGCACATCTTGTTGGGTGCCCAGTGGCAGGAGTGTCTCACTTTTCTGTGTCCTCCCTGCCACTGACTGTACTGGGGGAGTGCAGGATTGTGCGCTTTGTTCGTTCGGTGTCCTAGGATCTGGGACCCTGTGATGCTAGAATTGCACTCATGGGCTGCGTTGCTCCCGAAAGCAGCAGGGCACAGACCCCTCTGACTGGAGTCACCCCCCTAACCCACTGGCTTCTCCCAGATGCACTTCTGTGTTCACGCTCCAGCCCTTTACTGAGATTGGTTCAGTTTGTGGTGCACTTTCCCCTGGGTGCACTTCCTCTATTGGTGACTCAAGGTCACTGGAGGCTTCACAGCCCCTCCTGTGATTCTGCCTGATTTCCCTGCTAAGCACTTTCCTTTTGGGGAAGAATCTGGTGCAGATTTTTAAAGTTCCTGCTTCTCCTGGGCTGGGCTTTCCTGTCCTGGAGGCTTCCCTGCCTGCCCTTAGCTCTGCTCCTGGCGGTGGCCCTCCCCCACTTGATTTTTTTTCATTTAATTTTATTTTTTTACACTTCCTACCTTGTTAGAAGAGAAAACCCTTCTCTCTGTAGCATGCCAGCCTTTTTGTCTTTAATCCTCAGGTCAAATTTGTATGTTTTCAGGATGGTTTGATAGTTATATAGGTAAGTTGGTGGGACCACGTGAGTTGAGGACCCCTACTCCTCCACCATCTTGCCCCTCCTCCCATTTCCAAAATTTCGTCATTCTTAATAATTAAAATTTAGGTCATTGTCAACTTTTCTTGCATATTGTTTCATAGAGTAGGTGGAAAGAAACAACAAGCCTAGTATTCAAATCAATAGTTCTTTATTGAGCTCTTATTTTTTACTCAACACTACAATTAAGTGTGAAGAATACAGGGGGAGGAAGTATAAAATATCTTGATTTCAAGGAAGTTAAAATGTCCCTTTTTTGGGGGGCGGCTGCTGAGAGAGGTTAAATAATATATCTGATCAGTTGCAGAGCTGAATGAGAGCCTTCCAACTCTAGAGGCATTTTTATTAATATGTTAAATTGCCTGTCTCAACAGCAGGAATGACTTCATGGAATAGATTACAGTGGAATCAGACTTCAAAGATGTTATTGGGAGAGGAGCAACAAAAATGGAATTTAAAAATGGTAATGAGGGAACTGGCTCAACCTAAGAATTCTTGTGCTAGGAAGTAAGGAAATAAAAATAGAAATAAAATGATTATATAATGACAGGTAATATTAGTTTGATACTTATTTGACAACGACTGTTGTAATTTATCTTTTAGAAGAGTTTTTATTTATTTATTACATATAGAGAGAGATTGCAAGTACGAACAGAGGGGAGAAGCAAAGGAAGAGGGACAAGCAGGCTGTGTGCTGAGCATGTGACCAGCACAGGGCTGGATCTGAAGACCTTAGGATTGTGACTATGGTTGAAATAAAGAGTCAGATGCTTAACTGAGTGAGCCATCCAGGTGCCCTGTAAGTGCTTTTAATCCCTGAACTAATTTCATTCTCATACCAACGACATGAGATGGGTACAATTATGATTTCCATTTTACAAACGGGAAAACTGAGGTCCAGAGAGGTTAAGTATCTTGCTCATAGTTTTGCATTTAGTCAGTGGTAGAGCCAATTTTTGAAGTTTAGGGTAGTCTGGCTTGGAGATTATACTCCAATTTTTATGCTGTGTTGCTTCTGTTTACCTTAATAAGGAGCGATAAAACCAAGCCAGGGTAACCAGTCAGTACAGTGAGTCTGTTGGGTGTTAAGAGCCAAGAGAATTGAGAGTGAAAGCTAGGGTGAGCTCTAGTAAGGTCCTTCAGTTTCTACTGTTAATGTACTCAGAGCACTGGCATTACCTTCTATTCTATTCTCTACCTGTCACCTTCCAAACAGAGGAGAAAGTAATCTTTCCCTTCCTCCATGCCCACCTTAGCTATCCCCAGGAGGGCATTAAAAGCACCTTAAAGATTCTTGGGATGTATAGAATATCCATGTGTGGTGATTTTAAAACTTTTCCAAAAGAGAAGAGGCCAGGAACATTTTTCACCTTTCACCTTCCCCTACCCCATCAGACCAATGCCAAAGAAGATGGTAGATATGTCTATATTTTACAAATTTTAACCATTCATTTCCTTGGAAATATGTTTTATCAAGTTTTCTTTAGGTTTTATGTTTAAAAGATTTTTAAAATTTAGTAGATATTTGCTTTTATCCGAAAGAATGTTACTTTAGTTATAAATGCAGTTTTCTATATAGAAAATAAATTCTTTCTTTTTTTTACTGGGATGGTAGTGTCTGAGTATCACACTTAACACAAGCCTAGTTTTTGCAGTTGTGCCATTGTGGTTAAGTATGGAGTCTTACTACAGTGATGTTAAGGGCCTTGAAAGCTAGGCAGGAATTTATGCCCAAAGTCTTATCTTACAGGATTCGATAATCTAATCATGCAGAGAACTTTTGTTATCTAGAGTTTAAGGTACTCATAAAATACTGTTTGGTTTTGGAATTTTTCTCTTGATAAATGACTGTTCTCAAAGGCATATTGATTTCCATATAATCATATAGCTAGTTATACTCCAGTTTATGAAGAAAACAGTTTTGGATTTTGCATAATTTAATGAATATAATTAATGAGTATTTTTTTCTGTGATAGCTTAAGTAATCAGGCTGACCTAAACTAATTATTTATACTCATTACAGATTTAAGAAAAATAGTTATAAAATACTATTTTTTTTTTTTTTTAAGTTCACATTTTGAAAATGTATCCTTTTGGAAAGATAAGTGAAGTACTAATATCTAGGGAAGTTGCTTGGTTTGTGTATCTTTCTTTTTTTTTTTTTAAGATTGTATTTATTTATTCATAGAGACAGAGAGAGAGAGGGGTGGGGGGTGGGGGGGTGGGGGTGGGCAGAGGCACAGCCAGAGGTAGAAGCAGGCTCCATGCAGGGAGCCTGATGTGGGACTCGATCCAGGGTCCCCAGGATCACACCCCAGGCTGCAGGCGGCGCTAAACAGCTGCGCCACCGGGCCTGCCCTATAAAATACTATTTTGAAAAAAAAAAATACTATTTTGCATGATGCCTCTTTTTCTCAACTTCTAAACTTAGGCCCTTGATTAATTTCATTTTAAAGTACAAGAATACTTACTAGAAAGGACAGAGACATTGTAGTCAAAAGAGTGGTAAAGTAAAATTCACGTGTAACATAATCCTTGTGTACTTCAAAGTAAAATATATCACTATAAAGAACGGCACTAGTATTTTAGATATTATTTTATCATTTAACTATTAAAAAAAGGTATTTTGTGCAGTATTGATATAAAGATCTGAACTATAAGTCATATTAGATAATGGCCAGTTCCCAGAAGAATCTTATAAATAGCTTCATGGATGAACATATTTATATCTTTTCTTATGAAGCTTACTTTGTAATTGTGTGTGTGTGTGCGTGTGTGTAGCTGAGAGAGTAGCTTATGAACTTCAAGGTGAGGTAGTGAAGCCTTCTGGTTCATCAAGTCAAAGTAAAGCAACTATTTAGTCAATTCTACTTCTAAAGAGCAAAAACTGTACTTCCTTTTTCTATTTCCATGCCTAGAATAGTACCTGAAAATGGTTGGTGCTCAAAAATTTTGATTATATATTGTAAGTAAAAGTGAAAATTAGATTTTAGTTATTAAAATGTAAATGCTACTTTCATGAATGTATATATTGTATCAAATACAGTAATTCTGTGATTAAAATGGGGAAAGACTTTTTGTACCATTGAAAACATATCAGAACCATTTTATTGAGTTTTTTCCATGTGTGGTTTCCAAAATTTATTTCCCACAGTAGAAATACAGTGTATTCATTTACTGATCCCTTACTTCTTTTTAGGCACTGTGTTGGTATTTTTACAGGTTTCGTGTTATTTACTGGATATCCTCCTTATATGCCTGAAAATTGATATTACAATCTCCATTTTTCAAACTGTGAGATTCTGACTCAGAATTCAAGTAAGCTGCCCAATAAATTGCTTGGTAGTAAGTGCTAGAGCTTTTATTCAAACTCAAGTACTACCTCTCCTGAATATCCTTGCTGATAGTAAATCTTCATCTTTTGACTAGAAATAATTTTTCCTAAAGCAGCCAAAATTTTCTGCCTTAAATTTAATGAAAAGATAGGTGATTAATCAAATCCTAATCATAAAATATGAAGCAGTGAGACTTATTTTATTATTTGGTTGCAGACTGTCCTGAAGGTAATTCCTTCATCCAAAAACAACGTTCAGAAATGTTTTCACCAATGGCAGCATAATTATAGTGCATATATAGCCCATAAGATAACTGTTATAGACAATGCACATTTGGAAGATTAAATTCTCTTTGTTAAAAAAAAACCAGGATAGTCATTTTATAGTCACACTTTGTGATTTCAAACTATATTACTTTCATGGCATTATCTGATTTGTATACATTGTTTTAAGAGATGTAAAGAAATATCATATTAGAATACAAAATTACCATTTATGTTACTCTGGGACATTTGATCGTTTCTCAGGGAAAATTTCAAAACTGTTTAGTTCATCTCAGTTTCTATAGTGTACCCTCTAAAGTCTCATTTCTTTCTTTTTTTTATTTTATTTTTTAAGTCTCATTTCTTTAACAGGGCCTTGTCGGTGTTCTAAAGGAATGATTGAAATGAAAAGAAATGAGAGAATCAAACAGCATAATAGATGATATGCAAAGTAATTATGTTAATGTTGACTTATTATGAAGCTCCAGCCATTTTTACCTGTTCATTTCTGTGTGGAAACCTGTGCAGTTGAGATGCTGAAGTAGAAATTCTTGTACAAATGAGCCTAGAGGCATGTTTCTAATATTAGAGCTAAGCCTGTGCAGAATTTTAATGAATTTCCCTAAGTTAGTATTTAAATGTTCTATCAGAGAAGGTGATTCTTCTGCCAGAAAATTTGGCTTCATATATATATATAAAATATACATATATGTATATATGTGTTATATATATATATTTATTTATTTAAAAGATTTTTATTTATTTATTCATGAGAGACACAGAGAGAGAAAGGCAGAGACACAGGCAGAGGGAGAAGCAGGCTCCATGCAGGGAGCCCAACGTGGGACTCGATCCTGGGTCTCCAGGATCACACCCTGGGCCGAAGGTGGTGCTAAACCGCTGAGCTACCAGGGCTGCGGATTCTAATATTTATCATCAAATTTTTAGCTATACAAATCTTCATAGCTGCATATAATTCTCATTTGTTAGTTATGAGGGAAAAACCTAAATCCCATACTACATTTATATCATATTCAGTGTAAGGTTTTCTAAGGTATATAGGAGAAGTATTTGAGAAGAATTGGAAGGAAGGTATTAATATGGAAAAAATGTTAGGGCCAAATGATATAGATAAATTCATATTGGCAAATATGTGCTCAGGAGTATTTTGTAAAGAAGCAGTTATGAATTATTTATTCTAGTAGTTTGGCAAAGGGGTGGAGTTTGTTTATGTATTTATAACAAGTTCATAATCATAATCATGTATATGTATATGTGTGTGTGCACACATATGAAGATAGATGAAATACTTAAGAAAATGGGATTTGGAATCAGGCAGAGCATATTTAAACCAAGTCTTCTCACTCCCAAACTGAAGCTTTTATCCATGGTCAGAGAAATTTAATAGAGTCATTCCCCTAAATGCTTATATTGCATCCTTCATTGCACATGCCATTTTTGCCTGTATTCTTTTTCCTATAGTGCTCATATGTCAGTCATCATGTATAATACAAGTTAATGTTCTTACCTCCTAAAACTGAAATGTCCTGCCTGGGTTCAGGAAATAAAATCTTGTAGAGAGTATCTTTTGACTATGTTAAATTGTCAACTCTGGCTTAATTACTTCTTAGGAAAATGGTATATTGTCATTTTTAATTTAAAGAGATTATTTATTTTCCCAGATTATTTATATCTCCCAATGAGATATCATCACCTAAAATTATGAAAAATTGAGAGCTTTCCCTTTATGCTCAAGAATAAGACAAGAATGTCCCCTGAAACTTCATATATAGATAATACTGTATCTCAATTTGCACTGGGATCCCTTTGACTGAAGGGACTCTAGATTAAGTCACAGAAAAAGCTTGTTTGTCAAAAGGCAATTAACTGTAAATGCTGGTATGCTAAGATGCATACTGAAGCTATCCATAATAATTTTTCAAAAGTAAATCTAGAGCTAGTATATAGATCTTAGGTGTCAAAAGCAGATTAATTATTGCAGAATCAATTGATTGCAAGATCAATTCACAGAATATACAGGGTTATCAGAAATGTGTTCCTCAGTTATTTTTAAAACTTCAAATGAGTCCTATTGGATGGACTGATAGAAGAAAAAATAAACCAGAGGAGTCAGAACTCTAGTCATTTGGATATATAAAATTAACTCTTCCATCGAATCCACTCCCTCATTTTGTCCCTCAGCTCCATGTTCTTTGGGATAGGCAATGCAGACCAGTATGTCAACTGTCCTTTTGTCTTGTGTTCCAAAGAGCTCCTGGCCTTGAACTCCAACTCCTTCCAGCTGTATTATCAAGGAACTGGTTAGAAAAAAATTATTCTTCAAATACTGTTATTAAGATAACATAAACATCAGTTAAATAAAAACTCACAAAAACTGTGAATACCTACCAAAAGCACTGTATTAACTTTAAGTGCTGTAAACCTGACATGAATATATTTAAGAAGAATATAGTCATTTAATACTTTCAAGAGGACTGTTTCTTAAAACAAAGTTTTGGAATATTGGCAAATTTGATCAATTGAACCAACTAGACAGTTGAAAAATTGGAAGCATAGGAACCATTTCCTAATGGTCTTTAAAATGTTCAGTGCCTAAACATTTTAATAATTCAAAAACATTCTTATTGGTGGAATTAGAATCACGTAAAAGAGAAATCGAAATCTGATGCCTATTTTCTTTCAACCTGCCAAATTTTAATTAAAATCAATCAAATTTGAAGTTTAAAATAGTAAACTGTCTACACCACAGACATTCTAAAGTGTTTTTAAAGATAGATAATATATATTTTGAACTCATTTAATACAAAATAAAAATCAGAATAAAAAGTTTTACCCACATAGTAAACAAACTATCATCAATCTGCCCTGTATCTACACTGAAATTCCTATGGTAAATGTACAATTACTTCTCTTTCAAACTCCAAATATTGATTCACCATAATGGCTATCAGGCATGGATTATGGTGTGTTAGAGTACATTTAATTTTCACTTTAAATTTTTTATAACTACACGACATTTTTCGTTTTTGTTAATTGTTGCTTAAACCCATGCTGATAAACATATTTCTAAAGAACAAGCATTCCTATTCTTGCTTCAGTACGTACGCTTTAGGGAACAAAGATCTTGATGCATTCCAGACTTATCATTATAAAGGACAATCATCACTGTACCTCACTGTAGACTGGAAAGGGGAAAAAAATAAGAAAGGTATGATCTAGGCAAAATCTTTGCTCATACCATTACCTAATCTCAGAATTAAGATACTGTGCAAGCCAAACATTATTTGCTTTATTAACGTTTCATTAACGTTTCTATTTCAATTTAACTAGTATCTATAAATGTAGAAAATCAATGTGTTTGAAAATAACTTCAAGTGTGGCAGACCTCAGAGAATGAAGCAATTAATTATGATTAGAAACATAAAGCTTAATAATAGTTCTTATTGCTCTCAGCTTGTACCGAGGCAGAAACTATGGAATGCCAATCTGGAATAAACATGTAAAACTAAGGAGATTCTACTTTTTCCCTTACTATGCTTTCTCTGTGAATGAAGGGCCAATTAAAAATGAAATAGGGGGCAGCCCCCGTGGCCCAGCAGTTTAGCACTGCCTTCAGCCCGGGGTGTGATCCTGGAGACCCAGGATCGAGTCCCACATCAGTCTCCCTGCATGGAGCCTGCTTCTCCCTCTGCCTGTGTCTCTGCCTCTCTCTCTCTGTCTGTCATGAATAAATAAATAAAATCTTTAAAAAATAATAAAAATAAAAAAATAAAAAAATGAAATAGGGAAAATTTTAGCAGTAAGCACAGTAGCATCTTAAAGTATCTATCAGTTATATAACATGTTAAGAGAAGAGATCCTTGAGTCAAATTACCTGGATTGGATCTATTTAACTAACTGTATCCTCTTGGGTAAAGTCATTTGATCTCTCTGTGTCTCAATTTAAGACTCTATAAAATGGAATAAAATACTATTTAAATGGGATATCATTACAAATGAATTAAGATACACAGGCACACCTCAGAGATATTGTGGGTTTTGTTCCAGACAACTACAATAAAGCAATTATTGCAATAAAACAAGTCAAATGATTTTTTAAAATTTCCCAGTGCATTATAAAAGTTATGATTATACTATACTATATTTTCTTAAGTATGCAATAGCATTATATCTACAAACAAAACAGAAATATCTTAATTTAAAAATGTTTTATTAATAAAAAACGCTAACCATCATTTGAGCTTTCAGTGAGATGTATCTTTTTGCTGGTTGAGAGTCTGGCCTCAATGCTGAACCTGCTGACCAATCAGGGTGGTGGATAATAAAGGTCGGAAAGTAAAAAAATAAAGATTGGGGTGGCAGTGGCAAATTCTTAAAATATGATAACGATGGCTGCCATATCATTTGACTCTTCTTTCATAAATGATTTCTGTGTAGCATGTGATGCTGTTTGATAGCATTTTACACACAACAGAACCTCTTTATTTTAAGATTTTATTTATTTGAGAGAGAAAAAGAGAAAGAGATAGCACAAGCAGTAGGGAGGGGCAGAGGAAGCAGCAGACTCCCCACTGAACTGGGAGCCCAATGCGGGGCTCAATGCGGGGCACCCTGCAATCATGACCCAAGCCTAAGGCTCACACTAAGCCACCCAGGCCCACCCAGAGTACAGGTCTTTTGCATCTTTGAGTAGGCTAATTCCTAGGTATTTTATTATTGTTGGTTCAGTTGTAAATGAGACTGATTCCTTAATTTTTCTTTCTGCTACTTCAATATTGGCATATAGAAATGCAAGAGATTTCTGCACATTGATTTTCTATCCTGAAACTTTACTGAATTCATTTATCATTCCAAGCAGTTTTTTCAGAGTCTTTTGGGTTTTCTATATATAGTATCACAATACCTGCAAATAGTTTGTTTTACTTCCTTCTTGCCACTTTGGATGCCTTTTATTTAATTTTGTTGTCTGATTGCTCTGTCTAGGACTTTCAGTACTATATTGAATAAAACTAGTAATAGTGGACATTCTTGTCTTATTCCTGAACATAGATGGAGAGCTCTCAATTTTTCATCATTTTAGGTGATGTTAGCCACAGGTTTTTAATATATGGCCTTTATTACATTGAGCTATGTTCCCTATAAACCTAGTTTTCTGAGGGCTCTTTTATAAATCATGAATGGATACTGTACTTTGTCAAATGCTTTTTCAGTATCTATTGAAATGATTATTATCCTTTCTCTACTAATGTGATGCATCACATTGATTGATTTCTGATTACTGAACCACCCTTGCAGCCCTGGAATAAATCCTACGTAACTTAATATATTGTTGAATTTGTTTTACTATTATTATATTGAGGATTTTTTGTTCATGTTCATCAGAGATATTGTCCTATGCTTTTCTTTTTTGGTGTCTTCATCTAGTTTTGGTATCAGGGTAATGCTGGCCTCATAAAATGAATTTGGAAGCTGTCCTTCCTTTTCTGTTTTTTGTAATAGTTTGAGAAGAATGGGTATTAACACTTCTTAAATTGTGTGGTAGAATTTGCATGTGAAACCATCTGGTACTGGACTTTTTTTTGTTATTGTTTTTTGTTTTTTCTTTTATTGAAGTGAGATTTGCCAACATATAGTATAACACCCAGTGTGGTACTGGACTTTTGTTTGTTGGAAGTATTTTTATTACTCGCCCAATTTCTTTACTAGTTTTCAGTCTATTCAAGTTTTCTATTTCTTCCTATTTCAGTTTTGGTAATTTATAGGTTTCTAAGAATCTGTTTTTTTCAAGGTTGTCCAGTTTATTAACATAGTTTTTCTTAATCTCTTCTAATTGTATTTCTGCAGTATTGGTTGTTCTCTCTCCACTCTCATTATTGATTTTATTTTTGGAGTCTTTCTCTTTTCCTTTTGATAAGTCTGACTAGGGGTTTATCAATTATATTAATTTTTTCAACAAAATAGCTCCTGGATTCATTGACCTATTCTATTGGTTTTGTTAGGTTCTCTATCATTTATTTCTGTTTTAATATTTATTATTTCCTTCCTTGTACTGGTGTAGGCTCCATTTATTGCTCTTTTTGTAGTTCTTTTAGGTGTATAGTTAGTTTATTTATTTGGGATTTTTCTTCCTTCTTGAGGTAGGCCTGTATGGCCATATACTTCCCTCTTAGAACAGCTTTAACTACATCTCAAAGGTTTTAGACAGTTGTGTTTTCATTTTCATTTGTTTCTATAAACATTTTATTTCTTTTATTTCCTGGTTAACCCATGGCTAGTAGGAAGTACTTTAACCTTGAGGTATTTGTGGTCTTCCTGAATTTTTTTTATGGTTTGCTTCTAGCTTGATAGCATGGTGGACAGAAAAGTGCATGGCATGATTCTGATTTTCTTGAATTATTTGAGGACTGTCTTGTGACCTATATGTGATCTACATTGGAGATTGTGTGCCCTTGAAAAGAATGTGTATTCTGCTTTTTTAGAATGGAATGTTCTGAATATATCTGTGAAATCCATCTGCTCCAGTGTGTCATTCAAAGCCAGTTTCCTTGTCCATGTTCCATTTAGATGATCTGTCCATTGAAATAAGTGGGGGTGTTAAAGTCCCCTAATATTATTGCATTATTATCAATTAGTTCATTCACATTTGTTATAAACAGTTTTATATATTTGGGTGCTTCAATGTTCAATGCATGAATATTTATAATTGTTACATATTCTTGTTGAATTGTCCCCTTTAGGGCAGCCTGGGTGGCTCAGTGGTTTAGCACCGCCGTCATCCCAGGGTATGATCCTGGAAACCCGGAATCAAGTCCCACGTCTTGCATAGAGGCTCCCTGCATAGAGGCTGCTTCTCCCTCTGCCTGTGTCTCTGCCTCTCTCTGTCTCTCTCTTCGTCTCTCATGAATAAATAAAATCTTTAAAAAAAGAAAAAAAAAGATTTAAATTGTCCCCTTTATTATTACATAGTGTCCTCCTTTGTCTCTTATCATAGTCTTTGTCTTAAAGTCTAGTTTGTTCCATATAAGTATTACTATTCTTTCATTTGACATTCATTTGTATGATAAATGTTTCTCAGTCCCCTCACTTTCAATCTGCAGGTCTAAATGAGTCTTAGGTCTAACATGAGCCTCTTGTATGCAGCATATAGATGGGTCTTGTTATTTTATCCATTCTGTCACCCTATGTGTTTTTTTTTTAATATATTTTTTAAAGATTTTATTTATTTAGTCATGAGAAACAGAGAGGAGAGAGAGACAGAGACACAGGCAGAGGGAGAAGCAGGCTCCATGCAGGGAGCCTGACGTGGGACTCGATCCTGGGTCTCCAGGATCACGCCCTGGGCTGAAGGCGGCGCTAAACCGCTGAGCCACCCGGGCTGCCCCCTATGTGTTTTTATTAGAGTGTTCAGTTTATATTCAAAGTAATTATTGATGGATATGTATTTATTCCCATTTATTACTTGTGTTTTGGTTGTTTCTATAGATTTTCTCTGATCCTTTATCTTTCTCTCATGATTTACTGGTTTTCTTTAATGATATATTTGAATTTCCTTCTCTCTGTTCTTGCATATTCGTTAGTACTTTTTGATACGTGATTGATTGCCATTAATTTGTATATAACATCTCCTGCCTATACCAGTCATTATTATGTTGATGGTCATTTAAGTTTAAACCTTTTCTTTACTTCTATCCTCCCCATGTTTTACGTATATGTTCTCATATATTACAGCCTTTATTTTCTGAGTTCTGTGACTTGTTTTTTCATAGAAATATTCATTTTAACAGCTTTTATGTTTCCTATTTTCATACTGTCACTTTTGGTGTTTCTTTTCATTCAGTGTCCCCTTTAATATTTCTTGCAGAGCTGACTTATTGGTCATGAACTCCTTTAATTTTTGTTTCTCTGTGAAACTCTGTTTCCCCTTCATTTATGAATGTTAAACTTGCTAGATAGAGTATACTTGGCTGCATATTTTTCCCACTCAGCATTATGAGTATATCATGTCACTTCCTTCTGGCATGAAGAATTTCTGCTGAAAAAAACTTTTGAAAGCTTTACAGGTTTTCCCTTATACGTAACTGTATTTTATCTTGTTACTTTTAAGATTTTTTTTTTCCTTATCACTATGTTTTGACAGTTTACTTATGTCTTTGGTGTGGGTCTATTTTTGTTTGTTTTGTTTGGGGTTCTCAATGCCTCCTGGATCTGGATGTCTGTTTCCTTCTACAGATTAGAGAAGTTTTCAACTACTATTTCTTCAAATAAATTTTCCGCTCACTTTTCTCTCCCTTCTTCTTCTGGGAGTTTGTGGTTTTCCAGAAATGTGTCCATTTCTTCTAGATTGCCTAATTTATTGGCGTAAAGCTGCTCATAATAAGTTTTTAAGATCGTTTGTATTTCCTTGGTATTGGTGGTGATCTCTCCTTTCTCATTCATGATATTATTAATTTGAGTCTTTTCTCTCTTCTTCTAATAAGGCTGGCTAATGCTTTATCTATCTTAATAATTCTATCAAAGAAACAACTCCTGGTTTTGTTAATCTGTTCCACAGTTCTTCTGGTCTCTTTTTCATTGAGTTCTGCTCGTATCTTTATTAACTCTCTCCTTCTGCTGGGTGTAGGATCTATTTGCTGTTTTTTTCTCCAGCACCTTTAGGTGCAAGATTAGCTTTTGCATTTAAGTTCTTGCCAGTTTTTGGATGGATGCTTGTATTGCGATGTATTTCCCCCTCAGGACTGCTTTTTCTGTATCCCAAAGATTTTGAATGGTTGTATCTTCATTCTCATTAGTTTCCATGAATCTTTTTAATTCTTCTCTAATTTCCTGGTTGACTGTTTCATCTTTTAGCAGGATGGTCCTTAACCTCCACGTGGTTGAAATCCTTCCAAACTTCTTCTTGTGATTTAGTTCTTGTTTCAAAGCATTATGGTCTGAAAAATATGCAGGGGACGATCCCAATCTTTTGGTATCGGTTCAGACCTGATATGTGACCCATTATGTAGTCTATTCTGGAGAAAGTTCCATGTGCACTTGAGGAGGATGTGTATTCAGTTGAGTTTGGATGTAAAGTTCTGTAAATATCTGTGAAATCCATCTGGTGCAGTGTATCATTTCAAGCTCTTGTTTCTTTGGAGATGTTGTGCTTAGAAGATCTGTCGATTTTCGAAAATGCTACATCCAAGTCACTACGTATAAGTATTATTATCTAAGTATGTCTTAACTTTGGTTATTAATTGATTGATATACTCGTTAGCTCCCACATTCGGGGCATAAATATTCATAATTGTTAGGTCCTCTTGTTGGATAGATCCTTTAAGTATGCTATAGTGTCCCTGTTCATCTCTTACTACAGTCTTTGGGATAAACTTTAATTTATCTGATATAAGGATGGCTACCCCTGTTTTCTTTTGAGGACCATTTGAATGGTAAATCGTTCTCCAACCTTTTAGTTTCAGGCTGTAGGTGTCCTTATGTCTAAAATGAGTCTTGTAGACAGCAAATAGATAGGTCTTGCTTTTTTTTTTTTTTTTTAAATGCTTTAAATAGCTCCTCAAGTTTTATTTTTTTTATTTTTTTTAATTTATTTATGATAGTCACAGAGAGAGAGAGAGAGAGAGAGGCAGAGACACAGGCAGAGGGAGAAGCAGGCTCCATGCACCGGGAGCCTGATGTGGGATTCGATCCCGGGTCTCCAGGATCGTGCCCTGGGCCAAAGGCAGGCGCCAAACTGCTGCGCCACCCAGGGATCCCCAGGTCTTGCTTTTTTTATCATCCAGTCTGCAATCCTGCAACTTTTGATGGGATCATTAAGTCCATTCACATTCAGAGTTACTATTGAAAGATATGAAGTTAGTGTCATCATGATATCTATTCAGTCCCTGTTATTGTGGATTGTTTCCTTGGACTCCCTGTTTCTTTTACAGAATCCTCCTTATATTTCTTGCAGATCTGGTTTGGTGGTCACATATCCTTTCAGTTTCTGCTTATCTTGGAAGATTTTTATCTATCCTTCTATTCTGAATGGGAGCCTTGCTGGATGAGTATTCTTGGCATAGGTTCATCTCACATAGGACCCTGAATATATCCTGCCACCCTTTTCTGGCCTGCCAGGCCTTTGTGGATAGGTCTGCTGTTATCCTAATACTACTCCCCATAAAGTTTAGAGATTTCTCTCTTGCTGCTTTAAGGATCTTCCCTTTATCTTTGGAATTTGCAATTTTTCTTTAAATGTCGAGGTGTTGAGCGGTTTTTGTTTATTTTAGGGGGGGATCTCACTATTTCCTGGATCTGAATGCCTGCTTCCCTTCCCAAGTTAGGGAAATTTTCAGCTCTGATTTGTTCAAATACACTATCTGGACCTCTGTCCCTTTCGGTGCCCTCTGGAGCCCCAATTAAACATAGATTTTTCCTTTGGAGGCTGTCATTTATTTCCCTTAACCTATCCTCATGATCTTTTAATTGTTTTTCTGTTTTTTTTTCCTCAGTTTCCTTCCTTGCCATCAACTTGTCTTTATGTGACTCACTCGTTCTTCTACCTCGTTAACCCTCTTCGTTAGAACTTCCGTTTTGGATTGCATCTCATTTAATTGATGTTTAATTTTGGCCTGATTAGATCTAAATTCTGCAGTCATGAAGTTTCTTGAATCCTTTATGCTTTTTCCTAGAGCCACTAGTAGCCTTATAATTGTGCTTCTCAATTGGCTTTCTGACATTGAATTGTAATCCAAATTTTGTAACTCTGTGGGAGAGTGTACTGTTTTTGATTCTTTCTTTTGAGGTGAGTTTTTCCTTCTAGTCATTTTGCTCAGTGCAGCATGGGCAAAATCAAGTTGTACTGAAAAAATGAGAAAAAGAGAGAAAGAAAATGCGGGGGGTGGGGTGGAACAAACAGAAAACAAAAAACAAGCAGGAGTCTCCTCTGATTCTATATACTGTAAATCCCTCGACTTCCCCTGGAACTTTTCAGTGCTGCTTGGTCAATAACTTGCTTTTCCCCTGTCCTTATAGCTGGTCTTCTGGGGAAGTGGCCTGCTGTGCTGATTCTCAGGTGTGTGCACCTGGGGGAGCTGCCCATCCCCCTGCCAGGTGCACGGCTCAGTGGGAGCTGTTTATCCTGTGAGGCCGCTGCTCAGTCCCAGGTACAAGGTGACACCAGGAAGAGGAACAATAGTGGCGGCAGCCAGCTGTCCAGCCCTAGGGTCAGCTCCTGCAGTAACTACTGCAGCTCCCAGTCTGCAGGGACTTGTATGCTCCGGGGGCGGGGAGGCACTGATCTGCACAGCTCAGGGCCTCCCGGCAGCAGGAGCATCCTCACTGCCCTGTGTCATCCCGGCCTCTGCCTGTCCTGGGGGGAGTGTGGGATCTTGGGCTGTGTCCTCCAGCGACTTTGCTTCCGTGGCCTGCACCGCTGGAATCAGGCTCCCCGGGCTGCGCAGCCCCCTCTGCGTGGAGCCGCTGCCTGAGCCGCTGCCGGAGCTTCTCCTGGGGCCCCGTGGGAGCTCTCCAGGCCTTTAGGGAGCTCGGCCCGTGGTATGTGGTGCCCTCTCCCCTGGGGCGCAGGTCCTCTATTAGTGCCCCTTGGAGCCTGAGGGCATCCCCGTCCCTCCTGGTATCCAGCTGGAGCTCCCTGGGAGTACCTTTCTGCCTTTCCATCTGGGAAGATTGGTAAATCTCCTGCTTCTCCATGACTGGGCTTTCCTGTTCTAGGGGCACTCACTGCGAGGCCGGCTTAGCCGGCTCCTCGCTGGGGCCCCTCCCCCTTGGATGCTTTTTTATTTCTTTATTTTTTTCTGTCTTCCTACCTTGATAGAAGCACAAACTCTTCTCGCTGTAGTATTCCAGCTGTTCTCACTTTACATCTCAGGCTGAATTCGTAGGTTTTTAGGATGATTTGAATGTTATCCAGGTAAGTTGGTGGGGACAGGTGACTTAGGGACCCTACTCTTCCACCATCTTGCTCTGCTTCAACTTTCAAATTATTAATCTAATTTATGCTACATTTTACCCTTTAAGTTTCTTTTTAAATTTTATATTTTATAATTAGTCTGTATTTCTTTTTTTAGGATATATTTCTAAGGTAATTAGAAATTTATAGCTTCTGTTTAGATTTTCTCTTAAATATTTGCTGTTATACTATAATTTTTTCATTTAATCCCTTAGAAAAACTATAGTATATTTTGTGATTGAATATACTTTATCTAAATTAGAATTGAGAGCCTAAGTTCTAGCTTTGGCCTGAAAACCTCAAACATTCCTAACCTTCATTGTCATACCCTTAAAATTAGGGTTGTGTTTATATTATGTAGCTAATGAGAATAAGGTTTATATATCCTTCTGGTTTCTAAGTAAATATGGCACATTTTGAAAAAGTTTTATGTTTTGTTGTATATTCATTTATTGAATATACATTTATATTTTCCTGAATATTGTGAAAGCAGATGTAGTAATAGGTAATTATAGCATCATCCCTATCTTCATGAAGATAGTAAAGACAGATACAGAACCAGTATTCATTTTAGTTATCATAGGTGCTATTGGCAACATCTAGAATATTAGAAGAACTAGGTTGGGAAGACAGGGAATGCTTCCCTGAGGAATTGATTTTTAAAGTGCATTTTTAATAATGAATAAGTATCAGTTATGCATGAAAATTTGGGAAGAACATTTTTCACTGTGAACAAATTAGTCTAATATTTTAAAATATATCAATAGGTGTGCCTGGGTGGCTCTGTCAGTTAAGTGGCTGACTCTTGCTTTTGGCTGGTGTCATGATCCCAGCGTCCTGAGATAAAGTCCTGCCTCAGACTCTATGCTTTGTGGGGAGTCTGCTGGAGATTCTCTCCCTCTCCCCTGTGCCTCTATCTCTATTTGCATGTGCATGTGTTCTCTTTCTTTCTAAAATAAATAAATGAATCTTTAAAATATATAAACAGTCTGTGAAGGACATTATTCAAAGCTAAGAATTCAGAGTTAAACATTTTGAGCTCTAGAACAATATGGAATCAATAAAATATGGCACATTTAGTCTTGCTGAAAATTAATCTTAGTGACCCTACTAACTTACAATGGAAAGTGTTTATTAGGTAATATTCATACAATAGCAAATTTTAGTGTGTCTATTCTAGGTAACTACATGCTTGCATCCTCTGTGTGATAAAAACGTGTCTTATTAGCTACCTTCATATATCCTAGTTTTCACAAAATTAAATAATTTGTATGGCTGCTAAGTGAACTAGGAGAAAAGTTAAAAATAGAATTCTCGTTTTCTGTTGTTGTTGTTACTGTTTTTTCCCTGTGGTACTCTTTTACTGTGGGACACTACCTTTAAAGTTTTTTTTTTTTTTCTTTTTCTTTAAAGTTGTTTTTCTGTAGTTCAGGTCCTAAGTAGTTTTGTGTAGTTCAGATGAGTTAAATATTATTTGTTCTAAAATTTAAAAACCAAGAAAGAAAGAAAAAAGTTGTTCAAAGGCACAGAAGGGAAAACCAAATAAGCTTTCTGATAATTCACTGTGGTTTGTAACTACTTATTCACTTTTTCAGCAAATATTTATTGAATATCTCTGGTGTGTGATGTTGAAAGCTTGGCTTCAAAAAACAAAAACATGGTCCTTACACTTGAGGAGTTTTCAGTGCAACCAGTGAAATGAATGGTACATGTACCCTCACCAGACCATGAGATAGAAACAGCAAGTGTCCTTCTGAATTCAGAGTTGGTTTTGTTTTGTATTATTTTATTTTGAAATTAGAGATAGATTGAAAATATTTGACTTAGTATTTCATTTTTGATATACTAAATATGATTATAATGCGAGTGCTCTTTGAGTATACATGTTAAAGCACTTAGTGAAACTTCTGCAAGTTTGTTTACCTCAATGTGGTTCTCTATTATTTCCATTTTTATGGGAAGAGTAAAAAAATACACCCAAAATAATAGTTTTCTATTTTTAAATGTGTTTGGAAATTGCAAATTATTTCAATTAAAAGGTAGAATAGCTGTATCATAGTTGTGAAGGTTCCAAAAGTATTTTTATAGTTAGTATTTTTCAAGGAAACACTTAAAATCCAAATAGAAATATACTTCTAAAATTTGTCTTGCAATGTATGTTAAATGTACATAGAAAAGTCAATGTTTGGAGGGTACCAAACCAAGTAATCTTAAGTGTATTTCACATATTGATTGAAAATTATACTGAATTATTATGTAGTTGGAAGTTTCTACCCCTTGTAAAGAACAGATTTTTCCTTAAAAGAGCTGTTACATGATGTCGGAAAGAAACAACTGAATTACGACTAGCCAAACACTTGGCTTCTATTGCTTACCATGTTATATAGCTGTATGCGTTTTAGCAGCACACTCAACTTGCTTGGTCTTTGTTCTTATCTGCCCTGAATATCACATGTGGTTGTTATGAGGATTAAATGTCATCAGGTACATGAAAATGTAAGTTAGAACATGCTATAAAATGTAAGGTACACTTATTATAGAGCAGCTAAGCTGTAAGTGTTTTTATCCAGTAGAGGGAGTCAGCCAAATGCATGCTAATATAAAAACAAGATTTAAATTTCTCCTCCTGTAAAGTAATTATAATGTCAAAGTAAATGTTTGAAGCAAAGTATATGCATGTACATATTCTTTTTTTTGACATACCAATGATAAAACTTTTGATGAATATAAAGGTATTTAATAGTATATCAAGTAAAATAACAATTGTCAGGGTCACACCTAGTTGGCCTAGTTGGTTAAGTGTCTGTCTTCTGCTTGGTTCATGATCCCGGGGTCTTAGGATCAAGCCCCATGTTGGGCTCCCTGCTTAGTGGGAAGCTTACATCTCCTTCACCCCCTGCCTGCAGCTCTACCTGCTTGTGCTCACTTTCTCTGTCTCTGTCTCTCTCTGTCAAATGAATAAAATCTTAAAACAATTAATTAGAGAGGGTGACAAAACATGAGAGACTCCTAACTCTGGGAAACAAAGAAAGGTTAGTGGAAGGGGAGGCGGGCAGAGGGATGGGGTAACTGGGTGATGGACACCGAGGAGGGCACTTGATGGGATGAGCACTGGGTGTTATTCTATATGTTGGCAAATCAAATGTCCATTAAAAAAAAAGAATGCAAATCCCTACCTTATCTTCTATAGAGTGACTTCATGAGAAATATAATAAATCCATAGATTTTTAAAAAAAATTAAATAAAATGACAATTCCCAGTTGATTCCCTTGAAGTACATATCTACATAAATTTAGTTTTGTATACAGCATGCTGGAGAGGGTGATTCACAGTGGATACTGATTATTTATGCTATATAAGGGGCTGTTTCAGTCTTGAAGCCTACTGTCACTACTTATATAATGGTCAGTTGTAAAAAGGGAGTAAATTGACAACCATGAGTTAGAGTTTGGGAACTTGGTTAAATTCCATGGGATGTGGCTATAGGTAAAATAGAAGTTAAAGAAATGGGAGAAGGTGGCATTTTATCTGGCCCACTGACAATATCCAAGGGGTCTTCTGATCTTGTAGTTAAGATGCTGCTACTTGACTTCTAGGTAGACCTGGGACCAAATTGCATTTCCAGGCCATCAGTCTGATTTGAAACATAAACCCTTGCCAAACATTGGGATTCAGAATGTAGGATGCTACATAAATTCCTAGGGGTAAAGGTTAGCATGATGCCAAGTTAGCTAGGGTTCAAGGCAAGTTCCTTTCCCAGCAGGGGATGTTTAACTTAGGTATATCAGTCTCTAGACTTAGGACAGCAAAGCTAAATCTAGACACCACTAGGCAATGATGATGATCCTGAGTATTTCAAGTTCCCTAGATACAATTGAACCTGTAGAAAAAGGTGTTAGTCCTTGGAAGTAGCCATTTATAAACCTGATGGAACACACTAAGAACATGAAACCTGCATCTGTAATATGAAAGATATGTCCATTTCTTTTTCTTATTCTGCTGACTGACATGGGGATTGGTTAATACAACCAAATAAAACATGAAAGATACCTCTAAAGACAATAAAACCCAGACTAGAAATCAGAGTCTGGAGTCACATGTTGTTCTTGTCTCATTTTCCAATTGAAGGTTGAAATTCTGAGTCAAGAGGTTAACGAAGATCATTTGCTAACTATGTACCTAAATTGCATATTAAAGTTTTAATTTATATAATAAAGTGATTTGCTTTCAATAGCATTTCTTTATAAAAATAATAACACAATAAACTGATTACATGGTAATTTTTTATGTGTACCTTACCATTTCAAAAAAAGGAACACAATGACAAAGTTGACATTTATAGTAGTTACTGAGTATAAGATGATTTCAATGAACTTAATAGGACTTGTGTATAATATACATAAATAAAACTATACCACATTGAGAGTTATGGAAAAGACGAATAAATCTAAAGATAATTCAAGATGGGGTGAATAAAGATTATAAGGTTATAAATTTTTTTTTTAAAACTTACATTTACATTGAGGATGACATGTGATGTATTGAGAACTGGGTGTTATATGCAACTGATAAATTGTTGAACACTACCTTTGAGGCTAAGCTTGCACTATATTTTGTCTAATTGAATTTAAATTAAGAAAAAAGAGAACTATACATTTAACAATTATAATGAAATAAAAATAGACATTTTAACTGAATTTATTGAATTAAAAAATTATCATATAAAAGCAAAAAAAAGCAAAGTGGCAAGAATATAAAATACAATTTTGAGAACCAGATGTAATTTTATGGGGGTAGTGAATCATCGCATAAGAATTAAAAAAAAGTTAAAAGAGAGATACTTGTATTATTACATACATTCATATAGACAATGGAAGTACAATGTCCAATAATATATAATTAATCATTTGATAGATCAATAGAAAAAAAAGCAAGAAATAGCATTTTGTAAGACTATAAAATAAGGGGAGGGAAGATATGCGTCCCAACATTGTTTAGTAATCTGTCTATAAGTCTGGGGTGGGGGGGAATAGGTCTATATATTGAAGTCATAAAGAGATTAAGAGTAAATATCAGAGTAAAAATGTTATTTTTAAATTTTTATTTAAATTCTAGTTAGTTAACATACAGGGTAATATAAGTTTCAGGTGTACAATACAGTAATTTAGCACTTCGATTCAACACCCGGTGCTCATCAAAACAAGTGCACTCCTTAATCCCCATCACTGATTTAAACCATCCCTCCACTGACTTCTCCTCTGGTAACCATTAATTTGTTCTCTATAGTTAAGAGTCTGTTTCTTGCTTTGCTCTTTCTGTCTCTTTTCCATATGCTTATTTTTTTTTAGTTCCACATATGAGTGAAATCATATGGCATTTATCTTTCTTTGACTTATTTCACTTAGCAGAATACTCTGTAGCTCCATCCATGTTGATGCCAATGGCAAGATTTCTTTCTTCTTGATGGCTGAGTAACATTCCATTTTATACACACACGCACGCACACACACACACAACATCTTATTTATCCATTCATCAGTTGATGGAAACTTGGGCTGTTTCTATAATTTGATTATTGTAGATAATGCTGTTGTAAACATACGATAGGGTCGCATGTATCTTCAACTTAGGATTTTTGTATTCTTTAGGTAAATACCTAGTAGTGCTACTGCTGGGTCATAGGGTAGTTCTATTTTTAACTTTTTGAAGAACCTACATACTGTTTTCTAGAGTGGCTGCACCAATTTACATTCCCACCAGCACTGAAGTATGGTTACCGTTTCTCCATGTCCTCACCAATACCTGTTGTCTCTTGTGTTGTTAATTTTCGCCATTCTGACATGTGTGAGGTCATATTTCATTGTAGTTTTGATTTGTATTTTTCTGATGATGAGTAATATTGAGCATCTTTTCATGTTTCCATTGGCCACCTGTTTGTCTTCTTTGGAAAGATGTCTATTCATGTCTTCTGTCCATTTCTTAACTAGATTATTTGTTTTTTTGGGTGTTGCATTTTAGAAGTTCTTTATAGATTTTGGATACCAACCTTGCATTGCACAGGTCATTTGTAAATATTGTTTCCCATTCTGTAGTTGCCCTTTAGTTTTGTTGATTGATTCCTTTGCTGTACTGAACCTTTTATTTTGAAATTCACAATATTTTATTTTTGCTTTTCTTTCCCTTGCCTCAGGATACATATCTAGAAAGAAGTTGCTATGGCTGATGTCAAATAGGTTATATCCCT
This sequence comes from Canis lupus dingo, assembly GCF_003254725.2. NCBI lineage: Eukaryota > Metazoa > Chordata > Mammalia > Carnivora > Canidae > Canis > Canis lupus. The sequence continues at coordinate 70,340,427 of NC_064281.1, forward strand.
GTGTTCTCTAGGACTCTTAGTTTCAGGACTCAAATTTAAGTCTTTAATCCATTTTGATTTATTTTTGTATATGGTATAAGAAAGTGATCCAGTTTCATTCTTTTGCATGTTGCTGTCCAATTTTTCCAACACCATTTCTTGAAGACACTGTCTTTTTCCCATTGAATACTCTTTCCTCCTTTGTTTATGATTAATTGACCATGGAGTTGTGGGTTCATTTCTGGGTTCTCTATTCTGTTCTATTGACCTAAGTGTCTATTTTTGTGCTAGTTTCCTATCGTTTTGATCACTACAGCTTTTGTAATATAACTTGAAGTCCAGAATTGGGATGCTCCCAGTTTTGCTTTTCTTTTTCCAGGATGCTTTGCCTATTTGGGGTCTTTTATGGTTCCATACAAGTTTTAGGGTGATTTGCTCTGTCTCTGTGAAAAATGTTGATATTTTGATAGAGTATGCATTAAATGTTGTAGATTGCCTTGGCCAGTATAGACATTTTAATAAGATCTCTTCTTCCAATCCATGAGCATGGAATATTTTCCATTTCTTTGTTTCATCTTTAGTCTCTTTCATAAGTGTTCTATAGTTTTCAGAGTACAGAACTTTTACCTCTTTGGTTCAGTTTATTCTTAGATACTGTATGGTTTTTTGTGCAATTATAAATGGGATCGATTTCTTGATTTCTCTTTCTGCTGCAGCAGATTTCTGTACATTGATTTTATATCCTGTGACTTTTAATGAATTTATTAGTTTTGCAAATTCTTGGTGACGTCTCTCAGATTTTCTGTACATTGATTTTATATCCTGTGACTTTTAATGAATTTATTAGTTTTGCAAATTCTTGGTGACGTCTCTCAGATTTTCTCTGGAGAGTATCATGTCTTCTGCAAATAGTGAATATTTGACTTCTTTCTGAGAGATTTGGATGCCTTTTGTTTCTTTCTATTGTCTGACTGCTGTGACTAGGACTTCCACTGTTATGTTAGTGGTAAGAGTGGACATCCCTGCCTTGTTCTTCAGCATAGAGGAAAAGCTCTCAGTTATTTCCTTTGAGAATGGTATTAGCTGTTTTTTTTTAAATATGTGGCCATTATTTATTTTTAATTTCTATTTATTTATGACAGTCACAGAGAGAGGCAGAGACATAGGTAGAGGGAGAAGCAGGCTCCATGCACTGGGAGCCCGATGTTGGATTTGATCCTGGGTCTCCAGGATCGCGCCCTGGGCCAAAGGCAGGTGCCAAACTGCTGTGCCACCCAGGGATCCCAATACGTGGCCATTATTATTATCCTTGTATCCCTACTTTGTTGAGATTTTAAAAAATTATTTTATTTATTTTTATTTGAGAGACTGCACAAAAGCGAGGGTAGAGGGAGAAACAGACTCCCTGCTGAGCTTGGAGCCTGATGTGGGGCTCAATCTCAGGATCCTGAGATATGACCTGAGCTGAAGTCAGATACTTAACAACTGAGCCACTCAGGTGTTCTGAAAGTTTTTAATCATAATTGGATGTTGTACTTTTTCAAATGGTTTTTCTACATCTATCAAAAGGATCATATGGTTCTTATTCTTTTGTTTATTAGTGTGATATATCATGTTGATTGATTTGTGAATATTGATCCACTTTGGCAATGTAGGAATAAATCCCACTTAATCATAGTTAAGTGATTCTTTTACAGTACTGTTGGATTCAATATGCTAGTATTTATGAGAATTTTTGCATCCATGTTTATCAGGGATATTGACGTATGATTGTCTTTTTTTTTAGTAGTGTCTATCTGGCTTTGGTATCAGGGTAATACTGTTCTCATAGAAGGAATTTGATGGATGGATAAATAAGATGTGGTCTATATATACAATGGAATATTGCTCAGCCATTATAAATGATAAATACCCACCATCTGCTTCAACGTGGAGGGAACTGGAGGGTATTATGTTGAGTGAAGTAAGTCAATCGGAGAAGGACGAACATTATATGTTCTCATTCATTTGGGGAATATAAAAAATAGAGAGAATAAAGGGGAAAGGAGAGAAAATGAGTGGGAAATATCAGTGAGGGTGACAGAACATGAGAGACACCTAACTGGGAAACGAACAAGGGGTAGTGGAAGGGGAAGTGGGTGGGGGTTTGGGGTAACTGGGTGATGGGCACTGATGGGGGCAATTGACGGGATGAGAGCACTGGGTGTTATGCTATATGTTGGCAAATTGAACTCCAATAAAAAAATAAACAAAAAGGAGTTTGGAAGTTTTCCTTCCTTTTTTAATTTTTTTTTTGAGAACAGCTTGAAAAGAATAGGTATTAATAGGTATCAACCCTTTAAATGTTTGGTAGAATTTACCTCTGAAGTCATCTTGCCCTGGACTTCTGTTTGTTGGGAGAGTTTTGATTACTGATTCAATTTCTTTCCTGGCTATTAGTCTCTTCAAGTTTTATGTTTTTCCTGTTTTAGTTTTGGTTGTTCATATGTGTTTAGGATCTTACCTATTTATTTTAGTTTGTCCAATTTGTGGGCATGTCGTTTCTCATAATAATCTCTTAAAATTGTTTCTATTTCTGTTGTGTTGGTTATTTCTCTACTTTGATTTGTGATTTTTATATGGGTCCTTTCTCTTTTCCTTTTTTTTTTAAAGATTTTATTTATTGAGGGTGAGGGACGGGTGAAAAAAAAGATTTTATTTATTTGAGAGAAAGAAAAATTTCACACAAGTGGAGGGAGGTGCAGAGGGAGAAGCAGACTCCGTGCTGAGTAGGGAGCCTGAGTTGAGGCTCAATCCCAATTAAGACCTGAGATGAAGGCAGAAGCTTAACCAACCAAGCCACCCAGGCACCCCTCTTTTCTTTTTTGATATGTCTGGCTATAGGTTCGTCAATTTAATTAGTTTTTTCAAAGATCCAACTATTGATTTCAGTGACCTGTTTTTGTGTGTGTGTGTGTGTGTGTGTTTACATAATTTATTTCTGCTCTGATATTTACTATTTCCTTCCTTTTGTTGGCCTTAGGTGGCGACGGCTTCTTCTTCTTCTTCTTCTTCTTCTTCTTCTTCTTCTTCTTCTTCTTCTTCTTCTTCTTCTTCTTCTTTTCTTCTTCTTCTTCTTCTTCTTCTTCTTCTTCTTCTTCTTCTTCTTCTTTTTAATTTCATATAGGTATAAGATTAGGTTGTTTATTTGAGATTTTTCTTGCTTCTTAAGGTAGACCTGTATTGCTAGATAATTCCCTCTTAAGGACCTCTTTTGCTGCTTCTGAAAGGTTTTGGACCATTGTATTTTCATTTTCGTTTGTTTCCACGTATTTTGCAAAACCTTTTCTTTGATTTCCTAGTTGACCGAGTCATTGTTTAATAGCATGTTGTTTAACCTCCATGTATTTGTGGTCTTTCCGTATTTTTTCTTGATGCTAACTTCAAGTGTTAGGTAAAAAAAATATGCATAGTATGATCATAATATTTTTGTACTTGTTGAGGCTGCATTTGTGACTTACTGTGTGATCTGTTTTAGAGAATGTCCCTTTTACACTGGAAAAGAATGTTTATTCTGTTTTAGGGTGGAATGCTGTGAATACATCAGTTCACTCCCTCTGATTCCGTTAGTTCTTTAAAGCCATTGTTTCTTTGTTGATATTCTGTGTAGATCATCTATCTTTTGATATAAGTGAAGGGTTAAAGTCCCCTACTATTATGTTATTATTATTAATAAGTTATTTTGTTTGTTATTATTATGGTACTTTGTTATTGTTATGTATATTAATTATTTTGTATTTGGGTGCTTCTACTTTGTGGGTATAAATATTTATATTTCTTATAACTTCTTGTTGAATTGTCACATTTATTATGATATAGTGCCTTTCTTAGTCTCTTGTTGCAGTCTTTGTTTTAAAGTCTAGTTTTCCTCATATAAGTATTGCTATCCTCCATTTCTTTTGACATTCAATTTACATGATAGTTATTTCCCCTCACATTCAATCTTCAGGTGTCCTTAGTTTTTTAAGCAGCATGTAGATGGGTGTTGTGCTTTTATCCATCCTGATACTCTGTGGCTTTTGACTGAAGTACTTAGTCCATTTACATTCCAAGTAATTATTGAGAGATATGTTTTTAGTGCCATTTTATTAGGTTTTTGTCCCATTGTTTCTGGAGTTTTTCCCTGTTATTTTCTTGTCTTTGTCACTTTTGGTCTTTCCTTTCCCCTCAGAGAGTCCTCTTTAATATTTTTTCTGGGACTGGTTTAATAGTCACAAACTCTTTAAGGTTTTGTTTGTTGGAGAAAATCTTTATCTTTCTTTCTGTTTTGAATGATAGCGTTGCTGGATAGAGTATTCTTGCCTGCAGAATTTTCACATTCGGCAAGTTGAATATAACATTCCACTTCCTTCTGGCTTTCCATGTTTCTGGAGAGAGACCTGCAGCTAGCCTTATGGGTCTTCCTTTGTAAATTTGGGGCTTCTTTTGTCCTGCTGCTTTTAGGATTATTTCTTTATCACTATATTTTGCAAATTTCAATACAATATGTCTTGGTGTTGGCTTGCTTTTATTGATATTGATGGGAGTTCTCTGTGTCTCCTGGATCTGGATATATTTTTCCTTTCCCAGAATAGTGATGTTTTTATCTATGATGTCTTCAGATTTTTTTTTTTTTTCTGTCTCCTCTTCTCTCTCTTCTTCTTCTGGTACTTATATATTATGAAGGTTATTATGTTTGACTCCATCAAAGATAAGACTCCATTAAACAAAATACTTAGTTCCCTAAGTATTTTCTTTTGTTGCATACTTCTTTGTCTGTTTTGTTCAGCTTCATTTTTTCCATTATATTTTTCTTCTATATCACTAATTTATTTTTCTGCTTCTTTAAGCTTACCGTCCATTGCATCAAGTTTATTTCCAATCTTCATCTGATGTGATGGTCAAATATAATTACATGTGATATGATGTATATTTTCAAGTATGTAAAACTTAAGCATGGAAGCAAAGATTAGATGACAGATGGAAAAACTCTTTTCTGGTATGGTGGGAATCTTAATGACTTTTTTACATTCTCCCCATATTTTACTTTTAAGGGGTTAAAGAAAGAATGAGAATAATACAGACATTTAAGAATAAATGAATTAGGAATGCTAAAGTATTCCGATAACTGATAATCCTAACAACTTGTATTGATCACATTCAGTGGATCAGGAATCACTTTAAGTGTTTTGCATGCGTTCTCTCATTTAATGAAAATTAAATTTCATTTAATGAATATTCAAAAGATGAAAAGAGAAAGTTTAGGCAAAATAAACTTGTCTTAAAATCATTCAAGGGCTGTAAGTTAAATAGGTCAGAGAAAGATGTATCCATCATGATTTCATTCATTTGTGCAATTTAAGAAACAAAACAGATGAACATAGGGAAAGTGAAGGAAAAATAAGACAAAAACAGAGGGAGACAAACCATAAGACTGTTAACTACAGGAAACAAACTGAGGGTTGCTGGAGGTGAGGTGGGTGGGGGAATGGGATAATTGGGTGATTGGCATTAAGGAAGGCACTTGGTGTTATGAGCACTGGGTGTTATATGCAACTGATGAATCACTAAAATAACTCTGAAACTAACAATATACTATATGTTCATTAAATTGAATTAAAAAATAAAATATATTTAGTAAAAATCGTTCAAGGGCTGTGATGGAAAAGCACATTTAGAATAGTATTCTTTTATTCTAAAACAAACATCCATCTATTATAAACAATGTAAAAATCATAAGAAAATGAACCTTGAATTAATACGAACAAAAATAAAAGATCAATAACATGTTTGTTCCTCCTGTATTCCCCACCTTGGGATATGGACACTGCCATAAATCCAGATACCTAATTCAGCCAGCATATTGGCCTTCTTTCTTGATCCATTGGACTTCCTCATTCTTTGCTTCCAGTCCATTAACACATTCTGTTAATTCTAACTGCTAAAATATTTCTGAAACTTATCATTTCCCACATAATTCCAACTGTCACTTTAGTTGTTTAGGCCATCATCCTCTTCCCTCAGATTATACCAACAGCAGTTTTTCTCCAGCCTTGCTTCCCTTTCTTCTACTTTTTTCTACTTTCTTCACAAATGTAAACATGTCACTCTCCAGCATAAAACTCCTAAGTGATTTCTCTTTGTGGAATCAAATGCAAAGATTTTAATGAGATTTTCAAGGGACTTCAGTCCTTAGCCTATATTTACTTTACCAGCATTTTCTCCCCAAGAGTATAGATTCCCTTTCCCCTCTCACTTCAATTCTCCCATGCTTGTTTGCTGTCTCTTGCTCATGCACACACCTATAGCTATGCTTCACTTCTTCCATTTCCTTGACTTTTTTATTGTTTCCCTTCACAGAGTCTTCATAGGTGCTATGCCCTCCACCTTGATCATTGTCCCTCATCTATCAAACCTTGCATTGGGCTTTTTTCCTTTTTTCCAGAACCCTGTTTATCCTTCAGATTTCATCTTAGACTTTCTTTCTTCCAGGAAGACTTTCTGGACATCTGATTTGGGTTCTCCTGTGTTCCCATAGGACCCTATGCCATTACCTTCCGACTTATATTACTAAAAAATAAAGACATTTTCAGTAGAGCCTATGGTCTACTTTATTTACTCCTATATCCTCAGAGTTAAGAGTGCCTAGCACATATGAGATGGTTAGTATGTATTTATTAAGTGAATCTCTGTAGTTTTGCCTGCATTGCATATCGTGAACTTCTTAAGATTTATATTTTCAACTTCCAATTTCAGCACTGTCTTCTTAATCATCAGTTCACTAACACCATGAACAAATGCCATACACAGTATATCTCCAGTAATGGTTTGAAATGAATTAATAATTAGTATTCGAATGAATGAATCATTGTAATGGTGCCCACCTCACTGAGGTTAGTAAGCATTCCTCCTCTCTTTGAAGTCCTCCAAGGCAAAGACTATTTCATTTGTCTCTGTTTTTATCTACAGTACCTAACATAGTGACTTAAGTATAGGAGACACTCAGTGAATAATTACCATGGGTTCCTAAGATTGAACAGCAGCTAGAGAGTTACAACTAATGCTAGTGTTATGTAGGTGATTTTGACTATTACTGGAATTTGGACTAGATACATTTCTGTGTATCTTTATGTATGTATACATGGTTGTGTTGAGATAGATTATTTAAAATTAGACTGGTTTTATATCATTTATACTAATTAGTGATCATTAAGATGATGTCATCACACTAGTTAAAAAGTTCTGTTCTTGGACCGGGGGCAAGATGGCGGAGGAGTAGGCATCCCACCTGGTCCCACCAACTTACCTAGATAACTTTCAAATCATCCTGAACACCTACGAATTCAACCTGAGATTTAAAGAGAGAACAGCTGGAACGGTACAGAGAGAAAGGTTTTTGGTTCTAGCAAGGTAGGAAGGCAGAAAAAAATAAAAAAGAATGAAGTGGGGGAGGGGCACCATGAAGAGCTAGGCTAAAGCTGGGCAGCAAGCCAGCCTCATGGACAGGAAAGCCGGAAAGGCGGAGACACAGACAGAGGGGAGAAGCAGGCTCCATGCCAGGAGCCTGACGTGGAACTCGATCCTGGGACTCCAGGATCACGCCCTCAGCCAAAGGCAGGTGCTGAACCGCTGAGCCACCCAGGGATCCCTGAAGAGTAAATTCTTGACCAAGCAGCACTTGAAAGCTCCAGGTGAAGTCGAGGGATTTACAGTATATAGAACAAGAGGGTACCACTCCTTTTTTCTTTTCCTTTTTCCAGTACAACTTGTTTTTATATCAGACTATAAATTTCCAATATTTTTAATCTTTTCCCACCTTAACTACAATATTTTACCACCTCTTCATTTTTAAGTTTCTTCCTTTTTGACTTTCATACTTCTACAAATACATGTCTTAGATATATTTTCCAATTCTAGAGTCCCTTCAACACACTCAATTTTGGGAGATATACAAGATTTTCTTTTTCTTTTGTGTTTTTTTTTTCTCTGCCTCATTTTGTTCTACAATGGCAGAAGTTAATACTGTCTAAACCATGACCAGCATGCACCCAGAACCAAGTGGTATACTGTGCTGGTTCATTCTGTAGGATTATATTCTCTCTTCATTCCCATTCTGCCCCTCTTTTTTATGTCGTTTATGTTTTGGTGGTTAGTGGTGAGGTTTCTACAAGTATTCCTGGTTTATATAAATTTGGGACTGAGCATCTTCTAACATAGAGAATAATACACTCAGAACCAAGAGAATCACCAATCACCCTCTAGGACCCCTCAGGTAGATTACATTCTCCCTCCACTACAACTTCATTACCACTACCATTTCCCATTCCCCCCTTTTTCTTCTTTTCCTTTTTTTTTTCCCTCTTTTCTTTTGCTTTTTTCTCTACTTTTTTCTCTTTTCGTTTTTCCTCTTTGGGATTCTTGGCCTTTTTTATTTTACTACTTTGTTTTACAAATTGTTTTTCACTTTAGTGATCCTTTGTTTTATTTCGTTCTGATCTTTGTTTTCAATTTCTGGTCTCTGAACTTGTTAGAATCCTCTAGGGTGAAATTTACTTAGATCGTGGTTAATATACTGGACTCAGCCTGTTCATACAGCTACTCTGCACTGAGCAAAATGACTAGAAAGAATAATTCTTCACAAAAGAAAGAATCAGAAACAGTCCTCTCTCCCACAGAGTTACAAAATTTGGATTACAATTCCATGTCAGAAAGCCAATTCAGAAGCACAATTATAAAGCTACTGGTGGCTCTGGAAAAAAGCATAAAGGATTCATGAGATTTCATGAATGTAGAATTTAGATCTAATCAGGCCAAAATTTAAAATCAATTAAATGAGATGGAATCCAAACTGGAGGTCCTGATGATGAGGGTTAATGAGGTGGAAGAAAGAATAAGTGACATAGAAGACAAGTTGATGGCAAGGAAGGAAGCTGAGGTATAAAGAGAAAAACAATTAAAATACCATGAGGAAAGGCTAAGGGAAATAGAGCCTTAGAAGGAAGAATCTGTGTATAATTGGGGTTCCAGAGAGTTCAAGATACATATGGAGTGAAAACTGAGACACCTGCACCCTAATATTTATAGCAGCAATGTCCACACTAGCCAAAGTGTGTAAGGCGCCTCAGTGCCCATTTAAAGGTGAATGGTTAAAAAAAAATAAAGATGAATGGATAAAGAAGATGTGGTATATATATACACTGGAATATTACTCAGCCATTAGAAATGACAAATACCCACCATTTGCATTGACATGGATGGAACCAGAGGGTATTATGTTGAGTGAAATAAGTCACTCGGAGAAGGACAAACATTATATGGTCTCATTCATTTGGGGAATATAAAAAATAGTGAAAGGGACTAAAGGGAAAGGAGTGAAAATATCAGTGAGGATGACAGAACATGAGAGACTCCTAACTCTGGGAAACGAACAAGGGGTAGTGGAAGGGGAGGCAGGCAGGGGGGATGGGATGACTGGGTGATGGACAGTGAGTGGGGCACTTGATGGGATGAGCACTGTGAGTTATACTATATGTTGGAAAATCGAACTCCAATAAAAAAATATACAGGGATCCCTGGGTGGCGCAGCGGTTTGGCGCCTGCCTTTGGCCCAGGGCGCGATCCTGGAGACCCGGGATCGAATCCCACGTTGGGCTCCCGGTGCATGGAACCTGCTTCTCCCTCTGCCTGTGTCTCTGCCTCTCTCTCTCTGTGTGACTATCATAAATAAATTAAAAAAATATATATACAAACAATGGAAAGTTCTGTTCTAATTGTTACTGTGTTGATTTGTTTTTTTGCGGCTGTTTTTGCATTTTTCTTGTAAAGATTTCTGCTTTACAGAAATCTTGTTGCTCTACAAATTTTAATGCTAAGTTTAGGGCTTGTCCTAATTATTGAATGAGGATTCAATGAGAAATTATTTTGACTTGAATTTTTAACTGAATGAAATATATGTGGAAATCCTTCTTGGGAAAAGGCTTTTTTTCTTTATTCTTTCTTTTCTGCTTGAGTATAGAACCGAAGCTGATGTATAAGCCATATTCCTTCATTATCCCCCATCAATATATGTCTTGAGGCCTTTTTTTTTTAATAAATTAATTTTTATTGGTGTTCAATTTACCAACATACGGAATAACACCCAGTGCTCATCCCGTCAAGTGTCCCCCTCAGTGCCCATCACGCACTCAGCCCCACCCCCTGCCCTGCTCCCCTTCCACCACCCCTAGTTCATTTCCCAGAGTTAGGAATCTTTATGTTCTGTCTCCCTTTCTGATATTTCCACACCTTTCTTCTCCCTTCCCTTATATTCCCTTTCACTATTATTTATATTCCCCAAATGAATGAGAACATACACTGTCCTTCTCCGATTGACTTACTTCACTCAGCATAATACCCTCCAGTTCCATCCTCCTTGAAGCAAATGGTGGGTATTTGTCGTTTCTAATGGCTGAGTAATATTCCATTGTATACATAAACCACATCTTCTTTATCCATTCATCTTTCGATGGACACCGAGGCTCCTTCCACAGTTTGGCTATTGTGGACATTGCTGCTAGAAACATCAGGGTGCAGGTGTCCCCGCGTTTCATTGCATATGAATCATAGGGGTAAATCCCCAACAGTGCAATTGCTGAGTCCTAGGGCGGGTCTATTTTTTAACTCTTTGAGGAACCTCCACACAGTTTTCCAGAGTGGCTGCACCAGTTCACATTCCCACTTACAGTGTAAGAGGGTTCCCTTTTCTCTGCATCCTCTCCAACATTTGTGGTTTCCTGCCTTGTTAATTTTCCCCATTCTCACTGGTGTGAGGTGGTATCTCATTGTGGTTTTGATTTGTATTTCCCTGTTGGCAAGTGATGCAGAGCATTTTCTCATGTACATGTTGTCCACGTCTATGTCTTCCTCTGTGAGATTTCTCTTCAAGTCTTTTGCCCATTTCATGATTGGATTGTTTGTTTCTTTGGTGTTGAGTTTAATAAGTTCTTTATAGATCTTGGATACTAGCCCTTTATCTGATAGGTCATTTGCAAATATCTTCTCCCATTCTGCAGGTTGTCTTTGAGTTTTGTTGACTGTATCCTTTGCTGTGCAAAAGCTTCTTATCTTGATGAAGTCCCAATAGTTCATTTTTGCTTTTGTTTCTTTTGCCTTCGTGGATGTATCTTGCCAGAAGTTACTGTGGCCAAGTTCAAAAAGGGTGTTGCCTGTGTTGTACTCTAGGATTTTGATGGAATCTTGTCTCACATTTAGATCTTTCATCCATTTTAAGTTTATCTTTGTGTATGGTGCAAGAGAGTGGTCTAGTTTCATTCTTCTGCATGTGGATGTCCAATTTTCCCAGCACCATTTATTGAAGAGACTGTCTTTCTTCCAATGGATAGTCTTTCCTCCTTTATCGAATATTAGTTGACCATAAAGTTGAGGGTCCACTTCTGGGTTCTCTATTCTGTTCCATTGATCTATGTGTCTGTTTTTGTGCCAGTACCACACTGTCTTGATGACCACAGCTTTGTAGTACAACCTGAAATCTGGCATTCTGATGCCCCCAGCTATGGTTTTCTTTATTAATATTCCCCCGGTATTTGGGGTCTTTTCTATTTCCACACAAATCTTAAAGTAATTTCTTCTAACTCTCTGAAGAAAGTCCATGGTATTTTGATAGGGATTGCATTAAATGTGTAAATTGCCTTGGGTAACATTGACATTTTCACAATATTAATTTTGCCAATCCATGAGCTTGGAGTATTTTTCCATCTCTTTGTGTCTTCCTCAATTTCTTTCAGAAATGTTCTCTAGTTTTTAGGGTATAGATCCTTTACCTCTTTGGTGAGGTTTATTCGTAGGTGTCTTATGTTTTGGGTGCAATTGTAAATGGGATTGACTCTTCATTTCTCTTTCTTCAGTCTCATTGTTAGTGTATAGAAATGCCATTGATTTCTGGGCATTGATTTTGTATCCTGCCACGGTACCAAATTGCTGTATGAGTTCTAGCAATCTTGGGGTGGAGGCTTTTGGGTTTTCTATGTAGAGTATCATGTCATCGATGCAGAGGGAGAGTTTGACGTCTTCTTTTCCAATTTGAATGCCTTTAATGTCTTTTTGTTGTCTGATTGCTGAGGCTAGGACTTCCAATACTATGTTGAATAGCTGTGGTGAGAGTGGACATCCCTGTCTTGTTCCTGACCTTAGGGCAAAGGCTCCCAGTGCTTCCCCATTGAGAATGATATTTTCTTTGGGCTTTTCGTGGATGGCTTTTAAGATGTCGAGGAACGTGCCCTCTATTCCTACACTCTGAAGAGTTTTGATCAGGAATGGATGCTGTATTTTGTCAAATGCTTTCTCTGCATCTAATGAGAGGATCATATGGTTCTTGGTTTTTCTCTTGCTGATGACTCACATTGATTGTTTTACGAGTGTTGAACCAGCCTTGTGTCCCGGGGATAAATCCTATTTGGTCATGGTGAATAATTTTCTTAATGTATTGTTGGATCCTATTGGCTAGTATCTTGTTGAAAATTTTTGCATCCATGTTCATCAGGGATATTGGTCTGTAATTCTCCTTTTTGGTGGGGTCTTTGTCTGGTTTTGGAATTAAGGTGATCCTGGCCTCATAGAACGAATTTGGAAGTACTCCATCTCTTTCTATCTTTCCAAACAGCTTTAGTAGAATAGGTATGATTTCTTCTTGAAATGTTTGAGAGAATTCCCCTGGGAAGCCATCTGGCCCTGGACTTTTGTGTCTTGGGAGGTTTTTGATGACTGCTTCAATTTCCTCCCTAGTTATTGGCCTGTTCAGTTTTTCTATTTCTTCCTGTTCCAGTTTTGGTAGTTTGTGGCATTCCAGGAATGCGTCCATTTCTTCTAGATTGCCTAATTTATTGGCGTATAGCTGTTCATTATATGTTTTTACAATCGTTTGTATTTCCTTGGTGTTGGTAGTAATCTCTCCTTTCTCATTGATGATTTTATTAATTTGAGTCTCCTCTCTCTTCTTTTTAGTAAGGTTGGCTGATGGTTTATCTATCTTATTAATTCTTTCAAGGAACCAACTCCTGGTTCTGTTGATCTGTTTCACAGTTCTTCTGGTCTCGATTTCGTTGAGTTCTGCTCGAATTTTAATTAATTCTCTTCTTCTGCTGGGTGTAGGGTCCATCTGCTGTTTTTTCTCTAGCTCCTTTATGTGTAAAGTTAGCTTTTGTGTTTGAGTTCTTCCCAGTTTTTGAATGGATGCTTGTATTGCGATGTATTTCCCCCTTAGGACTGCTTTTGCTGCATCCCAAAGATTTTGAATGGTTCTATCTTCATTCTCATTAGTTTCCATGAATCTTTTTAATTCTTCCTTAATTTCCTGGTTGAACCTTTCATCTTTTAGCAGGATGGTCCTTAACCTCCACTTGTTTGAGGTCCTTCCAAACTTCTTGTTGTGATTTAGTTCTAATTTCAAGGCATTATGGTCTGAGAATATGCAGGGGACGATTCCAATCTTTTGGTATCAGTTCAGACCCGATTTGTGACCCAGTATGTGGTCTATTCTGGAGAAAGTTCCATGTACACTTGAGAAGAATGTGTATTCAGTTGAGTTTGGATGTAAAATTCTGTAGATATCTATGAAAGCCATCTGGTCCAGTGTATCATTTAAAGCTCTTGTTTCTTTGGAGATGTTGTGCTTAGAAGATCTATCGAGGGTAGAAAGAGCTAGATTGAAGTTACCAAGTATAAGTGCATTATTATCTAAATATTTCTTCACTTTGGTTATTATTTGGTTTAAATATTTGGCAGCTCCCACATTCGGGGCATATGTATTGAGGATTCTTAAGTCCTCTTGTTGGATAGATCCTTTAAGTATGAGATAGTGTCCCTCTTCATCTCTCACTACAGTCTTCGGAGTAAATTTTAGTTTATCTGATATAAGGATGGCTACCCCTGCTTTCTTTTGAGGATCATTTGAATGGTACATGGTTCTCCAACCTTTTATTTTCAGGTTGTAGGTGTCCTTCTGTCTAAAATGAGTCTCTTATAGACAGCAAATAGATGGGTACTGCTTTTTTATCCAGTCTGAAATCCTGGGCCTTTTGATGAGGTCATTAAACCCGTTCACGTTCAGAGTTAACTATTGACAGATATGAGTTTAGTGTCATCATGGTATCTATTCAGTCCTTGTTTTTGTGGATTGTTCCACTGAACTTCTTTTTAAAGGGGAATTTTAAGAGTCCCCCTAAAATTTCTTGCACAGCTGGTCTTGAGGTCACATATTTTTTCAGTTTCTGCCTGTCTTGGAAGGAAGCTCTTTATCTCTCCTTCTATTTTGAATGAGAGCCTTGCTGGATAACGTATTCTTGGTTGCATGTTCTTCTCATTTAGGACCCTGAATATATCGTGCCAGCCCTTTCTGGCCTGCCAGGTCTCCGTGGAGAGGTCTGCTGTTACCCTAATATTCCTCCCCATAAAAGTCAGGGATTTCTTGTCTCTTGCTGCTTTAAGGATCTTCTCTTTATCTTTGGAATTTGCAAGCTTCACTATTAAATGTTGAGGTGTTGAACGGTTTTTATTGATTTGAGGGGGGCGGGGATCTCTCTATTTCCTGGATCTGAATGCCTGTTCCCGTTCCCAGATTAGGAAAGTATTCAGCTATGATTTGTTCAAATACATATTCTGGCCCTCTGTCCCTTTCGGTGCCCTCGGGAACCCCAATTAAACGTAGGTTTTTCTTCCTCAGTCTGTCACTTACTTCCCTTAATCTATCCTCATGATCTTTTAATTGTTTGTCTCTTTTTTCCTCAGTCACCTTTCACCAAGTCACCTCACTCTCCCGCCCGCCTCCCCTTCCACTACCCCTTGTTCGTTTTCAAGAGGTAGGAGTCTCTCATGTTCTGTCACCCTCTCTGATATTTCACACTCATTTTCACACTCTTATTCCAGTGTGTGTGTGTGTGTGTGTGTGTGTGTGTGTGTATCACATCTTCTTTATCCATTCATCTTTTGATGGACACTAAGGCTCTTTCCATAGGTTGGCTATTGTGAACATTGCTGCTATAAACATTGGTGTGCAGTTGTCTCAGTTTTTCCCTGCATCTGTATCTTTGGGGTAAATCCCAGCAGTGCAGTTGCTGGGTCTTAGGGTAGCTCTATTTTTAACTCTTTGAGGAACCTCCACATAGTTTTCCAGAGTGGCTGTAGCAGTTCATATTCTATGGGGAGGGCTTTCTTTTGTGTCCTCATCATGCTTGAATCCTTTCTGTTTTTTCATAGAGTTTTTTTTGTCAGTGTTATTTATTTCTGTTTTTTGTCAGTGTTATTTATTTCTTCCTTCTCTCTTTTACTTTTACCTTTTATTTATTCAGGCTGTATACTTATGTGCATGGGTAAATTTGACCAAAATAGATGATAGACCTTTGTTTTTAAAATAACATTTAATATAGCTTAATTACAAAAATAATAATCTTAGGTTTAAAAAATGTAGACACAGGAAATTTTAAGGAGGAAATATACATCTAATCTTCTGTTACTCAGGGATAATTACCACAAACATTACCATAGATTACTATTTAGATGATCGATATATATTTACATCTTTTAAATCTTACTGTTCAGAGAATTTTTTATCTCATTGCATATGAAATTGTCTCATATTTTTCTACCTCATGAAAACATTAAAGGTCTACATAATACTACATTTTAAATAGATGCCATAGTTTATCTCCCCTTTTCCCTACACTTAGCATCTTAAAGTATTTATACTGTTCCCTATTAAAAAATGATTCTGTGATCATCTTAGAACATAAAGCTTAGTCAAAAATTCAGATTATGTCCTGTGATAGATTCCTGGAAGTAGCATTACTAGGTCCAAGAGTTTGTATACTTTTTGAGGCTGTTGATTCTTCTTACTAGATTGCTATCCAGAAAGATTATGCCAAGCCTGCCTGTTGCTACCAGCATTCCAAAAGGATTTGCAGCTCACTAAATGGGCACGGCTTTTTAGTTTAAGTGTATTTTCCATCAATGAGTCCGTAATTTCTGTATAGTTTGTAATACATTATCAAATTAATGTACTAAACAAAGTATATTATTTTATATACAGATTTGAATCTTACACAACTTATTCTGATGGCAGTATGTGGATGGCACATTTTTTTCTATATTTGGAATCTTATTTTTGCTGGCTTATTATTCCGTGATATTGCACTACTAATTTTTTTCCTACATTCTGTATCTTTGTTTCCTTAGACAACTGAGGTAGTGCTTTGGAGAATAAGTGATCCTGGACTTCATTTTAGGACAATGGGAAAAGCCAAAGTCTCGAGAGAGCATGACCAGTGGAAAGGACACTGGAATAGAAATTAGATGTCCTAGATTCTACTTTCCGCTTTGTTATTGTGTATCACGGCAAAATTTGAGTAACAGAGTTGCCCAATCTACAAAATGGGGATGATAAGTCTCACTTTTTTACAGGGATGCTAGTGGGATTAATGCATTATTGTTTCCTCATACATTTTGTGTCCTTCCAATAAAATTTTAATATTAGAGACCCAATACTAAAATAAATCTAAATTTAGAAAGTAGAGATTAATTTTTATAGTTTCAAACTTTTCTATTCCCAATTTAATTTATTAAATTTAAGTCTTTGGTTACTTATACAAAGTATATATTTACTATATGATTTCTCAAATGCAGCAAAAAGTGACATTAGGGTATGAATAAGTAGCATCTGCTTTGTAACGTAATATCACTTTAGATATATTCTGTGTTTATCATATATTACATTAAAATGTGAGAAAGGAAGTAAGTTCTTAAATTCACCATAGGTTAACATGGTGAGTCTAAAAATAGTATAAAAGTATTTTGGTTTACTAATTTGTGATATTTTCATCTAAGATATTGACTATAAAATAGTGACATAAAAATAATTTCTTTATTGTTATTGCTTGAATAAAGATGTTTCTGAATTTAGCAAACTATTGTGTATAAATTGATCTCATTCTTTCTAATTGAGAATGAACATTTTCTAGAAATACTGGAAATCTTGGGTTGAGTAGAAGAGGTAGGTGACAAATTCAAATAATCCCTAAGCCTTATTTAGAAATTGTTATTTAAAATTCTCATTGTAGGGAAAATGTTAATTAAGTCTGATTTTGAGCTTCTTGAAGACAGGGGCTATGTCTACACATTTTTGCACACCCAGGGTCTCGCACACTAGTTGTTTAGTAAAAGTTTAGTGAAGAAATTATGGTTAAAATAAAAAATAAAAGCAGTTAGAAAGGTCATCAGCTTCCTAGAAAACTACTATACCTCCTCCTACTATACCTTAGGAGCTACTAAGTTCTTTAAAACAATATCTTAGTTAAAAATAATATTTCATGCATATATCCGACTTTTCTAAGAACTCATAGCATTAACCACTCTTTAAAATTTGCATTTCTGATATATTGGCTATACTGGGTCCAGATATTTTAAAGAAGTTCTGTTTTCAACACTAAGATATCATGATTTGCATAAATCCACACAAGTAATTATTTTATGGTATACAAGTAGAAGTTTTGCCCTTTCATTTTTGTTTTCAGGGATAGCCAGTTTGATGGTGGTTCTCTAGCCTTTTTTAGTATTCTAAAAGAAACTCCCTTTTGTGGAATGCTTTAGGATGTCAGTAATGTTTCAAAATAGTTTAAAATTTTTGCCATATTTAGTGATATATTTAGTGCCATATTTAACCAGGCTGGAGACATAATTCTAGACTTATATTATGCTATAGTGATTATGACAATGGTACTGGCACAAAATATAGACTCATAGATCAATGGAACAGATAGAAAAGCCAGAAATGGGGATCCCTCGGTTGCTCAGTGGTTTAGCACCTGCCTTTGGCCCAGGGTGTGATCCTGGAGTCCCAGGATCAAGTCCCACATCGGGCTCCCTGCATGGAGCCTGCTTCTCCCTCTGCCTGTGTCTCTGCCTGTGTCTCTGCCTCTCTCTCTCTCTCTCTCTCTCTCATAAATAAATAAAATTAAAAAAACGAAAACCCAGTAAGGAATCCCCAATTATATGGTCAGTTAATCTTCTTCAAAGCAGAAAAGAATATCCAGTAGGAAAAACGCAGTGTCTTCAACAAATGGTTTTTGGAAAACTAGACAACAATATGCGAAGGAATGAATTTGGACAATTTTCTTACACTATATAGCAAAATAGATTCAAAATGGGCGAAAGACCTAAATGTGAGACCTGAAACTATCAAAATCCTAGGGAACACAGGAAGTAACCTCTTTGACATCAGCCCTAGCAACTTCATACTAGATATATCTCTTGAGGTAAGGGAAGCAAAAACAAAAATAAACTATTGAGGCCACATCAAAATCAAAAGCTTCTGGACAGCAAAGGAAATAGTCAACAAAACTACAATATAGCATACAGAAAGGGAGAGGATATTTGCAAATGATATACCCCATAAATGGCTTATATTCAAAAATATATAAAGAACTTACAAAACTCAACACCTCAAAACAAATAATCCAATTAAAAATGGTCAGAAGGTATGAACAGACATTTCTCAAAGAACACTTCCAGATGGCCAATAGACATATGAAAAGATGGTCATCATCACTTCTCATCAGGGAAATGCGAATCAAAACTACAATGAGATATCACTGCATGCCTGTCAGGATTGCTAAAATCAAAAATATAAGAAACAACAGGTGTTGGCAAGGTTATGGAGGAAAAGGATCATATTTGCACTGTTGGTGGGAATGCAAGCTGGTGCAGCCACTGTTGAAAACTCTAGAGGTTCCATTAAAATGTTCTAAGTAGAACTGCTTTATTATCCAGCAGTGATACTCCTCTAATTAACCCAAAGAATACTAAAACACTGATTCATAGGCATGCACCCCTATGTTTATATCAGCATTATTTATAGTAGCCAAGATATGGAAGCAGCTTAAATGTGCATCAGCTGATGAATGGATAAAAAAGTGGTATATATACAATGGAAAGTTATTCAGCCTTTTTTTTTTTTAATAAAAGAACAAAATCTTGCCATTTATAATGACTTTGGATAGAGATAGTCAGTTGAGTGTTAATGAATGGAACTAGACAGTATAATGTTAAGCAAAATAAGTGTGGCAAAGAAATACAAATTACATGATTTCACTTGTGGAATTTAAGAAAGAAAACAAGAATGGAAAAAAAATGAGAGAGTCAAAGCAAGAAACAGACTTTTAATTTTAGAGAATAATCTGATTGTTATCAGGGGAAGGCAGTGGGGGTTAGGGTATATAAGTGATGGAAATTAAGGAGAGTACTTTTTGTGATGAGTATAAGATGATGTGTGGATCTATTGAATTAGTATATTTTACACCTGAATCTAATATTACATAGTACATTAACTAGAATTAAAATAAAAACTTAAAAAAAAAGCTAACCTTTCAAGGAACCCAGTGTTGACTTAAAATATTTTAATTGAAGTGTTTAAATATGTGCCAATGTGAAATGAGGTATAATCTATGCTAATAGCTCATATACAATTTTTACAATAAGTATATACACATTAAAAACAAAATACAAATCCAATAAAATTAAAGTTTATAATTAAGCAGTACATAATGTTTTGCACAACATAAATTGCTCTTCACAATATGAGACACCACATTGGAGGCATTTTAGAGATGTCTGTTTTAGAGGGCTATATATACTATGACTCAGTTATACCACTCATATTTTTCTATTCCATCTATTATTGGTTTTTGATTGGTACAGTATTTTGCAATGTCATTTGGTCTTTTGTAAAAAGTACAGTGTTTTTACAGTAATGCCATCTCTGTTCTCATTGACCTAAGATGATTAAAGTCATACTTCCCAGTAGCAATGTGATCATAAGTGCAAATAGTTAGGAGGAATTGGGTATAATGTGGTTATCTCAATGATCCAGTTTATGCATAGAATTATCAAATTATCTTAAGAAATGAAACTGTAGGACTTTAAATTACCTTAAACTAAACTACCTATAATTACCTTATAGGACTCAGAGGCCCTTGAGAATGTTTGAAGATTCTGATTTGAGAAACACTTCCCTTGAGCTCTATGTTTATCTGCTACAGTAGCAAATCTCCAAATGTCGTACCTCAATGATGATTGTAATTTTTAATTAAAGAACTTTATCTGCCTTGGGGCACCTGGGTGGCCCAGTTGATTAAGTGTTTGACTCTTGGTTTCAGCTCAGGTCATGATCTCAGGGTTGTGAGATGGATCCCTGCATTGGGCTGCATGCTCAGTGTGGAGTCTGTTTGAGAGTCTCTCTCCTTCCTCCTCTCCCACTCCTGCTTATTCTTTCTCTCTCTCTCTCTCAAATAAATAAATCTTAAAAAAAAAAAAAACTTATCTGCCTTCAATCCTTACCATTTAGCTTACCTGATCTTCACCCAAATAGAATCAGAGCATCTATCCTTCAAATTGTCAGACCTCCCACATCTACTTCTATCATGGCACTTATCACATTGTTAAATAACAGTTTGCTTATTGTTCCTCATTCCTTTCCTACAGTAAGCTTTTTGATTATACCTTGGCATATCTCTGTGCTCCCAGTGCCTGGAACCTCATGGAACTTAATAAACATTGGGTTGGAATATTCTAATAAGAAAATGACACAGGAAGCACAGTAAGAGATAGATGCCTTATTTCTCTCTGGTACTATTTTGTGAAGAAAGTGAAACCGTGGCTAATGTTTATGCAGAGAATAGGGCAGTCAATTAAAATTTTATACTTTATAAAAGAAAAGCTTTTGTTTTTATATGAGAATGGTGGCATATAATGAATCATAGATTCAAAAGGGCAGGAAATTTGAGATCATCTAGCTCTGTGGGTTTAAACCTTTATTTTGTTTTATTTTGTAAAGATTTTGTTTATTTAAGAGAGAGAGTGAGAGCAAGCAGGGTGAGGGTACATGGGGGGAAGGAGAGGGACAGACAGACTCCTCAGCTTGATGCAGGGGTCCATCTCATGACTCTGAGATCATGACCTGAGCTGAAATTAAGTTAGTCGCATCATTGACTGCGCCATCCAGGCGCTGCATTTGTTCCTTCAATCTATGAATTTGGAATGTTTTCCAATACTTTGTGTCTTTTTCAGTTTCTTTCATAAGTTTTCTATAGTTTTAAGAGTACAGTTCTTTTACATCTGTGGTTAGGTTTATTCCTAGATATCTTATGATTTTTTGTGCAGTTGTAAATGGGATCAATTCCTTGATTTCTCTTTCTGTTGCTTCATTATTGGCGTATAGAAATGTAACAGATTTCCGTACATTGATGTTGTATCCTATGATTTTACAGAGTTCATCTATTCATTTTAGCAAGGTTTTGGTGGAATCTTGTGGGTTTTCTACATAGAGCACATCGTCTGGAAATAGTGAAAGATTCACTTCTTCCTTGCTGATTTGGATACCTTTAATTTCTTTTTGTTGTCTGATTACTGATGCTAGGACTTCTGGCATCCGTAATTTAACTTCCAGTTAAATAATAGTGATGAGAGTAGACATCCTTGTTTTTTCCCTCAATGTGGAGGAGAAGCTCTCAGTTATTCACCCATTGAGGATATTAACTGTGGGTCTTTCATATAAGGCCTTTTTGATGTTGAAGTATGTTCCCTCTATCCCCACTTTGATGAGGGTTTTTAATCAAGAATGGATACTGTATTTTGTCAAATGCTTTCTCTGCATCTATTGGGAGGATCATATGGTTGTTATCTTTTCTTTTGATGTGGTATATCATGTTGATTTATTTGTGAATATTGAACCAGCCTTGCAACCCAGGAATTCATCCTGCTTGACTGTGGTGAATGATTCTTTTAACATGCTGATGGATTAAATTTGCTAGTATTTTCTTAAGAATTTTTGTATTAATGTTCCTCAAGGACATTGGCCTTTAATTCTCTTTATTAGTGGGTCTTTTTGTAGTTTTGATTTTGAGGTGATGCTGGCCTCATAGAATGGGTTTGGAAGTTTTCCTTCTATTTCCATTTTTTTTGGAACTGTTTGAGAAAAATAGATATTAACTTTTCTCTAAATGTTTGGTAGAATTCCCCTGGGAAGTCATCTGGCCCTGGACTTTTGTTTGTTGAGAGAATTTTTTTTTTTATTACTGATTCAGTTTCTTTCTTGGTTATCTGTCTGTTCAAGCTTTTTATTTCTTCCGATTTTAGTAGTTCATAGGTTTCTACAAATGTCTCCATTTCTTCCATATCGCCCAATTTTTTTTTCAGAATATTGTCTTAAAATTGTATTTCTGTGGTGTTGGTTGTGATCTCTTTTCTCTTTGTGATTTTATTTATTTGGGCCCTTTTCTTTCTCATATATCTGGCTAGGAGCTTATCAACTTTATTAATTTTTTTGAAGAATAAGCTCTTGGTTTCATTCATATGTTTTACTGTTTTTGTTTGTTTTGTTTTTATCTTATTTAATCCCAGCTAATCTTTATTATTTCTTTTGTTCTGCTGGCTTTAAGCTTTATTTGTTTAGGCATAAGGTTTGGTTGCATGTCTGAGTTTTTTCTTGATTCTTGACTTACAACTGTAGTGTTATATACTTCCCTTTTATGACCCGTTTGCTGAATCCAAAAGGTTTTGGACTGTTGTGTTTTCATTTTTTATTTGTTTCAATGTATTTTTTTATTTCTTCCTAAATTCCCTGGTTGACCCATTCATTCTTTAGTGGAATGTTCTTTAACCTCCATGTTTTTGTGGTCTTTTCAAATTTTTTCTTTTTGTTGTCTTCAAGTTTCATAACGTTGTTGGAAAATATGCATGGTATTATCTCAGTCTTTTTGCATCTTTTCAGGCTTGATTTATGACCTAGTATGTGATCTGTTCTAGAGAATGTCCCATGTGTACTGGAAAGGAATGCATATTCTGCTGCTTTAGGATGAAGTGTTGTAAATATGTCTGTGAAGTCCTTCTGGTCCAGTATGTTATTCCTTATTGGTTTTCTGCTTAGATGATCTGTCTATTGATATAAGTGTTAAATTATTGTCCCCCATTATTACTATATTATTATCAATTAGTTCCTTTATGTTTGTTATTGTTTTATATATTTGGGTGCTGTCACTTTGAGGGCACAAATATTGACAATTGTTAGAACTTCTTATTGGATAGACCCCATTTATTATGATATAATGCTTTTTTTTATCTCTTGTTATAGTCTTTGATTTAAAAGCTAGTTTGTGTGATAGAAGTATGGCTATTCTGGCCTTGTTTTGACATCCCTGTGCATGATAAATGTTTCTCCTTCCCCTCACTTTCCACCTGCAGGTGTCTTATAAGTCTAAAATGGATGTCTTATAGGCAGTATGTAGATGGGTCTTGTTTTCTTATCCATTATGATACTGTATAATTTGATTATAGCATTGAGCTTATCTACATTCAGAGTGATTTTTTTTTAAAGATTTTATTTATTCATTCATGAGAGATACAGAGAGAGGCAGAGACATAGGCAGAGGGAGAAGCAGCCTCCCTGTGCAACCTGCTTTGGGACTCGATCCCAGGACCCTGGGATCACAACCTGATCCAAAGGCAGACACTCAACCACTGAGCAAGCCAGGTGATCCCAGAGTGATTATGGATAGATACTAAGTTAGCACCTTTGTATTACCCGTTAAAGTCATTATTTCTGGAAATTTCCTCAGTGTTTTTCTAGTCTTTGTCACATTTAGTCTTTCTCTCCCATGGAAAGAGTCCCTTTTAATGTTCCTTGCAGGGCTGGTTTAGTGGTCACTAACTCTTTTAGTTTTGGTTTCTCTGGGAAACTCTTTATCTCTCTTTTTATTCTGAATGAAAGCCTTGCTGGATATTCTTGGCTCCATATTTATATGCATTCAGCAGTTTGAATATATCATGCCATTTTCTTCTGCTCTGCCAAGTTTCTGTGGACAGATCTGCTGTTAACTTTCTGGTCTTCCCTTGTAAGTAAGGATTGGCTTTGTTTTGCTAACTTTAGGATTTTTTTCTTTATCTCAATGTTTTGCCAGTTAAACTACAATATATCTTTGTGTTGGCCTGCTTTTTTAAAAGTTTGATGGTTGTTCTCTGTGCCTCATGGATTTGGTTTTCTTTTTCAGTACCCTGATTAGGGAATTTTTCAGCTATAATTTCTTTAAATAAAGGTACCCACTTTTCCCTCTCTTCTTCTTTGGGGACTCCTATGATAGGAATGTTATTATGCGGGGATCCCTGGGTGGTGCAGCGGTTTAGCGCCTGCCTTTGCCCAGGGCACGATCCTGGAGCCCCGGGATCGAATCCCACGTCAGGCTCCCGGTGCATGGAGCCTGCTTCTCCCTCTGCCTATGTCTCTGCCTCTCTCTCTCTCTCACTGTGTGCCTATCATAAATTAAAAAAAAAAAAAAAAGGAATGTTATGCTTTATCAAGTCACTGACTTTTCTAAGTCTCTTTTCATGATCTATTATTTTCCCCTCTTCTTTTTAGCTACATTATTTTTTCTAACTTTATATCATGTCTGACTTCTTCATTCCTCTATTTCTTCCATCCTTGTGGATGTTACATTCACTCAGTTTCAAATCTTAGTTATTGTATTTTTTATTTCTACCTGATTGATATGTCTCTTTTTCTCTACATAAGGAGCCCCCTACTGTCTTCTATGGTTTTCTCAAGCTAAGCTTGTATCCTTATGATTGTTGCTTTAAATTCTGGATTAGGGATATTACTTATGTTATTTAGATTAGATCCCTGGCCAAGGCCTTTTCTTGTTCTTTGTTGTTGGATGAGTTCCTTTCTCAGCATTTTGTCTAGGTCTCTGTCTTCTTCTGTTCAGAAAGCCTTTTAATGTTTTCTACTCCTGAGAGTGATGGCTTTATAAAGAAAAGGTCCAGCGCCTGGCTCTTTAGGATGTGTCTCTGCTGTATGCTCTGCATTATGCTGCTCTTTCCCCTCAGATAAATCCTCTGCAGAGTTTCTCCTTGCCTGCAGTGGGGAGTGTTTGTATGTTGGCGAGGGTTTGGTGATTTTTAACTAGGTGTGCTTCTAGTATGCTTGTTAAAAGAGACTTGATGTTATTTCCACTACAGCTGAAGCTTTGCAGAATTCTGGTCTATAGGTGTGGTGCCCGCAAGAGGTTTGTGCTGGTCTTTTAGGGGAGGGACCAGCTGTGTTGGTTTTCAGGTACTCTTACATGAGAAAAACAGTAGCAGCAGAGAGTAGGTTAGCTGGATTCGGTGTAGGAGGTTTTAGCCACCAATCTTGGCACTGTGCTGTTCCTAAAGTAAATTTATGTTGAGAGTTGTGAGGTAGAAATGGCTCTAGTCAGCTCCCTTGTCTCTGGAGAGGTGAGTGCTTGCTCATTGTTTATTGGCAAAGCCTTCCCAAAAGAGTGAACCATCTCCCCTCCTGTTTACCAGGCATTCCTCAGATCCCTGTTTTCACCTGGTCATATCTGTGTCATCTGCCCAGTTCAGTGCCCCTTAGGCTATATCCCAGGCTTCCCAGCTGAGTTTTAGAACTCAAAATTTTAGGGATCTGGTATGGCGGGGACTCATGCTGGTTCTCTGTTGGGAGAGTCTCATTGTCTTGGAACTAATGCAGTTTTGTCTCAAAAGGGAAGTAGCTCCAATGCACAGGGCCATGGAATTTGCAATAAAAGCAGCAGTGAGCTTGTGTCCAAGTTAGCCACACTTAGCATGCATGTCTATGTGCCCATCATGAGGGTTGGGTGAGTACACTGTTGCTTGCCAGCAATTTTGTCTCCAGAGAGAAAATACTATCTCTTCCAGATGTGATCCAAATGGGAGGAACAGTTTTTCCCAGTATATCCCATTGATCCTTAGATTGTGTTGTCTGTCTGTGGGCTATTTGCCTTCCTTTTCCACAGGATCACTGCATTGCCCTCTGGGCTCCACAGCAGCCACACCGGGGACTATAAAACTCCAGTCTTTGATCCCCTCTGGTTGTAAAACCTTTCCAAAATCAGCCCCTCTTGGTTTCCCAGCATTTTCACTGGGAAATTGTTTTCCTTGTCCATATCTTTCTGTGCTCCACTGTCTCTCACCTTTCTCTGTGAGCAGGGTCCCCCCCCGCCCCTCAGCATCTGTGATCCAATCTGATTCTTCTTTAAGCCACATCTCTGCACCTCCTAACTTCCATGATATACCCTTTTCTCTCCCTTTAGTTCCACAGTTTGTTCTGTAAATCCTCAGATTGATTTTTGGGTATTCAGAATGATTTGATAATTAGCTGTGTTTGAGGGAAGAGGGAAGCATAGGGTCCTTATATTGCTTCACTATGTTTACTCCCCCACCCGAGAATCTGGTTTTAAAGTGTAGTACATGGGCAGCCCCGGTGGCCCAGCGGTTTAGCACCGCCTTTGGCCTCGGGTGTGATCTTGGAGACCCGGGATCGAGTCCCATGTCGGGCTCCCTGCATGGAGTCTGCTTCCCTCTCTGCCTGTGTCTGTCATGAATAAATAAATAAAAATCTTAAAATAAAATGTAGTACATAAAATACATAGGATTACAACGGAAACTAATTATACTTAAATATGCTTACCAAATTATTTTTTAAAGTAAAATAAGAGAAATAGATACTTTTGTATTTACACAAAGACTTGTACGCAGATATGCATAGCAGTTTTATTCATAATAGAATAAAATTGGTAACAACCCACATGTGGGTTAGAGATTCTTTATATTTTACATTTCTAATAGTATATTTCCTGAAAGAATGACTAATTCTAATTCACCCTAATTGCTAAATACTTGTTTTAAAAGGAAATATGGGCAGATTTGAAGTATGGAATAGATCATATATTTATTTTGTTTCAAATGCAAGAGATGCATCACAGATTTATTATTTATTATTTATAATTACAGAATGGCTGATTATGAATACAGTTAAATATTTTAATTAGCTTTCACCTGTAAATTATTTAGTAGTGGTTTAGCTTTTCCTTGTTTTTGTCTCTGAATGTGTGTATAAATCAAACAAGGTGGCTTTTTGTAAGAAATGCAGTTCACGGTTTTGAGATCAATGTTAGACACTCTGCTCAGAGGGGAGTCTGCTTCTCCCTCTGCCTCCTCCTTGCTTATGCCTCTCTCAAATAAATAAATAAAATATCCACCCTTTTGTCTCAGTTAATGTTAAAAAATTAAAATTTATTATGTATTCAATTGAGCAATTACTTGATGTTATTATGAAGTATTTCCTCCATACTCTACAAACTAAATATGTGTTTCACAACAGAGGAAATAAATTAAGGTTACAGAATTTAAATATATTTTTAGAGGTTCTTTATACTTGACATTTCTAATAGTATATTTTCTGAAAGAATTATTTAAATATTTGTTCTTTGATGGTTTTAGATTCTATGATTTTGGGGTGAAGTGCTTCATCTAATGTTTGATATATAGAAACTTCAATAAGTAAACAATACATGATTTCTCATAAAAAATCCTATACTTTAAACATTTTAGTTAATCACATTTGTATGAGCTTAGTCAAATCCTTTTGGGGCAAACAGTATGTATAATTTAAAGAATAATGATTTTTTTTCATTTTTTTAAAAATTTTATTTATTTATGATAGTCACAGAGAGAGAGAGAGAGAGAGAGAGAGAGAGAGAGGCAGAGACATAGGCAGAGGGAGAAGCAGGCTCCATGCACTGAGAGCCCGACGTGGGATTCGATCCTGGGTCTCCAAGATCGCGCCCTGGGCCAAAGGCAGGCGCCAAACCGTTGCGCCACCCAGGGATCCCCTTTTTTTTTTTTCATTATTTTAGCATAGTAAATTCATTCGAACAATTATAACAGAAGCAAACAATTCAACATAAAAGAATTATACAGTGGCAATATATAGATTTATTCTCTGAGGAATGTAAAAAAGATTGATATTAGTTTGTTAGAGCTCTTGTAATGAATACCACAGATTGGATGACCCTAACAAGTATTTATTTTCTTATGTTTCCAGAGGCTAGAGGTCCAAGATCAAGGTGTCCATAGTGTTTTTTTTCAAAGAACTTGTTCTTTGGCTTGTAGATGACCATCTTCTTCCAGTGTCTTCATTTTAATGCTTTTTTTGTATTGGTAAAACCAAAACCAAAACCAAAACAAAAACAAAACACTTTTTTTTCTGTCCTAGAATTTCATATATGTTCTTTTATTTTGCCCTCTGAAATGGTCTTAGTTAAAATCATTATGTCCTGCAATGGAAAATGGCAATATGAAGTTGTCCCATGATAATACTTTTCTGTATAAGTTTTATCTTACAGATCCTGAATTCATAATATGTAGTATCTTTTATGGTGTATATTGCAAGTAATTTAATGAATTTTTACTGAAAATTTTGAGGGGGGCACTTGGGATGAGCACTGGGTGTTATGTTATATGTTGGCAAATTGAACTTCAATTAAAATAAATAAATAAATAAATAAATAAATAAATAAATAAATAACATTATTTGAAATTTTGTAATATATTTATGTAAAATATCTTTTTTTGAATAAGTGAATTAACTTTTACTGTCCTTTTATGGAATGTGTTTTTTTAATTGTACTCAGATAAGGAGTTTATTAATTTGGTAATACATTTGAATACAAGAAAAAAGCCTCATATATATACAAACATAAACATACATAAGCATATAGATAGACAGAAACAAAAATTATAGCTGAAATGTGTTTCTTATATAACTGGAGAGAAGCCATCTAAATTTTTAGCAATATATTCAGAGTTGGATAGCTCACCAGATACATCACTATTAGAATATATAGGTAGATTGGCTTTAACCAGGCTCTTGTTTTGTTTTCTTTTGCTACTGAAACTCAAGGAACAGATGATGAGGAAATTGAGTTTTCTATTTCTTAGGCTTTTAACTTATAAGAGCCTCTCAAAACAATATTGTGATCCCTGGTAGATATAATTCCAAATTTGCCAATGTGTAACATTGCTTTTTCTGAGAACTGCGATGATAGATAAGAAACTCAGTGAATAGTGTAGCAAAAGAAAACTGACTACATTATGGTTTATAAATCATGGTCAGTAACAATAACATTCTTACTGTTTACATGACAATATTATTGTCTTTCATATTTGAAGATTATACCACTAATAGTAATTGCTATTTGTTTGTAGGCTATAGTTGAAAATATTCATGTACAATTCAATATTTCTTCCTAGTTTTTGCAGCAAGATAACTTTACAACTTAGAAGTATGAATTTTTAACTCAAATTACAAGTAAATGTTTATTTACAATGAAGAATGACAGACCATGCTAAGCCTAAGTCAATCAAAATTCAGAAGTGGTGATAAAGTCTTTTAAGGGGAAATTGGGAAGATCCAGAGTAGGAGGACTCTGAATTCACTCTATCCCTTGTTTTCAACTAGATATCATCCACATCCAAGTTAACAAATCAAAGCATGTAATCCAAAGATTGGCAGAACAAACTTTATAGCTAAATATAAATAAGAAGCTGCAGCTGAAAGTTTACATAGCTCAGAAAGGGGAAGGGAGGCTGCCCAGAGGAGGAACAGAGCTGCATAGAGAGGGGAAGAGAAACAGGTCCTCAATCCAAGGAGCTCACTCAGGAAACACCAGTCACCATAACTTTTGGCTTTGAAAACCAGAAGGGGCTGAGGTCTGAGAGTTTACAAAACTCTCAGTCACACTAGTAACCTAGAGCTTTTAATGTCCGGGGACTCAGCAATGAGTGAGCCCTGAGGGTGAGTGATAGATACGTTGTGACCCTTTAAGACAAGGAGCCTGCATGGAGAGGCAATTTAAAAATGCCAGTTTTCACAATACTGGTGCCAAATGGGAGACAGATCTGCTCATACTTAAGAGTATGTTGGTGGACTTGTCCAAAAATAAGGGAGCTGATACTTGCCCCACTTCCCAGCATATACACAGAGCTACCTGCCAGAGGCAGGGCTGTACAGACTTTTGCTACCTAACGCCTAGCAGTATACCAAACCCAAAAGTTCTCCTGAGGAATAGCTCATTCCAAGCCTTCTTGAAAATTTTGTTAAAGATGCACGTGTGCCCTAATCAGAGTCCAGCCACCAGTGTACAGCTGCTGCAGTGTACTGGACAATCCCCCATGTTGTCCAGCTTTGCACCCCAGGCACTATCATGTATGGCACCTAACTGCATGCCCCCAGCCATGTTTGTGCTGCATCAGGGAGTTGCGATGTATAGTTCCAAGCCACCTGTGCCCAGCAAGCATAGTACCCTGCACTCAGTTGTGCATACCCACTTATTATTCTGCATGATGCCCAGCTGCCAGGGGTATGGCTGCCCCCATGCACACTGCATGGAGCTGCAATGCTGGGCCCAACTGCCATATGGTACCCAGTTGTGCACCCCCAGGAACCTTCACATGCTGGACCTAGCTGTACGCAGCCATGTACCCTTGGCAGCTCTGGCATGCAGTACTCATTTACTACAGTGCATTGAGGGATTCAGCATAGGACTAGCAACTCAACACAAATTTGCTATTACTGCTACCTCACTTCCTAGTTCTGGAACAGGCACACCCCACAGAGCTGGCTGGCATTAGTCCTACTAACACCACAGGGAGAAGAAAAGCCCACAACAAGTGGGCTCAGTGCTCAGTACTCAGTGCTGATCACTGCCCTGAAAGGAAAAGTGACTCAGACACAAGAGAGTAGGGCATAAGCAAAACACATAGGATACTCTCCTGAAGTGTCAGGTTCTGGTGAATGGGGGTACACTGCACTGCATGGCACCCAAGGACCTTTCCTTCATAAAATCACTACTTTCATGTGCAGAAGATACAATTAACTTTCTTAACACAGCAACAGTCACAGAGAAGCAGAAAAAAAATGGAAGTAGAGAAATTTATCCCAAATGAAAGAACAGGTGAAAGCTACTGCCAGAGAGGTAAATGAAACAGAAATAAGTGATATGCCTGGGAGAGAATATATAGTAATAATCATAAGGATACTCACTGGACTTGAGAAAAGAGTTGAAAACATAAGTGACACCCTTAACACAGAGATAAGGAATAACAGAGCAGAGATAAAGGACACAATAAATGAAATGAGAAACATTCTTGATGGAATGTGAGGATGGAAGAGGGAACAAAAGGAATTACTGACTTGGAAAACAGAGTAATTGAAAGTAATCAAGCTGAACAAAAGAGAAATGAATTATTCAAAATGAGAATAAACTTAGGGGATGCTGACTCCATCAAGTGTACTAACATTTGTATTATAGGAGTCCACAAGAAGAAGAAGAGAGAGAAAAGGTGGAAAAAAAATTATCTGAGGAAATAATAGCTGAAAATTTCACTGTTCTGGGGAATGAAACAGATATCTAGATCTAGGAGCTACAGAGAACCCCCAAGAAAATCTACAAAGGTGGATTCACAGTAAGAAGTATTATACTTAACTTGGCAAAATATCATGATAAACGTCTTAATAGCAGCAAGGCAAAAGAAGTCAGTAATATGCAAGGGAAAACCCATACGATTAGCAGGAGAGTTTTCAACAGAAACATTTCAACTCTGGAGGGAGTGGCATGATGTATTCAAAGTGCTGAATGGAAAAAATTTGCAGCCAAGAATACTCTGTCTAGCAAGGCTATCTTTCAGATTAGAAGGAGAGAGAAAAGAGTTTCCCAGATAAACAAAAATGAAAGGAGTTCATGACCACTCAACCAGCTCTGCAAGAAATATTAAAAGGGACACTTTGAGTGGAATGGAGACAACCAACCATGACACTTTTGAGGTGTGAAACACAAAAATCAGAAAAAAATGAATATTTTTGTAAAAAAACAATGAACAAACAATAATAGGATGTAAAAACCTAATAACATATACTTAGAACATGGGGAGGATAGAAGAAAAAATACACTCAAACTTAAATGGCTATCAACTTAATATGGATAGATATATACAGAGGAGGTTTTATACAAACCCTAAGGTAACCAAAAACCATTAATAAATGTGCAGAGGAAAAAGAGAAAGCCAAATATATCACCATAAAAATCAGCAAAACATGAAAGATCAAAATCTTCAGAAACAACTACAAAACATAAAATGGCAATAAATAAATATCAGTAATTATTTTGAGGGTAAATCAACTAAACATTCCAATCAAAAGACATAGGGTGTCAGAATGAATTTAAAAAAAATAAGACGCATCTATATGCTGCCTACAAGAGACCCATTTTAGACATAAAGACACCTAGAGATTGAAAATGAGAGGATGGAGAAAAATCTGTCATGCAAATGGGTATCAAAGAAAGCCAGAGTAGCAATACTTACATCCAAAAAAGTAGACTTTAAAACAAAGACTGTAACGAGACAAAGATGGACACTATATAATAATAAAAGGGACAAGAAAAAACAATTGTAAATATTTATGACCCAATCTGGGAGCACCCAAATACATAGTATTTTAAGTCCTAGTCACAGAAATCAGACAACAAAAATAAGTAAAATGGGGGACACCTGGGGGGCTCAGTCAGTTAAGCATCTGCCCTTGGTTCAGGTCATGATCTCAGAGTCCTGGGATCAGGCCCCACATTGGGCTCCCTGCTCAGCAGCGAGTCTGCTTCTCCCTCTTCTTCTTCCTCTGTGATCTCTCTCACTCTCACTCTCACTCTCTTTCAAACAAATAAATAAAATATTAAAGGGAAATGTATCCAAATGGGTAAGGAAGTAGAACTTTCAGTATTCATTTCTATACACCAGTGATGAAGTAGCAGAAAGAAAAATTTAAAAAACAATCCTATTTACAATTGCACTTAAAGTATTAGGATTTCTAGCACTAAACCAAACCAAAAAGATGAAAGAAATAATCTTTCAGTATCATTTATTATTATTTCTTTAGCTCTTTTAGCAGTAAAGTGAGGTTATTTGATATTTTTCTTACTTCTTGAGGTAGGCTTATAGTGCTATATACTTCCCTCCTAGGGCTTCTTTTGCTGCATTCCAAAGGTTTTGGACCATTGTATATTCATTTTCATTTGTTTCCGTGTATTTCTTTTCTATTAAAGGTTTTATATTAAAGATTAGAACAGAAATAAATGATATAGAAATGAAACCCAATAACAACAGAATAGCTCAATGAAAGCAGGAGCTGGTTCTTTGCAAAAATTAATAAAATTGAGAAACCCTTAGTCAGACTTATCAATAGGAAAAGAGAAAGGATCCAAATAAATAGAATCATGAATGAAAGATATCACAATCAACACCGAAGTAATACAAACAATTATATGAGAAACTATATGCCAACAAATTATCCAATCTGGAAGAAATGGATGCATTCCTGGAAACATATAAACTACTGAAATTGAAAGAGGAAGAAATAGAAAACCAGAACAGATGCATAACCAGCAAAGAAATTGAATCAATACTAAACGATTTCCAACAAATAAAAGTCAGGGCCAGATGGCTTCCCAGGTAAATTATACCCAACATTTAAGGAAGAGTTAATACCTATTCTTTTCAGACTATTCAAAAACATAGAAAAGGAAGGAAAACTTCCAAATCCTTCCATTCTGTGTGGCCAGCATTACCCTTATAACGATAGTTAGTGGAGACTCCACTAAAAAAGAGAACTACGGGTGAATATCCTAATGTACATGGATAAAAATTTTTAATGACATCCTAGCAAACAATTCAACAATACATTATAAAATCATTTACTGTGACCAAATGGGATTTATTCCTGCATTGTATATGTGGTTCAATCTTTGCAAATCAATGGTTATATGCCACATTAATAAAGGATGAGGACAATATGATTACTTTAATAGATGTAGAAGAAGGATTTGACATAGTACAGCATTCATTTATGATAAAAGCCCTCAACATGATAGGTTTAAAGGGAACGTACCTCAGCATAATAAAGACCATATATGACAAATGCACATCTAATATCATCCTCAATGGGGGAAAACTGAGAACTTTCCTCCATGGTCAAGAATAAGACAGGGATGTACACTCTTACCACTTAACAGAGTACTGGAAGTCCTAGCCACAGCAATAAGACAAGCAAAAGAAATAAAGGTATCTGAATCATCAAGGAAGAAATAAAATTTTTACTATTTGTAGGTGACATGATACTCTATATAGAGAAATGTAAAGATATCACCAAAAAAACTGCTGGATCTGATATACAAATTCAGTTCAATCACTGGATACAGAATCAACCTAAAGAAATCTGTTGCATTATAATATACCCATAATGAATCAGCAGAAAGAGAAAATAAGGAATCAATCCCGTTTATAATTGTACCAAAAACAATAAGTACCTAGTAATAAACCTAACCAAAAAGTTGAATGACCTGTATTCTGAAAATTTTAAAACACTGATGAAAGAAATTGAATAATGAGAAGCACCTGATTGGTTCAGATGGTTAAGCGTTGGATTCTTGATTTCAGGTCAGGCCGTGTTTTCAGGGTCATGAGATCAAGCTCTATGTTGGACTCTATGCTGAGTGTGGAGCCTGCTTAAGATGGTCTCCCTCCCTCTGCCCTCCCACCCCCATGCTTGATCTCTCTAAAAAAAAGAAAATACAAAGAAATATACTACACAATGAAATGAAAGGACAGTCCATACTTATGAACTAGAAGAACAAAGATGTTAAAATGTCTGTTACCCAAAATTATGTTCATATTTACTGCAATCCCTATCAAAATACCAACAGCATTTTTCACAGAGCTAGAACAAAAAATCCTAAAGTTTGCATGGAATCACAAAACACCTGGCATAGTTAATGCAACTTGGAAAAAGAAAAGTTAGAGGCATCATAATTCCTCACTTTAAATTATATTACAAAATTCTAGTGATCAAAATTGTCATAAAAATAGATACATCTTTGAAACAGGATAGAAAATCGAGAGATTTTTTCCTCAACGCTATGGTCAATTAATGTTGGATCAAACAAGAAAGACTATTCAATGGGAAAAAGACTGTGTCTTCAAGAAATGGTGTTTGGAAAACTGGATAGCAACTTGGAAAATAATGAAACTGGACCACTTTCTTATACCATACACAAATAGAAATTCAAAATGGATTAAATCTCTACTTGTGAGATCTGTAAGCATCAAATTTCTAGAGGAGAAGATAGGTAGCAACCTCTTTGATATTGGCTGTAGCATCTTTTTTCTTGATCTATCTCCTGTGGCAAGGGAAACAAAAGTAAAATTCTTGGGACTACATCAAAATAAAAAGCTTATGCATAGCAAAGGAAATAATAAAAAAAAATAAAATGTAACCTACAGGATATAAGAACATACATACAAATCATGTATCTGACAAAGGGTCAGTATCTGAAACTATAAAGAATTTATGAATCTCAATACCCAAAAATCAAATAATTCAGTTAAAAAAATCTTAGAAGACTTGAATAGCCATTTTTATATAAAAGGCTTACAGATGGCCAAGAGAACTGTGAAAATATCCTCAACATCCCCTATCACCAGGGAAATACAAATCAAAACTGCAATGAGCTATCATTTCACATCTGTATGATTGGCTAAAATAAACATCACAAGAAATAGGAGGTATTGAGAAGATGGGGAGAGAGGGAACTCCTTTTATACTGTTGGTAGTAATGCAAACTGATATAGTCACTATGGAAAACAGAATGGAGTTTCGTCCAAAAGTTAGAAATAGAACTACACTATGATCCAATATTGTCACTACTAGATATTTACCCCCAAAGTTAAAAAATACTCAAATGTATACATGCACCTCTATGTTTAGAGTATCATTATCAAAAATAGTCAAATTTCAAATAGTCCATCACCTGAGGAATGGTTAAAAAAGTTGTGGTATATACAATGAACAATTACTCAGCCATAAAAAAAGAATGAAATCTTGTCATTTACAATGACATGAATGGAACTACATAGTATTATTCTAAGTGAAAGACATCCATCAAAGAAGGACAAATATAAAATTTCACTTGTGGAATTTAATGAAGCAATGGAAACAAGTACTAGGGAACAAATAAGACACACACACACACCAATCAAGAAATGGACTTTTATTTAAGGAGAAGAAAGGATGGTTACCAGAGAAGTTGTAAATGAGGTGAAAGGAGGGTGATTACATAGGTCGGTCATGGGGATTAAGGAGTGCACTTGTGTTGAGTACCGGGTGTTGTATTTAAAAGTTGAATTACCATGTTGCATGTGAAAGTAATGGAACATATGTTTTCTAATTAGAATTAAAGTAAAACTAAATTTAAAAAATAATGATATGAGAAGTAGTATCTCCAATGCAAACCTAAAATGTTCTTTTAAGAGTATTATTTAATTGATTTTAATACTAACATTTCATGTCAGAATTAAGGGTATGTAAACATTAAACTGGCCCAAAATATCTTTTGTTTTTTTGTGTAGTATCCTAGTGTAATATAGGCACAGTCACAGTGACAAGTATCTCTGTCCTAATGATTTTCAAATTAAGGAATTGCTTCAAATTAGGAAAGCTTTTTGTTAACCTAGCTTTGGAATGGCATGATATATGCTAATTGCTAACTTTGTCTGCATTATTTTTTAAAGATCAAATGGGCACAGTGGTAGTTTTCATTAATCTCATACAGAGCAGCTAATTAAAATTTTCATTATTATCTCTCCATTATCTAGTTGTTTCCTTTGTTCAGTATCAGAACAGGATGTTAATAATAAGTCATTCTTGGATTATAGACCTATTAAATATAGTGAGAATTAGTTTATTGCACTGTTTAGTTTTTACATGATTTCTTTAACATTTTATTGCAGCATATTGATTGTGCTGAAGATATTTTGTCATTTGGAATAGAGATTTTATAATTCAATACTTAGTGCTTTAATTTTTTATACAATATTGGGAGAAAGGGACATATGGTGGAAAAAACAAATAACCAGAGTACCAGAATATTAGTGTTTTATTCTTGAAACCTCACTAATTAAGGGAACTTGGACTGTCACCATGATTTTCTATTTCTGTAATGATGCTATTAGATGAGCTGATATATAACAGTCAGCTCATCCTTTGTGTACTATTGTTTTCATAATCTTCAATTATGAACTTACATTAAAACCCTTGAAAGCTTGGTAAAAGTTATTTGTTTTACAAGGTTATATATTTTTTATATTGCTCCATTTTATTGCTACCAGTCCTTATAACCGCAGGGTATCATAAATTACATAATTTAAGCCTGTTTATAAGAGTTGAGGGAGTAGGGAGTCCCAAGGTATTAGGCTGGCCCAGTTGTTCCATGAGAAATAAATATCTCAGCTATGACTAGATAGAAGAAGGAAACAAACATTTCTGAGTAACTTACTGTGTTTATGAGATAACACATAGGAAATGCCTGTTTTAACTCTTTATATGCATTGTCTTAATCCTTTTAATAAACATGAGGGTAGGTTTATAATAAATATGATCCCCTATATCATGAATATGCAAACAGGTTTATAGGGATTAGTTGAATAGTCTGCTCAATAATTACCTAGAAGATAAGTGAAGTGGTCACAATTAAAACTCAGTGACACTTTGAGCTCTTCCTAGGATGCCTGCCATACATTGTCTCAATTTACCTGTTCTACACTAGCACTTCTGAATATATGGTAATGGAATATCTCAGAACCATAATATTGTGAGGTAAAACTAACCTGAGTTTTGAAGCTTCAGCATGTTGAAACTCATGAGACATTCACCTATTTGTTTATTCACGATCAGTTCATCTATCCATTCATTCAAGAAGTGTTTTGAGGGGCACTTGAGTGGCTCACTTGGTTAAACATCCAACTCTTGATTTCAGCTCAGGTCTTGATCTCAGGATTGTGAATTCAAGCTCCATGTTCAAGCCCTCAGCATGGAGCCTACTTTAAAAAAAAAAAAAAAAGAAATATGCTTTGAGTACTTACTGTGTGCCAAGCATTGTGTTAATATCTAGAGATACAGTGGTGAACAAGGTTGACAAGATTCCTGCCTCATAGAGTTTATGTTTTAATGAGGAAGACACAGTAAACAAGTAAAGTACTAAACAATATAAGGTTACATAGACCTAATACTATAATTGAAATTTAAAATGATGAGATGATGCATGTGGTGGGTTGAGGACTATTGGGCTGAGACTTAGATGATGAGTTAGTAATGGAGATGTCAGGAGTAAGAATCCTTCAGGCAGAAAAAACAGCAAATATAAAGGTTTATATTCTACAGTAATAAACTCATGTACAAGCCTCCAGGGAAGAGTCAATAGGGCCTTGTTATCCATTAAGAGAATGAGTTTGAGGGTCATATGAAAGTGGCCTATGACTGCAGACTCGCAACATTTTATACTCTAAATGTTTACTTGCTATCATTCTTTGTGGATCTACAGTCTTAAGAGTTGAGTAAATAAGTTATAGAAATGTGGAAAGGATTTCATGGTGATATTTTTACTTTGCCATGTAATGATCCATTCAGTAGAAGTCTTGAACATCTGTAAATCCTAACAAACCAAGAAAAATAAAGTTGTGCACATTACAGAAAATATGGGAGCTAACTATGAAATTGTATTCCTTGTTCTGTAATTGTTATGGTTAGATTCAATAATAGCACACTTCCTTTGAGGCTCACTAAATCAAGTCATTGTGTTAGATACTTCGCATATATGGAGTTACAAGTCTAGAAGAGTGATAGAAGCAAATAATGACCCCTACCCCAATGTCTTAAGTGTTGTAATAGTGATAGTGCTACAGCACTATAAGGGAACACAATTCCCCTACAGAAGACGTTATCAGACTTCAAACATTTACTTACTATTCAATGGAATTTTAAAATAAATTAGACATTGAGAATGATTGACAATTTCTATATTGAGGATGTCTTCTCAATAAAAGTCAAACACGATGAAACCTTATGGAATCCATTTCTCATTATCAACACATTTTTTTTGTAATTCTGTATCCTCTAATGATATGCCTTCTACCAAATTGAAAAAAAAATGCTTTCCTTATTCTATCTTGGGTACTTACAGAAACTAAGTGTGTTTAGTATGAACTTTGAAAATACGACTCAAACTAGAATTTTAATTCAGAGGAATATATTTGTAATATAGGAATGGAGCAGTTATGATTATACATATCTAGAATGTGATACTGAATTATTAGTATAATGAATGTGTTGATGATGTTTTCCTCTCAGTCTTTTCCCCAAACTACTTGTGTAGTTATGGCAATGTGATGAAGCTAAGGAGCTGTGATGAGATAATAAATTCTAGAAATAACTATGTATTTTATAAATTGAGCTAAATACTAGTCATTATCAGATAAATGCATTTAATGGCTTTTTAAGATTAATCTACAACATGGGAGTAACATAGGAAGGAATAGTTGGGAATTAGTGAATAGATTAACATGCTAAGTCGAGACTGTATTGTTTTTCATTTTAATAACTTTTCACTTGTTTTTAGAGGTAAGCTAATTCTCTGATATATTTCAATAGTTTTGGAACATGATAAGGTTTTATATTAAGTTTTGGTCACTGTATTTTTTCAAATAGAATATAAGGATCTTAACTAGGTAAATTAACATGATTTGTAAATGTTCATCCTGTGGGTTTAGTAGTACCAGGTAATGTTAATGCCAGTGTCTGGATTATAAATTTAGGCATCCCTGTCAGTGACACTTAATCTCAAGTACATAGTCTGTTTAGAATATGAGCACCAGAAGTGCAATTTCCTTTTAAATGAGGATGAGGAGAGTGTTGGGATATATATAACATGATTTTACCACATCAATTCTATGACCAGGAATTTTTAAGTGCATAGCACTCTGCTCATCTTTTTCTACAGTAAAATATGTACTTATTCATGCATTGTTTTATGTTCAAAGTTGTTTTAAAGCCTGTTGTTTATATAAAATGATATTTTTTTATAGGGAGGTCTGAAAAACAGCAAACATGAATGCACCTTGTCTTCACAAGAATATGTTCACGAATTACGATCTGGTATTTCAGATGAGAAACTTCTTAATTGCCTTGAATCTCTGCGTGTTTCTTTAACCAGCAATCCTGTCAGGTAGGTCATTCTTATTACTTTTATATGATTCATTCAGTTTATACTGTATGTAGTTTTTAGAAATACAATCATTTACATCATTTTAACCTCACGATTTTCTGACTAGCATTCTGATATTAGCTAAGAAAACAGCAATGTCTGATTATAAGTTTGCAAACATTTAAAAGATAGTTAATCTAATATCTTAATAATGTGTAATTTAAGAATACAAATATTACTTGTATGTTTAATTCCTCATTCATTATATAAAACATGGACCCAGAAGTTAAATATCTACATTTATTTGGCAATCTGTATGCTCAGATAACAATCAGTGTGTATTTATTTGTAAAACAAATTAAGTATTATGGCTCTGATATTATTTATTTTTAACCTGAGAAATAAATACAGTTTTTTATTTTACAAGTTTTAGATATACTATTCATATGTTTTTGTATTTTGAGATAGCAAAATTATTTTAACCAGTAAAATAAATGAGAGAAGGTACTAATGAACTCAAAGCTCTATACATTTAGGCTGTTTTTTAACCACAAAGGGTTTTTTAAGGAGTTCTTTACCAGTGGTGGATTCCACTAAGTGATGTCCTTCATTCATCATAACAAAAACTTTAAGTTAATTTTAACCAAAATAAAATGTTTTATGAGGAAAAATACATTTTCAATGTAATATGAAATCATTCTGGGATATATTCTTATAAATTGCTACAACCCAAAGTTCAGAAAATACTGCATAAAAATATACAGAAATGGTATTTTGATTTTAGTCACGTTTTTCTTAATATATAATGGAGCCCGCATTTTGTATTTCTCTCTGACCTATTAATAGAACCTTGACAATAATATAGAGTTTATTTGTATTGATGTAGAAGTTCAAAATATATGATATTATTTATTTTTACCTATAGACATTTGTCAGAATAACTGGAAAATTATAATTCTGTAATAAAAAAATTAAAAAGGCAGTGGTAAGATGTGACTCATTTTGAGTATGATGATCGTTCCAAGATGACTGTCTTGTCATTTCTTCTAGAATGCTTTTAGTCTTAATGATTTGAACAAGAATATGAATTCTTTGAGAACCATAACCATTTTTGGAACCCCTGCCATGTAAACCTACAGCTCTTTACCATAGTGCACTGTGTGCTCTGAAATTTTCTATTGAAATTTTCTGGTTGATTAAATGGGTGAATAAATGAATATTTAAGAAGTAAGTATAGAAGAAGTTGCACTTAGGAATGAAGGAGAGGGGTACCTACTAAAAATGCATTTTTATAAAGATAGCAAGAAAGGCTTGAAACTACATGCAGGGCCTTTAAAATATAGCACAGCAACTACCAGACAACTCCAAAGAATTATGGGACCAGGTGAGAAGCTGGTAGGTCCTGATTGGCTGGAAGCAGCAGTGTTCTGGTAGGTGATTAGCTCCACAGGTCACATGAGGCTCTTTGTATCAAAACACGTCAAAGCTTTTGATTATAGCCTTCTGTAGAGGTTAAAGCACACTTGAGGAACTCACTGACTAGAGCCAAAACCTATCTCCTAATCTGTCTGAGCTCTCCTTAAGATTAATAAGAGTGGGGTTGTTACC
This sequence comes from Canis lupus dingo, assembly GCF_003254725.2. NCBI lineage: Eukaryota > Metazoa > Chordata > Mammalia > Carnivora > Canidae > Canis > Canis lupus. The sequence continues at coordinate 70,382,012 of NC_064281.1, forward strand.
TATGCCAGCACCTCTGCTGTGGGTGGAGCTTTTGGAAGCAATGAATGGTCATTTAAGGGTGGTGCAGCTACTGCTACTAAGGCCTCACGATCCAGGATGTGAATCTAGGATATTGTTGTGTAAACCAAATGCTCACCTCCACCCTGGTTGACAATGTCTCTATTCTGGGGATAATCAGGAACGCAGATAGGGCTTCAAACTACATTTTTAAAATAGAATTGATGATGTGACCACCAAGGTTATTGAGGTCCACCAGTGGCTGGGAAGAAATAAAGCAAAATGGGGGATGTTGCTTCTTCCAGTAGGAGTATATATCAAAGTGATTGGTGTTCTCAAATATTTTAAAGAAGTAAAGGGTCTTGAGGTATTGAACATCCGTGTTTTGGAGGACATGAATGAGTCCACCACACATATTCTGGAAATGGTCAATGCACATATGATACTGGATAAAGCCCACCAAGTGGCCTCTGGGCCCAGTTGGCCTGTTGTCCCATCAAACATAGATGAGGTCCAGAATTATGGCGAGTACCACAATCTCCACTTCATCTACAAGGAAGTCCTGCATTTAGAATCTTGAATGTCCTCAATAGGAAGGCAACAGTGTGCATGAGCTCCAGACTCAGCTTCACAGCATGAGTGACAGGGCCATCAAGCAAGCCCTTGATTATCTCACCAATGAGGGCTACATCTACCCCACTGTGGATGAGGAGCATTTTAAATCTGCTGATTGAAGCAGGAAAAAGATTTTTCATTTTCTGAAGATCCTTGCCTCCATCTGTGAGTGAGTTTAATCTGTTGACTTTTAGGAAGTAGATTTTTTTTGCAACAAAACATCTCAACTGGCATCCTTTTGAAGCTCACTGCTTTTCCAAATGCTTTGAACTTTTCTGTTTTTCTAACTGTATTTGAAGCTCAGAAGGAGATGGTAATGGATAAATTGACTGGACTTTTTGTTGGATTTATCAGCAAGCAAATGAAAACAGTCCTGTATGAATGGATTTGGGAGAAAAAAGGTTCAGAAGAAAATTAAAAATTATTTGTTGCGTGGGAGCTTCTTTTTCTGAAATGTCCATATATTAGGAGACTATAGATGCAGTCAGGGAACCAGTTAAGAGACAAAAACAAAAATTCTGTTGTTTTTACATTAGACTTTCTGTGTTTGGATTTATAGTCCTATTATCTCTTGCTAAATATAGTAACTGACTAATTTGAATGTGCTGAAGAGAACAATTTATGAATTCAGATGCTGAGTTCAATATTTATTGAGTGATTTGCTCTTATCATAGATATATGTTTTTAAAAAATAAAATTATGTTTAACAACTCTTATTACCACAGGTTTATGTTTTATAACAATAAGATTTTACTACCTTTAAATACCAGATCTTATTAATATAAGTTTATGTTTAAAAATAAGATTATAACTAAAATAACAGCAAACATAGGTTATGCTATGTTTAAGTGCACTTTTTAAAGAATAAGATTATACTATGTTTGAAAAATGTTTTCTTAAAATGTTATTAAGTTTAGTAATTACTTCAAATATAATGTGGTGATATTTGGATTAAATTGTAGTCTGTTGTAGTTACATGGTTCATGGACCAGACTTTCTGTAAGTTTGATGTTCTGATGTATTCTGTAGAGTACTAAATGCTCAACTTTATATATAACAAAGTTTTATTCTTACAGGTTAAGCAAACAAATAAAACTAATTATATGAATATTAAGCTTAGTTAATAACTTATATTTTATTTGAACATTTTATTTAAAATACTTTTTCAAAAATACTGACTTTCCTTTGTGATTTTTTTTCTAATTTCACTTGAAAAGCCTTTTGTTTTGTTTTTGAAAATTAATACTTTTAATTAATCAGAATAAATTTTTCTCCTCAATATAATAACACATCCTAGTCATAATAAATAGTACATACTAGTATTTATTAAATTATGTGATACCTTTAAATAATGGAATAAAGTAAGTCCTCAGTTATATACATAAAGATGATATCTTTTAAGATACTAATTTTGTTATATTAGTAGAGATTTGGACAGGTAGAAGAGAAAATCATCAATTGTCTTAGCTGCGTTCACAAAAATGAAGTGTAAAACATTGAAAATCCTTTAAGTGCAGCATTGACAGTAATCCATACTGTCAGGAAAACTATCAGAATATGGTCTTTTTTGCCAAACCTTATGAAAACTTGCTATCAATACTTGTTTAAGCTTTCTGAGGCATAAAATTAACTTTTCCTCCTCTCAGAAACAGAAAATTCATAAATGACAATTTTTCAGAAACAACAAATAGTTAATATATCTATTTTTTATTGAAGTCATCAGACGTCTCTGCAAATTCTAGTCTTTATAAACATAAGAAATTCTGAACTACTCTTGAAAGTTTGCCTGCCTTGAGGAAAACCACATTGGAGGAGAAGCAATGAGGGGTGTATTTCTTCCTTAGAATTTCAGTGTGGAAAGATACAGTCTAGGAGATGTGTGAGTGTGAGTGTGAGTGTGTGTGTGTGTGTGTGTGTGTGTGTATCTGTGATATCACACAATTGCAGAAACCCTGAGATCACAGTCTGATATTTTATGACCTTGTAGGTCACTCTCAGAATTGTCTGAGTTGGTTCAAGTGGCCATTGGATGGGTAGCTACTTTTTCCTCACTCTTGGAATATTCCTCCAGAACTAGGGAAATTGTAACCAGAAAAGCCCTTTTTGGCTGTGTTTGTGCCTGGAAACTGATTGATATGTTATGATGTGTACACCAAAATTAAGGGAGGACCAATCTCTCTCCTTCTGCTATTATCTGGCGATAACTGTCCTTTTTCTCTGTTCCTTGGGGTTCTTTCTAGCTTTATCAATTACCTTTCAGCTCCTCTTATTCTTCTGATTGAAATCATGTGCTTTACTGGAATTCTACTGCAAGTAAGAGACTCCAGTGGAAGAATAGTAAGTACATCTGCCTATAAAATGAATAGAAATCAACAAACTTTTTTAGGTTGGGTTATCTTATACATGCATATTTTGGTGGCAGATTTTTAAAATGCATTTTAAACCTTCCACCAACATTCATACTTCCTTTTTAGTTTTGTTTAGAAGGTGAATGACTTGGATAGTGCTCCCCTTCCTCTCCAGTCTTGCCTTGTATATGAGCCAAACTTTTGAGGATAATATAACAATCCTTGGGAAATACTATCTACTATTTTGGGCAAAGACATGTAAGCCTGAGGAAACTGAAGAATATGATTGATAATTATAATACACTTAGGGTTGTTTTTCTATGGCTTGTAGGCATATAAGATGTATCATTTATATTGAAATTGATTCTAAATTAACTGAATAAGTAAATTTGAAAATGTTTTCAAATCAAAGCTAATATTATTACTGTTGTTATTAACTGTTAGTAATCATCTTATTTTACCTACTAAATTCAGATTCATCTTTTGAGTATAATCTGAGAAATATAAATTCTTATATTTTTTAAATTTCTATTTTCTTTTTAAAATGATGAATCAAAAAGGCTAGTTACCACCTCAAGACAGTGTGGTACTGGCACAAAAACAGACACATTGATCAGCAGAACAGAATAGAAAATCCAGAAATGGACCCGTAACTATATGGGTCAGTTAATATTCAACAAAGCAGGAAAAAAATATCCAATGGAAAAAAACAGTCTCTTTAACAAATTGTGTTGGGAAAACTGGAAAGAAACATGCAGAAGAATGAAACTGGACCATTCTCTTACACCATACACAAAAATAAATTCAAAATGGATTGAAGACCTAAATGTGAGGCAGGAAACCATTAAAATCCTAAAGGACAACATAGACAGTAACCTCTTTATTATCAGCCATAGCAGGTTTTTACTAGATATGTCTCCTGAAGCAAGGAGAACAAAAGCAAAAACGAACTATTTGGAATTCATCAAGATCAAGAGCTTCTGCACACCAGAAGAAACAACAAAACTGGAATGCCCATGTGGCTTAGCGGTTTGGTGCCTACCTTCAGTCCAGGGCATGATCCCGGAGACCAGGGATCAAGTCCCACATTGGGCTCCTTGCATGGAGCCTGCTTCTGTCTCTGCCTTCTTGTCTGCCTCTCTCTCTATGTCTCTCATGAATAAATAAATAAAATCTTAAAAAAAAAGAAACAACAAAACTAAAGGGCAACCAATGGAGTGGGAGAAGATATTTGCAAATGATGTATCTCATAAAGGGTTAGTATTCAAAATCTATAAAGAACTTATCAAACTCAACATCTGATAACCAAATAATCCAGTTAAAAAAATCAGACGACATGAATAGACATTTTTCCAAGAAGACATACAGATGAAGGACAGACACATGAAAAGATACTCAATATCATTCACCAGGGAAATACAAATCAAAACTATAATGAGATATCAGCTCACACCTGTCAGAATGGCTATAATGAACAACACAGGAAACAGGTGTTCCTGAGGATGCAGAGAAAGGGAAACCCTCTTACACTTTTGGTGGGAATTGCAAAGTTGCACAGCCACTGTAACAAACAGTATGGAGGTACCTCAAAAAGTTAAAAATAGAACTACCCTATGATCCAGCAATTGTCTTACTAGGTATTTACCCAAAGAATACAAAAATACTAATTGAAAGGACACATGCATCCCGATGTTTGTATAAGCATCATCAACGATATACAAAATTATGGAAAAAGCCCAAGTCTCCACGAACTGATGAATGGATAAAGAATTTTTAAAATGGAGTATAGTATTCCTCATCCATCAAAAATAATGAAATCTTGCCATTTGCAATGACATGGATAAAGCTAAGGAGTATTATACTAACTGAAATAAGTCAGTAAGGGAAAGACAAATACCATATGATTTCACTAATATATGGAGTTAAGAAACAAAACAAACACAGGGGGAAAAAATGAGAGTCAAACCAAGAAACAGACTCTTGACTATAGAGAACAAACTGATGGTTTACCAGATGGGAGCTTGGTGGGTTGGGGGATGAGTTAAATAGGTGATCAAAATTAAGGAGGTCACTAGTGATGAGCACAGGGTGTTGTATGTAAGCATTAAGTCGCTAAATTCTACACTTAAAATTAATTTAAACTGTATTAGCTACCTGGAATTTAAATAAACACTTGAAAGAAAGGAAATGATTCATTGAGGGGGAAAAAAAAAACCAGGGACAAGGAAAAGATACCTGACAATTCATAAATATCATTTCCTACATGAACTCAGCAAGTCTTGAACTTTTAAGGCCATATCCTGTCTATGTGTGACATTTCAGGGAATATCTTTTGTTAAATCTCTTGTCACCTAAGTTATTTCTTTTATATCTAGAAAATGTTTCCAATTTGATGAAATCATTGACCAAAAGTTTCTTGTGTATTTTCCCAAAAATGATTAACATAGGAAATGTGTTGTGGAGGGAAAATAAGGAATAAATTGTGGTAGTTGGATTAATAGAGGCATAGCTTCATTTCATGGATATGCTAATTTTGTTTTATTTTTTAGGTAGTAATCAAACTCTGAAAACCTAAAAAAAATTTAACAAGCCAATATGTAAATGTAATACATAATGATTTTGTATTTGTCTTGTAAAATAATACTACCAAAAAGTATATGTGATTGTCAAGCAAGTATTTCTGGATTCCTCACAAATGTTTATGTAAAGAATAAAATATTTATTTTACCTTTGGGTATATAATAAACTATTAAAAACCACTTAAAAAAAGGTTACCAGAAAGAATTATAAAAATAATTCTTTTTTTTTTTTTAAAGATTTTATTTTTTAATTCTTATTTATTTATGATAGTCACAGAGAGAGAGAGAGAGAGAGAGGCAAAGACATAGGCAGAGGGAGAAGCAGGCTCCATGCACCGGGAGCCCGACGTGGGATTCGATCCCGGGTCTCCAGGATCGCGCCCTAGGCCAAAGGCAGGCGCCAAACCGCTGCGCCACCCAGGGATCCCTAAAAATAATTCTTTAAAAATATTCATTAAATCTTTAGTAAGCTCGTACTATATGCATTTAAGTGTCAACTTGATTTTAATAAGCTTAAATTCAATTAACTTCTGAAATGCTCACTAAAAATAGTAGTAGTTAACATTCTAACATTTATATGGTACATATTATTTCCTAGGCAATATTCTGAGATTGAGTGTGTGTATGTCTCTTTGATGCCTAAATTTATATTTCCACCTCAGACCTCTCTTGAGATTCAGACTTTCTCCATTTGTATTTATAGGTGCCTCATAGGCATCTTTAAAAACATTTAAAAATAATAAGAAATTTATAAAGTTAGCATTTACTATCATCTAGGAAATATTCTAAGATTTCGAAATATACACATGCAATTAGTGTATCTTTATTAGTAGTGTCAGCATTGTTTGTTTGCATTTTATCAATGAGGAGCTTGAGGCTCAGAAAGGTTAAGTAGTTTGCTACATTTTATTTTTTTATGTTTTATTTTTTTAAATCAGCTGAGTACAAGTTTCCTTTTTTTTTTTTTTTTTTAAATTTCATTTATTTATTCATGAGAGACAGAGAGAGAGAGGCAGACACACAGGCAGAGGGAGAAGCAGGCTCCATTCAGGGAGGAGCCTGACGTGGGAGTCGATCTGGGGTCTCCAGGATCACGCCCTGGGTTGAAAGCAGGCACTAAACCACTGTGCCACCCGGGCTGCCCAGTTTGCTACATTTTACTTACTTACTTACTTACTTACTTACTTACTTACTTACTTATTTATTTATTTAAAGATTTTTTTTTTTTTTTTAATTCATAGAGACAGAGAGAGAGAGAGAGAAGCAGAGACACAGGCAGAGGGAGAAGCAGGCGTCATACAGAGAGCCTGATGTGGGACTCGATCCAGGGTCTCCAGGATCACGCCCTGGGCTGCAGGCGGCGCTAAACCGCTGTGCCACTGGGGCTGCCCAGTTTGCTACATTTTAATGCTACATGGCTAGTGTCAGAGCAGATTCCATTCAGGCTGTGTGACTCCAGAACCTAGGCCCTTAACCAGTTCTTTGTACTACTTTACAGTAAATAAAGTTACTTGGCCTCTTCCAGGAATGTCAGAAGCCATTGTCCCTGGAGGCAGAGTGAAGAGTCTTGGAAGAGTTAATTTTTACTCTGACTGAGCTAGGGAGATGCTAGAGGGTTTTGAGGAAAGGAATGGTATGACCTGTCTGTGTTTTTAAACACAAGCATGAAGCAGGGAGACCAAATGACATGTTTCAGTAAGGGAGCTCGAAATCTCACAGGAATTTTTGGGACATCAGTATAACTATGCCTCATGGAGGCTGATATGGAAGGTCACTTAACGTCCCATGGTCATCCTAGAGCCATCCATGGTTATTTTTGTTGTAAACCTCCCTTAACTTAGCAGAAATTCATGACACATTTACTTGATTTGTTTTGTTAACATGGGTTCTCCCTGAGTCCGTATCTTTTCTTGATATTAACTGCCTGGCCATCTCTGTATTATCCAAATTCATAATGGGGAGACACTGGCCCTCTTTTGTTTCTGTTCAGGCAAAGGTTTTCTTGTCAGGCCACCTCAGTCTGCATGCCAGACCATACTATGATCAGGTCATCCTCTCTAATTATATAAGTTTGCCCATGGTAAAGGAGAGGGGGGTGGGGTGATATGGTCCAGAATTTGCTTACCTAGGACTATTATCTCAGAAGGTAGCTGTGGGGAGTGTTCCCTAAGAAGGGGATATGAGTTTGTTAAGCACCAGCCAGTATAGGAACTTTTATAATTTGAGAAGAAAAGTTACTGCATGGAGTTCTCCAGAAGATCAAGAGTTGTATTTTATTCATCCTTTATGTTCAGCATTTTAGCATTATTCCTTGTGGCATTACAAATTGTGTAAAAGAGGAAAAGTAACACACTGCTTCCAGGAAGAGCCTCTGGTGTTCCTATGTGTGTATCGTGGGTTTTAGAGAGAGGGGAAGGAAACAAAGAACATCATTATCTTACTTTTCCTTTGAGTGTCCTGAGAATTGTTAGCAAATCTGGTGAGCCACCCCTAAGCAGTGGTCTCTTTGGACTTTTTTTAATCTACTATTTGACTGTGGTCCAAAAATCTTTCTTCTTTCCGATAAGAGATACTATCCTCAACCTTTTCCTCAACTCCAAAAGTGGTGGTGGTGGGATATGTGTCTACATCACATGCTTAAATTCATTCTGGGAGTGCAGTGTAATATTTTCCCTTCTTGGGAACTCATGGTGAATATTAGCATTGTTTTTAGAAAAGCTTTTTACATTGTTTCAGGAGAGAGACTTGTTTTACTTTATTAACCCAGAGTTTTGAGATTTTTTTTTTATAAAAAGTCTTCTATTATTCCCTAGAAATGCTTATAACCATTAAATAGTATAAATCATAACTTCTATTTCAACCAGATTTAAACCTACCAACAGCCATGAGGTTTTATTTGATCATCCCCTACTTTAGAATCTCTCTGGCAGAAACCAATAAGTAACCAATACAGCAAACAGATAATTAGTTTTCCTACTGGACATTAACAAATGAGCAAACAAGAGCAATGAAAGAACAACAAAATCAGAAAAGGAAAGAACGAAATGTAAGAATAAACCCAAGAATGAGAATAATTTGTATAAGAGGAATTTACATGGAAAACAAAGAGAAATAGTTTATAAAAGGCTAAATCCCTTGAGTGTCTTATATAACAGTAAAAGAATGCTTAAAGTTAAACAAGAATCATTTAATACTATTACTTTAGTTTCCTAGGGCTTCTGTAACAATCATCAAAAACTGGGTGACTTTAAAACAACAGAAATTTATTCCCTCACAATTCAGGTGGCCAGATGTCTGAGACCAAGGTATTGGATGGGAGGACCCTCCTGAGTCTCTAGGGGAGGATCTTTTCCTTGCTCTTTCCAGCTTCTGTCATTCCTTAGTTTTTGGTGATATAATCCCAATCTCTGCCTCTGTAGTTACATGGCTTTCTCTATGTCTCTGAGTGTTTTTTTCTGTGTTTCTTATGAGGATATTCTAACTGGATTTGAGGCCTACTCTGATCCAGTATCTTTTTATCTTTATCCTTACCTTAATTATATCTACAACACCCTATTTCCAAATAAGGTCATATTGTGAGGTTCTGGATAGATTATATTCCAAAATTTATTTCTAAGATTATGCAAAGGAGAATTATCCATAAAACCATTGAAATAACAGGTTAGCTAAATTCTGTTTAGGTAAAAACCTTAGCTAGTTTAGAAGATCTGAAAAGGTAGAACTATGTACTACTTATAGAACTCTCCTTAATGAAATTAAACTTTATTGGCCTTGTTACCATTATAAAGAAACTTTTTCGACAATACTAAATTCTGAGAGTGTGTTATTTGATAGAGTCACACTACAATTCCAGTCATGAGATCTGTATTTCTAGCCCTTGATCTCTCACTCTCTGTGACTATAGTGCAATCAGTAACCTCTTTTGGCTTCAGGTTTTCCCTGTATAAATGATTTTGGAGCTGTCTAGATCTAAGCTTCTATGTTCTATGTTCTTGTTTGCTTACTTCTAATCCTATTTTATCTTTGCTATTGGAACTAGATTAGTGTTTATAAATGATTTTGAAGAGAAAAATGTTCTTCCATTAGACTGAATGATTTCTTAGCATTTAATTTTTTTGCATTTACAAATATTGTTTAATTAAATACAGACAGGGATTTATAATTCCTTTTAAAATATTGAAGAGAGCAGTTTCTAATTCTTTGTTACATAACTATTTTTCAAACCTGATGTTCATTAGAATCTGGGCATTTGCCCACTTATGGCTGATTTCTTTCCTTACCACAGTTTGAACTGGTTTCTTTTTGTTAAACCCAGTAAATATATAAACACATACACTAATAGCTTTACAAACATTCTCAAAGTACAGTCATTTCAGAATATTAAATTGAGTCAGAAATTTCAAATTCATGTTATTTAATCATTCAGATGATAAACTCTTAAAGTCATTTCCTTATATTATTTTCTGCCAAAGGCAAATGTTTAAAAATGCATTTTATGAACCATCATTAACTATATCCCCAAATCATTCCCTCACTATGTATTCCCTCAACATATATTTTTTGCTGTTTATGTTCACCTGCACCTGCTTATGCTCTGTAATAGTTACATGCATGTATGTCTGCTTTTCTCATTTATATTTCAGACTCCTATGGAGAAGGGGCCCTCTTGCCCTTTTATTTGTTTCTTGATGGCTGATACAGTGTAATTTACATATAGTATTGTATGAATTGATGTGCATATTGACCTGCCATCAATAATAACTTATGCTTCTCCAGCAGTGAGGATGAATTTTGATTAATCTGGCACTATTTTGTATCCATAAATTTTTAGGTGTAATCAGAGAAAAGGAATGAAGTTTTTCTTCCACTTTGGAATGAAACCTATTGGATTGATTTGAACCATATTCATAAGCTACACACAATACAGTGTGCTTTACACAATGGTCTTTTTATGGTTGCCTATTGAATTAATGGACTTGAATGTTTACAACTCTACCATCCTAAAAAGTCTGTGAGTTTGACTGTGAAATAAAGCCTGATCTGCCATTACAAATTTCATTAAACTTTGCATATGCTATGATCTGTGTGTTTCAGAATGAGAAGTATAATATTACACATTTTTGAGCATATTCCTTTGATAAAGTTTGTGAAAAGAAACAGTGACTGCTAAGAAATAACCAATGAGTTTGAAAAATTTTATTCCCACCCAACCTGTTACAGGATGTACAGGTATATAGCAATACATTTTATGAAGATCCAAAGGAATGCATAGCAATAAATCATTGTCACTGAGTTTTCTTACCACATGACAAAACAGCAAATACTGGTTTGAAGAATAGTGTCAGAGAATTGTGATTGTGTAGAATTCTTTTCATAGTTGTTGCTGAAATTGCCCTGTAGCTTAAGGGGTAGTTTATCCTAGTAGGAAACTGTTTTTTTTTTTTTTTTTTTTCTATTTTGCTTATTTTAGATATCTGCCTATCTGATGGCATAGTGTCTATATTCACTTTCTGTGATGTTAGCCTCCTCAAGCCAGTGTTTGCAAGCATGTGAAAACAGATAAAGTATCTTTTAGGGTTTTTTTATGTGCAGTTATTTGCATTACCTTTGGAACATTTGTTTTTACTTGTTATTTTCTAACTTCTCTTTAGACTTAAACATACTTTTCAAACATATTAACAACGTTCATATTAATATAATCATAGTAATGAAAATAGTGGACTCTTGACAGTAACACAAATTAGGAATAGAAAGCACTTTCTGAATTTTGGGTGTTAATAACTATTTAAGCAGCCTTTATTTCACTTATTAAAAGCTTGGCAAAACAGCCAACACTACATAGAAAATTAATATAAAAGTGAATGTAGATCAATACTTTTAAAATGTTTTGCATTGGACGCCCTATGAAAAATTAAATAAAGAGGACAATTTTTTATGATGCAGAAATGTGAACCGGACTTAAAATTGTGAACATGTATCATAATCCAGCATATGGGTAATGTTACTAAAGCAAGGTTGTTTAATATTGGTATTTTAAATTTGTTTGCTTTAACTTTCAAATGAATAAATTATTTAAGAAGACCCTAGTACATTTTACATAGAATAGAAAATAGTAAATTTAGTGATGTCCATTTTATGTTTTCTTTTACAATCTTGGTCAGCGATTTGAATTAACAGCAACCATATCCAATCATATTGAAGCTCATTGTGTTGGTATTATAAATATTAAGTGATGTTGAATTTTTAATTATATGATAACTTTACAACATAATATTAACTTAAGGTAGGTCCAGTATTATATCTCATAATAGGGGCAAACGGTCTAAAAATAAAAAAAAATATATTATTTTTAAAAACAAAAATATAGCAGTAAATACTCAAGTTTCTGAAATGTTGTTTTATTTGAAGAAAATATTATAGGCATGAAGGTGGAATAAATGAGGTCTCTTATGTTGGCCTTTTATTTTATTATTATATGACACATGAAACTCCTTCAGGGCAAAGGATTTTCTCATTTAAATGTGTTTTAAATTATAAACCCAATGTATATATAAAATAATTAAAAATTGCTGCTTGGCATATGGTTGTAAAATATATAAAATCTAGCAACATAGTCTGGGTACATGAATAAATGGTATTTTTTAATAGAAAACTAACCTCCTTCTATTTTAAAGCATTTTTTAAATGATTTGAGAGAGAGAGCATGACTGGTGGGTGAGGAGCAGAGAGAGAGGGAGAAGCAAGCTCCAGACATGGGGCTTGATACCAGTACCCTGAAATCATGACCTGAGCTGAAGGCAGACACTTAACCAAATGAGCCACCTAGGCATCCCTATTTTAAAACATTTTACATACAATTTGTATTTTCTATATGTTTAAAATAGTCTTGAAGAAAATGCATATAAATATTTGTCATTTTAAAACAACTTAAATGTCCATTATCAGAGGAATGAATAAATGTGATATATCCATAAAATGGAATAATAAAATGGAATATTATTTGGCAATAAAAAATAATGAAGTATTGTTATATGTTGCAACATGTATAAAACTTGAAAACATGACAAGTGAAAAAAGTCAGTTCAAATATGAGATAATATATATAGTGATTCCATTAATATGAAACATCCAAAAGAAGTAAATCCATAGAGACAAAAAATAGATGAGTGCTTTTATAGGGTTAAGGGAGGGTTTAGGAGAAAATAGAAGGGACTGCTAATAGGTAGCAAGTTTCTTTTGGAGATGATGACTATATTCTAAAATTGATTGTGGTGATGGTTGCACAACTCTGAATACCCTTAAAATACTTAAGTAGTTCTTAAGTGTGTTAACTATATTGACTATGAATGAGTAACTCTGTAAAGCCCTTTAATATTCACTTGAGAATTTTTCTTTTCTTAATTTTCAAAATCTTTTCAGCAATGCCACAAATTTACAGTGGGTTTTGCTACAGAAATCTTTTCAAAATGAAAAAATATATGTATTCATAAAATAAAGACTGTTTTGATGAAAATTAAAAAAATAAATAAATATTTGTCATTTGACATATTTTTTATTTTGATTTATACAAATTAACTTAAAGGTCTTAGATACATATTAGAATTTTATATACTTCTCTTATTATTATGGGATTATTACTAAAGCAATTGCAACTTACCATGAAAGATGCAAGTATGTCACTACCATTAAGATGAGAGTAAGAATACAAATCCCAAGTAAGCAAGGAGAGAAGGTAATATTTTTCAAAAAGCCAACGACAATGCCAGATAATAACATGAGTATAAAATAGTTCCAATTTTCCTTGTAGCCAAGGGGGGTAAAAAGTATTCAGAGACATAGCTGTTATCTGATAAACGATAGTGCATCCATTTTTTTCAGGGAATTCATTCTTCATAGTCTGAACTCAGATTTTTATTTTGTATTTCGTTAAATGAGGGATACTGAACAACACAGTAGAGTGAGTCTTCTATAATGTAGACAGGATTTCTATGTGCATTTCCTACTTAGGGCCTTGAGTTAAAAAAAATAAGATGTTTCTCCAAAGACCCAGTAATAATACTGGTTATGTAGCTTTCCAGTAAACTAAACTGCTACCAAGATGTACTTGAGAAATGTCCATGAAGCTCTCCCTCAGGAATATCTATCATCTCAGCTAGACTATTGATAGAGGTAGGTAGCTAAGAATTCACAATTAAGATGCCAGCTAGCACCTGGAGTGCAGGTATTTTGTGTGATTGGTTCAATGTAGATATGTATGCTCTAAATAACAGTGTTGCTCTATTACCCCAACTCTTCAAATGATGTTCGATAATGGACAGCTAATTTGGGGAGATGTCCCACCTTGTCAGCAAAGCTATAGGTGCATAGGCTCTCACATCAGGCAATTTAAACCTGAAAATGTTCTCTTGAGATGGAATCCATAAAGGCAGAATATAGAAGGCACTATAATATTACAGTATACTTTGAAAAACTAAATCGGCTTCAGGTGAGATAATTTAGTGATCTGTCACACGAATATGAAACTCAAAATGTTATATATGCAGGATCAACTAATTTCTATTTGTTCTGCAGCATGTAGTATTACAGAGAATAAGAGGATTGAGTCCAATTCTATTTTGGGTGATACTACCTGTGTACTGAGGACTGCTCTAGGTTTTTTTATGAGGCAAGTTGCCATACCACCCTTAATGTGAGCTTTCAAGAACAGTTCTGAGACATCATTTCTTAAATCGGTCCAGTCGACATTGATTCATCAAGAAGTATTGAAGACTAAGTATTGAACTAGAATGTTAAATGGATTTTTTTAAAAATTAGGTTATAATGAATTTGCATATGTGAAATAGTAATTGTCAAATTACCCTTATTCAGGAAAGAATACCCTGAAATGGCTCTAGCCCTAAAATTTATTAAGCATCAATGAATTTTTGCTTGATATAGAAAATGCCTAGGTATTTTGTAGTGTTGTTGAGGTCTGCATTATAAACATCAGTATGAATGACATTTTTTTTTTACAGAGGAATGGGAAAGAATGGTAGGGAGGGCAGAAGTGGAGGGACAGTATCTTAAGCAAGCTCCATGCCTATCGTCAAGACTAATGTCACGCCCGAGATCATACCTGAACTAAAATTAATAGTCAGATGCTTAACTGTGCTACCCAGGCACCCCAAAATGAAAGAAATCTTTTAAATGTAGGTGATGTAGGACATTGACCTGTGGATATTATCTGACCTTATGGCATATTTTGTACCTGAAAACTGAAAACATCTTTTTCAGTTTATTTACTCATCATTATTTTCTCCTATGAACAGAATGCAGGATATGCTGTGCTGGAGTTGTTATCATGTGTGCTTTTTGTTAATTTTAATTTCTGCTATTTTTAAATTGTATAAATTGCAGTAATGGATTTACATATTGAAATCATTTGTCTAACTTTGTTGATGGCAAAAGTTTTTTTTTTTAATTTTTTATTGGGGTTTAATTTGCCAACATTTAGCATAACACCCAGAGCTCATCCCACCAAGTGACTCCCTCAGTGCCCATCACCCAGTCACCCCAACCCCTGCCCACCTCCCTTTCCACTACCTCTTGTCCGTTTCCCAGAGTTAGGTGTCTCTCATATTTTGTCACCCTCACTGATATTTTTACTCATTTTCTCTCCTTTCCCTTCATTCCCTTTCACTAATTTTTATATTCCCCAAATGAATGAGACCATATAATGTTTGTTCTTTTCCGATTGACTTATTTCACTCAGCATAATACCCTCCAGTTCCATCCACGTTGAAGAAAATGCTGGGTATTTGTCATTTCTAATGGCTAAGTAATATTCCATTGTATACATAGACCACATCTTCTTTACCCATTCATCTTTCGGTGGACACCGAGGCTATTGTGGTCATTGCTGCTAGAAACATCGGGGTGCAATTGTCCCAGCGTTTCACTGCATCTGTATCTTTGGGGTAAATCCCCAGCAGTGCAATTGCTGGGTCGTAGGGCAGATCTATTGTTAACTCTTTGAGGAACCTCCACATAATATTCCAGAATGGCTGCACCAGTTCACATTCCCACCACAGTGCAAGAGGGTTCCCCTTTCTCCACAGCCTCTCCAACATTTGTTGTTTCCTGTCTTGTTAATGTTCACCATTCTCAGTGGTGTGAGGGGGTATCTCATTGTGGTTTTGACTTTTATTTCCCTGATGGCCAGTGATGCCGAACATTTTCTCATGTGCTTGTTGGCCATGTCTATGTCTTCATCTGTGAAATTTCTGTTCATATCTTTTGCTCATTACATGATTGGATTGTTTCTTGGGTGTGGAGTTTAATAAGTTCTTTATAGATCTTGGATACTAGCCCTTTATCTGATAGGTCATTTGCAAATACCTTCTCCCATTCTGTAGTTTGTCTTTTAGTTTTGTTGACTGTTTCTTTTGCTGTGCAGAAGCTTTTTATCCTGAAGTCCCAATAATTCATTTTTGCTTTTGTTTCTCTTGCCTTCATGGATGTATCTTGCAAGAAGCTGCTGTGGCGAAGTTCAAAAAGGGTGTTGCCTGTGTTCTCCTCTCGGATTTTGATGGAATCTTGTCTCACAGTTAGATCTTTCATCCATTTTGAGTTTATCTATATGTATGGTGTAAGAGAATGGTCCAGTTTCATTCTTCTGCATGTGGATGTCCAATTTTCTCAGCATGATCTATTGAAGAGACTGTTTTATTTCAAGTGGATAGTCTTTCCTGCTTTGTCGAACATTAGTTGACCAGAAAGTTGAGGGTCCACTTCTGGATTTTCTGTTCCATTGATCGATGTGTCTGTTTTTGGGCCAGTACCACAGTGTCTTGATGACCACAGCTTTGTAGTACAACCTGAAATCCAGCATTGTGATGCCCGCAGCTATGGTTTTCTTTTTATAATATTCCCTTGGCTCTTTGGGGTCTTCTCTGATTCCATATAAATCTTAAGATGATTTGTTCCAACTCTCTGAAGAAAGTCCATGCTATTTTGAGAGGGATTGCATTAAATGTGTAAATTGCCCTGGGTAACATTGACATTTTAAAAGTATTACTTCTTCCAATCCATGCCCATGGAATATTTTTCCATCTCTGTGTCTTCCTCAATTTCTTTCAGAAGTGTTCTGTAGTTTTTAGGATATAGATCCTTTACCTTTTTGGTTAGTTTTATTCCTAGGTATCTTCTGCTTTTGGGTGCAATTGTAAATGGGATTGACTCCTTAATTTCCCTTTTTTCAATTTCATTGTTAGTGTATAGAAATGCCACTGATTTCTGGGCATTGATTTTGTATCCTGCCACACTGCTGACTTGCTGTATGAGTTCTAGCAATCTTGGGGTGGAGCATTTTGGGTTTTCTATAGACAGCATCATGCCATCTGCGATGAGGGAGAGTTTGACTTCTTCTTTGCCCATTTGAATGCCTTTTATTTCTTTTTGTTGCATGATTGCTGAGGCTAGGACATCAAATACTAAGTTGAATAGCAGTGGTGAGAGTGGACATCCCTGTCGTGTTCCTGATCTTAGCGGAAAGGCTCCCAGTGTTTCCCATTGAGAATGGTATTTGCTGTGGGCTTTCCGTAGATGGCTTTGAAGATGCTGAGGAATGTTCCCTCTATCCCTACATCTGAAGAGTTTTGGTCAGGAATGGATGCTGTTTTTGTCAAGTGCATTCTCTGCATTTATTGAGAGGATCCTATGGTTCTTGTTTTTTCTCTTGCTGATATGATCAATCACATTGATTGCTTTACGTGCGTTGAACCAGCCTTGCATCCCAGGGATACATCCCACTTGGTCATGGTGAATAATCTTCTTAATGTATTGTTGGATCCTTTTGGCTAGTACCTTGTTGAGAATTTTTGCATCTGTGTTCATCAGGGATATTGGTCTATAATTCTTTTTCTTGGTGGGGTCTTTGTCTGTTTTTGGAATTAAGGTGATGCTGGACTCATAGATCGAGTTTGGAAGTGCTCCATCTCTTTCTATCTTTCCGAACAGCTTTAGTAGAACAGGTATGGTTTCTTCTTTAAATGTTTGATAGAATTCCCCTGGGTAGCCATCTGGCCCTAGACTTTTATGTCTTGGGAGGTTTTTATGCCTGCTTAATTTCCTCCCTGGTTATTGGCCTGTTCAGGTTTTCTTTTTCTTCCTGTTCCAGTTTTGTGAGTTTCTGGTTTTCCAGAAATGGGTCCATTTCTTCTACATTGCCTAATTTATTTGCATATAGCTGCTTGTAATAAGTTTTTAAGATCATTTGTATTTCCTTGGTGTTGGTGGTGACCTCTCTTTTCTCATTCATGATTTTATTCATTTGAGTCTTTTCTCTCTTTTTAATAAGGCTGGCTAATGGTTTACCTATGTTATTAATTCTTTCAAAGAACCAACTTGTGGTTTTGTTGATCTGTTCCACAGTTCTTCTGGTCTCTATTTCATTGAATTCTGCTCGAATCTTTATTAACTCTCTTCTTCTGCTGGGTGAGGGTTTCATTTGCTGTTCCTTCTCCAGGTCCTTTCGGTGACAGGTCAACTTTTGTATTTGAGTTCTTTCCAGTTTTTGGATGGCTGCTTGTATTGCGATGTATTTCCCCCTCAGGACTGCTTTTGGTGTATCCCAAAGATTTTGAATGGTTGTATCTTCATTCTCATTAGTTTCCATGAATCTTTTTAGTTCTCCTCTAATTTCCCAGCTGACCCTTTCGTCTTTTAGCAGGATGGTCCTTAACCTCCACATGTTTGAAATCCTTCCAAACTTCTTCTTGTGGTTTAGTTCTAGTTTCAAAACATTACAGTCTGAAAATATCCAGGAGACAATCCAAATCTTTTGTTATCGGTTAAGAGCTGAATTGTGACCCAGTATGTGGTCTATTCTGGAGAAAGTTCCATGTGCACTTGAGAAGAATGTGTATTCAGTTGAGTTTGGATGTAACTTCTCTCGATATCTGTGAAATCCATCTGGTCCAGTGTATCATTTAAAGCTCTTGTTTCTTTGGAGATGTTGTGCTTAGAAGATCTATCAATTGTAGAAAGCGCTGTATTCAACAGCCCGGGTGGCTCAGTGGTTTAGCGCCACCTTCAGCCCAGGGCATGATCCTGGAGACCCGGGATCGAGTCCCACATCGGGCTTCCTGCATGGAGGCTGCTTCTCCCTCTGCCTGTGTCTCTCCCTCTATCTCTCTCCTCTCCGTGTATTCTCATGAATAAATAAATAAAATCTTAAAAAAAAAAAAGCGCCGTAATCAAGTCTCTAAGTAAAAGTGTATTATTATCTAAGTATGTCTTAACTTTGGTTATTAATTGATTGATATACTTGGGAGCTCCCGCATTCAGGGCATAAATATTTATGACTGTTAGATCCTCTTGTTGGATCGATCCTTGAAGTATGATATACTGTCCCTCTTCATCTCTTACTACAGTCTTTGGGGTAAACTTTATCTGATATGAGGATGGCTACCCCTGCTTTCTTTTGAGGACCATTTGAATGGTAAATGGTTCTCCAACCTTTTATTTCCAGCCTTTAGGTGTCCTTAGGTCTAAAATGAGTCTCCTGTGGACATCAAATAGATGGGTCTTGCTTTTTTATCCAGTCTGAAACCCTGCCCCTTTTGATGGGGTCATTAAGCCCAGTCACGTTCAGAGTTACTATTGAAAGATATGAATTTAGTGTTATCATGATACTATTCAGTCCCTGTTTTTGTGTATTATTTCCTTGTACTTCCTCTTTTTTTTACAGAGTCCTCCTTATTATTTCTTGCAGAGCCAGTTTGGTGGTCACATAATCTTTCAGTTTTTGCCTATCTTGGAACCTCTTTATCTCTCCTTGTATTCTGAATGAGAGCTTCGCTGGATAAAGTATTCTTGGCTGCATGTTCTTCTCATTTAGGACCCTGAATATATCCTGCCAGCCCTTTCTGGCCTGTCTTGTCTCTGTGGAGAGATCTGCTGTTATTCTAATACTTCTCCTCATAAATGTTAGGGATCTTGTCTCTTGCTGCTTTAAGGGTCTTCTCTTTATCTTTGAAATTTGCAAGTTTCACTATGAAATATTGGAGTGTTGAATGGTTTTTATTCATTATAGGGGGAATCTCTCTGTCTCCTGGATCTGAATGCCTGTTTGCCTTCCCATGTTAGGTAAATTCTCAGCTATGATTTGTTCAAATACACTTTTTAGTCCTCTGTCCCTTTCAGCGCCCTTGGGAACCCCAATTAAACATAGATTTTTCCTTCTGAGGCTGTCATTTATTTCCCTTAACCCATCCTCATTATCTTTTGTTTTTCTCTCTTTTCCTCAGCTTCCTTCCTTACCATCAACTTGTCTTCTGTGTCATTCACTTGTTCTTCTACCTTGTTAACCTTCATTGTTATTACCTCCAGTTTGGATTGCATCTCATTTAATTAAGGTTTATTTCGTCCTGATTAGATCTAAATTCTGTAGTCATGAAGTCTCTTGAATCCTTCATGCTTTTTTCTAGAGCCACCAGTAGCTTTATAAGTGTGCTTCTGAATTGGCTTTCTGACATTGAATTGTAACCTAAATTCTGTAACTCTGTGGGAGAGAGGAGTGTTTCTCATTCTTTCTTTTGGGGAGATTTTTTTCCTTCCAGTCATTTTGCTCAGTGCAGAGTGGCTAAAAACAAGTTGTACTGGAAAAAGGAGAAAAAGAGAGAGAAAAAAAAAAGGGGTGGGGGAAAAACAAAGAACAAGGAGGGGTATACTCTGATGCTATATACTGTAAGTCCCTCGACTTCCCCTGGCACTTTCCAGCGTTGCTTGGTCCAGAACTAGCTCTTCCCCTGTCCTTCCAGCTGGTCTTCTATGTGAGGGGCTTGCTGAATCTCTGGTGTTTGCACCTTTGGGAGCTGCCCCGCCCCCCTGCCAGGTGTAAGGCTCAGTGGGAGCTCTTTATCCTGTGAGGCCCCTCCTCCTTGCTGGCCCTGCTCAGTCCCAGGTACAAGGTGACACCAGGAGGAACAACAATAATGTCAGTGGCCAATTCTCCAGCTCTGGAGTTAACTCCCGCAGTAACTACCGCAGTCTCCTAGTCTACAGGGGCCTGGATGCTCCGGGGGCTGGGGGTGCTGATCTGCACAGCTCTGGGCCCCGCGGTGGTAGGAGCGTCCTTGGTGTCCTGTGTCTTCCCTGCCTCTGCCTGTCTCTGGGGGAGTGCAAAATCTTGGGCTGTGTCCCCTGGGGCTCTGTGCTCCAGGGCTGCTCTGCTGGAATCGCGTTCCCCTGCCCATGCAGCCGATAACAAAAGTTTGATGCAGGCACTTACTTTAATGCATTTATCAAGTCTTTCAAATGATCTTGGAGTAATAAAAGATAAGAATAAACAGCTATAGAGAAGTTAATTTTGACTTGCAGGAACACATATATTATGTATATTGATTTTTCAAATATGCTGGGGCTTTCTGTAACATACTGTTATGAGATATCTAGATAAATATGAATTATCAAAGAGTAATGTGGAGATATGCCAGCATACTGGGCATATACTGTGGAACTATTTATAATCATGATGCTGGATGTTTTTGTTTGTGATCTCAGTAGAGATTTGAGACCCCATGATCAAGTATTTTGTAATTCTTTGTATTAAGTCAACATCTATTCAAGGCTTTTGGCTCTGATCCTTGCGTGTATAATTTGGAGTTATCTTTGACATTTCTTTTTCATCATATTTTTCCATTTTCTTTTTTTTTTCAAAATTTATTTATTTCAGAGAGAAAGCAAGCAAGCAAGTGAACACACAAGTGGGTAGGGCAGAGAGAGAGGGGAGAGAGTCTCATGCAGGCTCTATGCTGAGTGCAGAACACTCAGGAGTCAATCCCAGTAGCATGAGATCCTGACTTGAGCTGAAACCAAGAGTCACATGCTAAACTGACTGCACCACAAAGGTGCCCTTGTCTATTTTCTTATTTACAACATCTCTTGTGTAGTTTTATTCTTTCTAAAGTTTTTATTTGAATTCCAGTTAGTTAACATACAGAATAATCTTAGTTTCAACTGAATAATATGTCCTTCTCTGATGGATTTCTATCCCTTAGCATAATATTCTGCTTCCATCCATGTCATTGTAAATGGCAAAATTTCATTCTATTTGATGGTTGTGTAATATTCCATTGTTTATATATACCACATCTTCCTTATCCATTCATCAGTTGGTGGACACTTGGTCTCTTTCCATAATTTGGCTGTTGTTGATAGTGCTGTTATAAATATTGGGGCACATGTACCCCTTTAAATCTGTATTTTTATATCCCTTGGATAAATACCTAGTAGTAAAATTACTGGATTATAGGGTAGTTTTATTTTAATCTTCAGTTGAATCTCATACTTTTTTCCAAAGAGTCTACGCTAGTTTGAATTTTTACGAACGGTATAAGATGGTTCTCCTTTTCTTCATCCTCGCCAACATCTCTTGTTTCCTGTGTTAATTTTAGCTGTTCTGACAGGTGTGAGGTGATATCTCACTGTGGTTTTGATTTGTATTTCCCTGATGATGAGGGATGTTGAGCTACTTTTCATTTGTGTTTTGGTCCTCTGTATGTTTTCTTTGGAAAATGTCTATTCATAATTGCTACCCATTTCTCTACTGAATTATTTGCTCTTTGGTTGTTGAATTTGGTAATTTCTTTATAGATTTTGCATACTAACCCTATATCATATATGTCATCTGGAAATATTTTATCCCTTTTTGTAGGCTGCCTTTTTGTTTTGTTGATTGTTTCCTCTACTGTGGAGAGACTTTTTGTCTTGATGAAATCCTGGTAGTTCATTTTTGCTTTTGTTTCCCCTTCCTCCAGATATGTGTCCGGTACGAAATTGTTACATCTGAGGTTGGAGAGGTTGCTACCTGTCTTCTCCTCTAGAATTCTGATGGTTTCCTGTTTCACAATTAGTTGTTTCAACCATTTTGGATTTATTTTGTGTATGGTGTATAAAAGTGTTCTAGAATCCTTGTTCTGCATACTGTTGTCCAGCTTTCCCAACATCATTTGTTGTAGATACTTTTTTTCCATTGAACATTATTCCTAGTGTTTATTTTTGAGGTGACCATATATTTGTAGGTCTATTTCTGAGTTTTCTGCTCTGTTCTATTGATGTAGGTGTCTGTTTTTGTGCAAGTACTATACTGTCTTCATGACTAAACTTTTGTAATATAGCTTGAAATCCAGAATCATGATGCCTCCAGTTCTACTTTTCTTTTTTAGGATTACTCAGGCTATTCCAAGACTTTGTGGTTCCATGCAAATTGTAGGATTGTTTATTGTAGATCTTTGAAAAATACTGATGTTATTTTGACAGAGATTGCATTAAATGTGTATATTACTTTCTATAGTAAAGCTATTTGTTCTTTGAATCTCTGAGCATAGAATGTTTTCCCATTCTTTCTGTCCTCTTCAATTTCTTTTGTAAGTGTTCTATCGTTTTCAGAATACAGATCTTTTACTTTTTCATTTAGGTTTATTCGTAAGTATCTTATGGTTTCTTGTGCCATTGTAAATGGGATGTATTCCTTGATTTCCCTCTGCTGCTTCATTATTGGTGTATAGAAATGCAACAGATTTCTGTATATTGATTTTGTATCCTGTGTCTTTGCTCGATTCATGTATAAGGTTTAGCAATTTTTTGGTGGAGTCCTTTGGGTTTTCTACATAGAGTATCATGTCATCTGTTTATAGAGAA
This sequence comes from Canis lupus dingo, assembly GCF_003254725.2. Lineage (NCBI taxonomy): Eukaryota > Metazoa > Chordata > Mammalia > Carnivora > Canidae > Canis > Canis lupus. Next base: position 70,405,233 of record NC_064281.1, read on the forward strand.
AGTTTGACTTATTCCTTGTGATTTGGATGTCTCTTATTTCTTATTTTGTCTGATTGCTGAGGCTAAGACTTCCAGTATCATGTTAAATATTAATGGTGAGAGTTGACCTCTGTATCTTGTCCCTGATCATAGAGAAAAAGGTCTCAGTTTCTCCCCACTGAATATGATATTACCTCTGGGTCATTTATATTTGGCTTTCATGATTTTGAGTTATGTTCTACTTTGTTGAGAGTTGTTATCAAGATTGGATGCTATATTTTGTCATTTCCTGTATCTATTTAGAGGATCATATGGTTCTCATACTATTTTAATGTTGTGTATCATGTTGATTGATTTGCAGGTATTGAATCACCCCTATAGCCCAGGAATAAATCCCAGTTGATTCTGATGAATGATTTTTTTAATGTACAGTTGAATTCATTTTGCTGGTATGCTGAGAATTTTTGCATCCATGTTTATCAGGGATATTGGTCTGTAATTCTCTTTTGTAGTAGGGTCTTTTTCTCATTTAATATGAAGGTACTGATTGATTCATAGAATGAGTATTTTTTTCTTTTTTTAAAATAAACTTGCTTTTTTAGATTAGTTTTAGGCTTACAGAAAAACTGAGAAGTACCCTGATTCCTCATATACCCACTTTCCCCTATTACTGACATCTTACATTAAAGTTTTCCTTCCATTTCTATTTTTTGAACTCTTTGAGAAGAATAATTATCAACTCTTCTTTAAATGTCTGGTAGAATTATCCTGGGAAGCCATGTAGCCCTGGAGTTTTGTTTCTTGGGAGATTTTTTTTTATTACTGCTTCACTTTCTGTGCTAGTTATGGGTCTTTTCAAAATTTTTTTTTTAAGTTGTTTATTCATTTGAGAGACAGAGAGAGAGAACATGAGCAGGGGGGAAGGTCAGAGGGAGAGGGTGGAGCTAACTCCTTGCTGAGTAGGGAAGCCTGTTGTGGGGCTCAATCCCAGGAATCCAAGTTCATGACCTGTGCTTAAGTCAGATGCCTAATCTACTATGCCACTCAGGTGTCCACTGTTCAAATTTTCTATCTCTGCGTGTTTAAGTTTTGGTTATTTGTATGTTTCTAGGAATTTGTACATTTCTTTCAGATTGTGCATTTTGTTGGTATATAATTTTTCATAATATTCTTATAATTGTATTTCTCGTGTTCGTTGTGATCTCTTCTTTTTCATTCATGATGTGATTTATTTGTTGTTTTTTCATGATGTTATTCTCTTCTTTTTGATAAGTCTGCCTAGGGTTTTATTAGCGTTATTCATTTTTTCAAAGAATGTATCTCAGCTTTTAATTTCGTTGATCCGTTCTGTGATTGTTTCTTTCTGTATCATTTATTTCTGCTCTAATCTTTATTATTTCCCTTCTTCTGCTGGATTTAGTTTTCATTTGTTCATTTTTTTTTTTGATCCTTTAGGTATAAGGTTAGGTTGGAGAGCTATCTTGCTGAGGTAGGCTTATATTGCAGTTTACTTCCCTCTTAGGACTGCATTTGCTGCATCTGAAAGATTTTGGACTGCCTTGGTTCATTTTCATTTGCTTCCATATGTATTTTTTACTTTTTAAATTTCCTGGTTAAGCCATTCATATTTTCATAGGTTGTTCTTTAATTTCCATGTAATTTGGTCTTTCAAAATTTTTTATGGTGTTTGAGTTCAAGTTTCCTAGGGTGGTCTGAAAATATGCATGGTGTGATCTCAATCCTTTTGTACCTGTTGAGGGCTGATTTGTGGCCCAGTATGTGATCTGTTCTGGAGAATGTTCCATGTACACTCAAAAAAAATGTATATTCTGCCTCTTTTCTGTGAAATGTTCTGAATATATCTGTTAAGTCCATCTGGTCCAGTGTGTCATTCAAAGCCATTGTTTCCTTGTATTTCTTCTGCCTAGATGAATTATGTATTATTGTAAGTGGGGTGACAGTCCTGTAACTATTATTGTATTATTGTCAATGAGTTTCATCCTGTTTGTTATTAATTGATACCTATATTTAGATCCTCCCAAGTTGGGTGCATAAATACTTAAAATTGTTAGATCTTACTGGTGGATAGACCCCTTAATTTTGATATAATGCCTTCTTCATCTCTTGTTACAGTCTTTGGTTTAAAATCTAGTTCGTTTTAAAAAAGGAAAAATCTAGATCGTTTTATCGAAGTATAGCTACTCCAGCATTCTTTTAGCATCCAATACCATGATACATGTTTCTCCATTCTTTCACTTTCATTTTGCAGGTGTCTTTAGGTCTAAAATGAGTCTCTTGTAATCTTCATATATATAAGTCTTGTTTTTGTTTTTAATCCATTTTGATACCCTATGTCTTTTGATTGGAGCATTAAGGTCATTTGCATTCAGAGTGATTCTTGACATATAAATTTAGTGTCAATGTGTTACCTATAAAGTTGCCTTTTCTGGTGATGTTTTCTGCTCCTTTCTAGAATTTGTTGCTTTTGGTCTTTTTTCCCCCACAGATTTCCCTTATGATTTTCTTGCAGGACTGGTTTAGTGGTCATGATTCTCTTTAGTATTTGTTTTTCTGGGAACCTCTCCTTGCATTCTGTGTGACAGCCTTGCTGAATAATGTATTCTTGGCTGCGTATTTTTTTACTTCATCCTGCCGAATATTTCATGACACTTTTTTCTGGCCTGCCACATTTCTGTGGACAGATCTGCTGCCCACCTGATCTGTCTTTCATTGTAGGTTAAGGCCTTTTTACCTTAGTGCTTTTCAGATTCTTTCCTTGTCTATTTTATAAATTTGACTTTAATATGTCTTTGGTGATGGCTGAATTTTGTTGAATTAAAGGAAGTTCTCTGTATCTCTTGGATTTCAGTTCTCTTTCCTTCATCCGGTTTAGGGAAGTTTTCAGCCATTGTTTGCTGAAATGAATGTTGTGTTCCTTTTTCCCTGCTTTTTCTGGAACTCCTATGATATGAATGTTAGTATACTTTAAGGAGTCACTGGTTTCCCTATGTCTACATTTGTGATTCAGTACCTTTCTTTCCCTCTTTTTTTCAGCTTCATTATTTTCCACAATTTTATCTTATATGTTATTGATTCATTTTTGCATCATATATCCTCATTAGCATTGCATGCAGTAAGTTTTGCATCTTACTTATAGCATTTTTTATTTCATCCTTTCTGGTTTTTATTTTTAAAGATTTTATTCATTCATTCATTCGTTCATTCATTCATGAGAAACACAGAGAGAAGCAGAGACATAGGCAGAAGAAGAAGCAGGCTCCCTGTTGGGACCCTGATGTAGGACTTTATCCCAGGATTCAGGATCATGCCTGCACCGAAGGCAGATGTTCAACTGCTGAGTTACCCAGGTATCCCCATCCTGACTAGTTTTTAGTTCTTGTATCTCTGCAATAAGGGATTGTCTAGCATCTTCTATGCTTTTTCTCATACCCAGCTAGTAATGCTATGATTATTGTTTTAAAAGTCTGATTATTGTTCAGACATCTTAGTCTTATCTGTATTGAAAAAGTCCTTAGCTGTGACTTCTTCCTGTTCCTTCTTTTCCAGTGAATTCCCTAGTCTTGTCATTTTTTCCGAGTCATTGTTTTTTTATGTGGGATTGTTACAATATCCTGTTGTATTTTTGCTCCTGAGAGTAATGGCTATATTAAGAAGAGGTCCAGGGGAAAAAAAGGGGGAACCTAGATCCTCTTTTGTTTTGCTCTGCTTATTAAAGATGAGCACTTGCTGTTATACTATATGTAGGCAAAATGAATTTAAATAACATTAGAAATTATAAAAATTAAAGGCCAAAACAAGCCAGATTCATTAAAAAAAAAGTAAAAAAAAAAAAACAAAGCTAGATCTTATTTCCCTTAGAGATGATGGTTTGCAGTATCTTTTGATAAATATACTTGATACATTAGAGAGGTTTGTGCTAGTATTGTTTTTTTAAAATATATTATTTATTTATTCCTGAGAAACACACATAGAGAGACAAGCAGAGACACAGGCAGAGGGAGAAGCAGGCTCCATGCAGAAAGCCCGATGTGGGACTTGATCCTGGAAATCTGGAATAACTCCTTGAGCCAAAGGCAGATGCTCAACTCCTGAGCTACCCAGGCGTCCCTCTGTGCTAGTCCTTTGGGGGTGGGGTTTGCTGTGCTGATTCTCTGGTGGACTTTCCCTGGTGGAGTTGTACCTACAGGGCACAACTGTTGTTGTATATGGCTCTGGCCTCATAACACATATGCCCACCCAGAAGTGTCACTGATTTCCTCAGTGTTAGTGTTGATGTGGAGTGGAGGAGGGTACAGAATGGCATTGCTCTGCTCTGTCACCACCAGTGCTGGAATTTCATGCCCACAACTACTCAGGAAGCCCTCACAGAAGAGCTAACAATTATGCCTCTTTTGTTCCTGGTCTCCAACAGATCCCTGCCTTCATTTGCCTGTATCCAAGCTGTCTGCTTGTCTGTGGCAATACTCTTTTGTGTTTTATTCCAGGCATGTGGCTGGGTTTCAAAACTCTAAATGTTAGAGATCCATGTGGCAAGGAACCTCATTGATCATCTTGGGGAGGGTTTTACTGTGCTGTGTCCGATGTTGGTTTGTCCCAGAAATCACTCACACAACCATGTAGTGGTTTGGAGTCTTTAGTAAAGTACAGCAGAAAGTTTGCTGCACTCAGCTCAAGTCTCTGTTCCTATTCTCGGAACATATTTATTAAATATGTTTTTTCTCCTTTGATCATGATGATTAATATAAATGGGACCTTTAAAAACAAGAACCTCTGAAGTTGTGAAGGCTTGAGATAGACTTCTCTTTTAAAAATTTAATGTATTCTGGGACACCTGGGTGGTTCAGCAGTTAAGCATCTGCCTTTGACTCAGGGCGTGATCCTGGAGTCCCGGGATCGAGTTCCACATTGGGCTCCCTGTATAGAGCCTGCTTCTCTCTCTGCCTATGACTCTGCCTCTCTCTCTCTGTGTCTCTCATGAATAAATAAATAAAATATTTAAAAAAATAAAATCTTAATATATTTTGATATAATTCATTTTTAGGATTATGTATGATCTATAAACAGACTCACTCTCTCCACACTTCCTTTTCTCTTACCATTGTAATTTCCATGTCCATTCCAGTGTGAATTAGCCAGCAGTAAATATAATGGAAAATAAATATATGCAATGTTGAATAGTAACAAGTCAAACATATGAGGTAACATGGGTATCAAATATTTATGTATTTATTTAAAATAAAAAAAACATATAATCTCCACACCAAACATGGGGCTCAAACTAATGACCCTGATATCAAGAGTTGCCAGCCAGGCACCGTATCAAATATTTAATTTATGAAATCTTTTTTTAAAAAAATACATCAATGGAAAAACCTACTGTCTGTTTAGATTCCTCTGCATATTTCATAGCAATTAAACTGCTTTTCAATAAATGATGAAATGTTATTTTTTATGTTATTGAAATGGAGTCTTTATGCTTAAAATTCATATTGTAATTTGGACTCGAACATTCAGAAATCAATGAAGTTTTTGGTTTTTAACACGTTCAAAAGTTTAATACAGGCTTCACAATCCTGTTTCACTTACATTATTTGACTTAATAGTCACAAAGAATCAGTCTAGGTAGTATTTTCATCCCCATTTTGACGATAACAAACATGCTCAGAGAGTTCAAGTAGTTGATCAAAAATAACACAACTAGAATATGGTAGAGATGGGATTGAATCCTAGATCTTTTTTTTTTTTTCTAAAAGTTACGTATTTGAACATGCCACTGTGTGAGCTTACAGCATGTTCCATTGATAGGTGATGGGATATTTTCCTGATCTTTGAGTAAGCTTGTGGAAGGATTTTTAACTTTTAACTTCTTGAGCATTGGACCAGATGTTGGACTCCTTGATGGATATAGCCAAGCCTTTTATACTTAAGTTTAAGTATAAACTTATTGTGTATAAGCCCTATTGTGGGTTTGTTCTCTTGCTCCCTAGATAATCTTCCTGGTGTCTTTTTCATTCTTCAGATATAATCCTGGCCTCTTGCTCACTTACAAATGAATAGTCCTGACTTATCTTTATACTCTTTTTGTTTGGTGATTTATTTGTTATACCTGGCATCCTCACAACTAATGGCCACAAGTATCATTTTAGTTGTGTAGCATGTCAGGATAACTCTTTGACTTGGGTAACTTAATAACAAAAAACCACCAATATGTTAACACCTAAAATGTGAGATTGTAAAATATATAGTCCATCCAAAAAAATAAACAGTATAAGCTACATTCTGGCCTTATTCTTTTCAGTAAGCTGCCTTATCTAAATCTTATTGGAAGTTTTTGTTGGAGTCTTAAGACATCTTTCCTTAACAGTATTTAGTATATTTCTTATAAAGCTTAAGACTTTAAGAGACAGTAAAACCTTAGGCTGAAAATACTTACCATTTCTAAATGAGAAGTAAGTTGTTAAATAAAGCAGAGCATATATTTGTGTGTCTACACATAGATGTAATATAAGATACATAGAGATGTAAAATACATATATAGAAAAAAAGATATATATATAGATATAAACTCAGTGCAGTTCTGGAACTAAACACTAATTCTATAGTGTGATATTGGTGAAGCCATAAGCAGAGGTTGTTATAGAAAAATCAAGTTCTGGTCCTATTAATAATTTCTAGTGGTATGGTTGAAATAAACATGAGTTTTGGAGTTAGACATGGGTACGAGCCCTAGAACTGATACTTACTTATTGAGTGATGTTTGGCAGATTTCTTAACTACTTTGCTTCTCAGTTTCTTTATGTGAAAACAATTTTCAGAGTGGCTGAATTTAAAAATTATTTGACAGTGTGAAGGTGTTTGGGTGGCTCAGTTGGTTAAGAATCTGACTCTTGATTTTGGCTTAGGTCATGATCTCAGGGTCATGACATCTAGCGCCACATTGGATTCTGTGCTGGGCATGGAGCCTACTTAAGATTCTCTTTCCCTTTTTTGCCCCTCCCCCCACTCATGTGCACACACACATTCTCTCTCTTTTTCTCTCTCTCTCTGTTAAAAAAAATTGACAGTTTGAAATGTTGGGAAGGATTTGTATAAAATGAAGCTGTTAAAATGGAAGGAATTGCAAATAGGATAGCCACTTTGGAAAGCAGTTTCTTAGAAAGTGAAACATACTTACCATGAGACCCTGCAGTTCTACCCCTAGTTATTTTCCCAAGAAAAATGATATTATATACTTGCACAAATACATGTGAATATTTATAGTAGTTTTATTTCATAATCATCAAAGCCTAGAAAGAACTGAGATATTCATCAACTGATGAATGGTAAAAAAAAACAACTGTGGTATATCCATACAATTAGAAGGAATAGACTACTGATGTATGCAACAAAATGGCTGAAAATCATATTTATGCTAAGTGAAAGAGCTAGACACAAAGCCTGCATACTGTATGTACTGTATGATTCCATTTCTAAAGACATTGTAGAAAAAGCAGTGCTAGTGTCACACATTAGATAAATATTGCCCAGGTGCTGGGAGTATAGAATGGGGATTGACTGTAAAAAGAAATGAGGGAATATTTTGGAATGATGGAAATCTTGCATATCTTTTTTATATTGGAGGTTGCAGTAGTATACGTTTATCAAAATGATGAATTTTCTATATGTAAATATTATTTCAATAAAAAGGAAAGGAAAATACCTTATGTTTCAGAGTGGTTATGAGAATAATAAGAGATCATCCTCCTTCCCAGTTTTTTATTCTCTTTGGTTCTTTATTGTCTTCTGCTGCTTCTATGTCTCTTTTAGAGTCCATGATAAATTGCAATTTCTTATTTCAGGGATGAGATACTACAGGAAATTTATATCTTTATTTGTCTTTATTTCCAATTTCTGGAGATTTTTTTAAATTTATTATTAATTATATATATATTATATATATATAATTATTTATTTTTTATTTACTCATGATACACACACACACACACACACACACACACACAGAGAAAGAGAGAGGCAGAGACACAGGCAGAGGGAGAAGCAGGCCCCACACAGAGACCCTGATGTGGGACTCGATCCTGGGTCTCCAGGATCAGGCCCTGAGCTGAAGGCGGCACTAAACTGCTGAGCCACCCGGGCTGCCCAGAGCAGATTTTCAATCGACTAGTCAACTGTGAACTTATACCTCTAGATATTCCAATTAGTACAAATTACTCAGAGTTGGAATTTGTACTCTGTAAAATATACCAAATATGCTTGCTTGGGTTGAATTCCTCATCTCTGTCCTGTGGCAGTGGGAGTTCACAGTATGGTTGAAAGGGTGTATAAAGGAATCTTGAATTTTTAGCCTGAGTCCTGCCTGAGAACGATAGTGTTCTATGTAAGCGGTTCTCAAACATGATTAGAATCACCTAGAGGTCTTGTTAAAACACAAATTGTTGGGCCTCATCTCCAGAGTTACTGATTCAGTAGGTCTGGGGTGGGGCCCAAGCATTTGTACTTCTGACAAGTTCCCAGCTGATGTTGATGTTGCTGATGCTGCTGTTTTAGGGCACAGACCTCAACAATCACTGATTTATGCTTGCCTCAGGTGTTGTAGTATCAGAATTCTTACATATACAGTAGCCAACATTTTGTTTTTAAACTGCTTCATTATTTTATGGCCACTTTTGTGGCCTCCTTTGCCCACTGGCCTAAAATATTCTGTTAAGACTTTTCACTACCTAATTTTTAATAAATAAGGTCTGCCTTCTCATGCTTAGGTTTCATGATATTATCCTTATTTTTTTCAGACCAATAGTAATTTTCACTCAGTGAAACTAAAGTATCATAATTTGAAGAAGTCTGGGGTATGTGGTTGACTAATTTTAAGTGAACAAATAGAAGTCATGTTCTTGTATCACTTTCCTAGACCCAGAAAGAAATAACTCTAATAATTTTAATATCACTGGGTGTAAAAGGAAGACAAAGTTTAGGATCTTAGAAAACAATTTATAAGTATTAAATTTAAGGAAATCATATTTTATCTTCCTAAATGCCAAAGAAGATACCAAGAGCTGTTGATACCAATTTGTTCAGAATTCTCATTATTTTAATGTTATTGTAAAGGAATATTGTCCTGTACTGATTGATATCTGCTGACATACTTAGAACTGATGTCCTTTTTTTCTTTCACCACCATGCCACTGATTATGGAGAGTCTTTAGAGAAAATAGCACATTGTACTGGTTGATTACATGCCTCAATTGAATAGTAGCTTGCTGCCAATTATTACAATGCCATGTTGATTTTTTTTTCTCATTTCTACTATGGAAATTAAAGCAGAATTTGTTTAAAATAAGGTTCCAAATATATTGTGTATGGGGTTGATTCTGAATATTTGTGTTATTTTTTAAATAGTTGTAAAGATAGGTTTGAGGCTAGATCAGAATATTTGGTTGAGGGACTTGAAATGTGTTAAGTAGCCTAAAGGAAATTTTTGGACATATGACTAGTTAAGTGCAAATTTATCCACCCTTTTGTAACATGAATAAAAGAAAAGAATGAAACTGTAGAGACCCTAGTTGGGAGACTCCTGTCACATTAAAGAAATGGTCACTAGGGGTAAACTAGAATGTCAGCAGAATAAATGAAAAAGAGGGGAGGGGAAATGTGTGAGAGTCATTTTAGAAGTAGAATATTTATGGCTGGATGACAAAGTCAAACCAAGCTCTACATGATTAGTCTTCCAGCCTTTTAGCACACATGGGACTTAATTTCCAGCCATTCTTCCAAGCCTGCTTATTCAGCTGCAGCCACAAGGGCTCCTTACAGTTTTTGGAATATTTCAAGCCATACTAGCTGCCACTTCAGTATTTGATTTGTCTCTAATCCTTCTACTATGAAAGCCCTCATTTCTTGGAAGGCTCTGCTCAAATGCCACCTTAACAAACAATCTTCCCTGACTACACATTAAAAAATCACATCCTGGCATTCATTATTCCATTTACCAAAGTTGAATTTTCTTCATAGCACCAAAGCACCGACATTTTATTATGTACTTGTTTGTTTATGATATGTCTCCCTCTTTTTAGATAGTAAGCTACATGAAAGTAAAGACTTAGTTTTGTTGCCTATTATATTTCTATCACCTAGAACATGGCTGATACTTAGTAGGTACTCAATAAATATTTGTTGAATGAATGAACAGAATGTGAAAGTGGTGGGGATGAAAAATAATGCCAGTAATTCAAGTCTGAAGTATTCAAAAAATAGTGGTATTATTAACAGGGTATGGAAGAGTGGAAGAAGAGTTGATTTAGAATAACAGAGACACAGGGAAAGATAAATTTGGCTTATATATATCAGCTTAAGTATTTGATGCTGGTGAAACAACCAAAGAAGTACTACAGAATGGGCAATCTAAAATGTGAGAAGTCTGGCATTGAGGTAAAAATGATCTTTGAGTCATATTCATAGAATCAATACTTAAAGCAATGGAAGAGGAAAAAATGACAAAAGATAAAAAGACAGGAATATCAGATTTGAAAATCAAAATTTCATTTTGTGTATTGAATGTTTTAAATATACAGACTTATTTATATATATTTTTTGTTTATTTCATAGCTGGGTTAACAACTTTGGACATGAAGGTCTTGGACTCTTATTGGATGTGCTGGAAAAGCTTCTGGACAAGAAACAGTAAGAACAAACAGTAAAAAAAAAAATCACCAAAGGGGATATTTTTAAGCACAACATAACATGTTTATTTCCTCTTTATTCAGGCAAGAAAATATAGACAAGAAGAATCAGTATAAACTTATTCAGTGCCTCAAAGCATTTATGAATAATAAGGTAAGTAGTATTTATTTCTGCCTGTCATAAATGTGAGAGCTTGTCCAACAGTGTATGAAAGTATGAAACAGACAGCATTGTAAGTGCTTATTTGGTTTTCAAAGGTTCTTTATGATACAAATCATCATCAGCTTCATTGAAATATTTTTAAGAATATACTTTGCTTCACAATATATTTATTTGTAGGTTTTTACAATTATGGAAATGCATAAATATATTTCCAAATTAGATAATATTTTTCGTTTTATGGTTAAATGTTGTATGTTGAATACCATTTTTTACAGTATTCTTATTCCATTGAACAGGAAAATTCAAAGCTATTGTTTGACTTGTTTGCTAACATTATAAGGTGAAGATTTCTATTTTATGTTCAATTAATGTCAATGAGTTAATAAACATGACATTTCTGGAAAACAGAAGGGTTTTTAAAATATATATATAGCAGCTGCAATGTGAGGGACTTTATGAATTCTAGACAAGGGTTTTTTTCTAAAAATAATCTTTGCTTAGGGTGCTTGGGTAGCTCAGTTGGTTATGTGTCTGACTCTCGATTTAGGCTCAGGTCATGATCTCAGTTCCTGAGATGGAGCCCTGCATTGGGCCTCCTGCTCAGCATGGAGTCTGTTCCTTTCCCTCCCTGCTGCCCCTCCCCCTTCCATACATGTACACAGGCATGCTTGCTCTCTCTTAAATGAATAAATAAAATCTTTAAAAACAATAAAAATAATCTGTGCTTAGCTTATGAAATTATGGTTATTTTTTATATAGACTATTTTGTTACTGTATTAGACATGATTTCCTCTATATTCCTGTAGCTAAAATAAAATTGACTAATTCACTAATTGTATAATTCTCTTTAGTGTTTTAATAATCTCAAATATTTGGTGGAAATGATTATAACAATTGGGACGCCTGGGTGGTTCGGCAGTTAAAGCACCTGCCTTCGTCTCAGGGAGTGATCCTGGAGTCCCAGGATCAAGTCCCACATCAGGCTCCCTGCATGGAGCCTACTTCTCCCATGCCTATGTCTCTGCCTCTCTCGATCTCTCCTTGTGTCTCTCATAAATAAATAAATAAATAAATAAATAAATAACCAAAAACTAGCCAAATGTAGTTGTTAATGTAATATGAATATATAGTTAGTAATAATGCAATTAGATTCTGTTTAAAATATAAACAGTCTCTTAAACATGGGATTATATATGATTATATATGTATATATTATGCACATGTGTATCAACAAAGAAATTTTGTCATATAGAGTGGATGCTAGCTAGTTGATGTAAAACTTTTGTATTGAGTATGCTAATTGTTCTGTTCTTGGAAGTCTCTGCCAGACAGATTTCCATCACCATTACTACAAAATTTCTCAATTTCTGTGCCCCTAGTCTATTGCAACAGAATTATGCAGAATCTTATCTTTTAACAAGAAAGCACTTAATGAACATTGTATCTCCCAAAATGAATCTTTCTTCAGTTGAGGGAAACAAAGAAATAACCTAACAGTGCAGTATTAGAAATTGGGAGATACAGTACATGCTTTACCACTAAGTGGAGTAGCCTTTGGAAAATCACTTGATGTTTCTGGCTTTTCATCCCCTCATGTGTAAAATTAGACAAAGAACCCTTTGTTTTAACTTGCATTGTCAATTCTCACAGCTTACCAGGATAATAAATATCTATAATCAAGATAGTCACTAGAGAAAGTCATAATAGTGAGATTTCCTGTAGAGCTTTTCCCTCAAGACTTAAGTTGATATGTCAATACATAATTACTTATGACTTATTTGACAGTTTTGAAGAACATGATAATTTGACTTAGATTGTTCTAAACGAAGGTTAATCTTTAGTTAGGACATGCTAATCTTTTGCATATAAGTACTCAGAATATGAATAAACTGAATATTTTAAATTATAGGCATGTGAAACAATAGGCATGAAGTATACATTCAAAATTTAAAAAAATATAGTGATATATCCACTTTATGTTGTAATAAATTGTCATAATCAAAGCATGAGACTTTTATCTGAAATGACTTAAAGTTCACATTTGTTGGCCCCAAGGAGTTTAGATTGCCTTCTTCAAAAACTCTTTTCCTTAATACAAAATGAATAATAGCATCATAATAGTTCAAAAGCAACACATTGCCTCTTAACTTTCATTGCTGTAATATTGCTCTTATATTTAGATTGATGTTTTTTCATTATTTATTTCATTTTTATTTTCAGTAGGTCCTTGTGTATTAGAAACTACTTTTAAATTATAAATGAAAATTTAAAGAATTTTACTCTCAGTGTATTTGATTTTTATTTTATTTTTTATTTTATTTTTTAAAAAGATGTTATTTATTTATTCATGAGAGTCACAGAGACAGAGAGAGAGAGAAAGAGAGAGAGAGAGAGAGAGAGAGGCAGAGACACAGGCAGAGGGAGAAGCAGGCTCCACGCGGGGAGCCCGATGCGGGACTCGATCCCGGGACTCCTGGATCACGCCTTGGGCTGAAGGCAGGTGCTAAACCACTGAGCCACCCAGGGATCCCCCATCTATTTGATTTTTAAAACTCTTATTTTAAGTTTGGTAATTGCATGGTAAGCCTCTCTTAGTTTTACACAAGCATTTTTCAATTCTTTTCCTTACTATTTAGTATCTACTGGCTGCCTTCATACATACTTACCTATTCTTTTTTCTTTCCTTCTTTTTAATCTTGTTTCTTCAATTTTTTTCTACCTTGTCTCTGTATATATTATTTATTATGACCTCTGGTAAAGTTACATTTAAGAGCTTTAGTTGTGTTTCCCTTCTCCCCCCAAATTCTTTTGGAAGTTAAATTAAGCACCATGAAAATATTCAATAATTTGGTAATTAACTAAACATTAATCTTGAAATAACAATTTTGATCTGATGAAATGTTGTTGTATTTTTACTGTTAAACTGTTAAAAGAAGCAAGCATTTCATAAGAAATTTGAAAAATACTTTGTGGGACAAAGGTCAAAGAAAATACCTTCTAAATGTAGTGAAAAAATTCAAGTTTTAGCCTTTTTAAACATTTACTTACCTATTCGTTCTTATAATGCACACTTGTGTTTTCAAGCCTAGAAAACAAATGAAAATGGTGTCTCCTTTGCCAAGTTGACTGTGACACTTACTAAAACCTAGGCACCATTTCCTTGGGTTCATAGCTTTTGTAATGCAGCACAGCTTCCTCTAAGAGGAAGGTTAACAGATGGTATGGGAGAACTAATATAGAGGTTTATTGCTTCTTTAACTGGCATTTAGTATACAAAAAAGCTTTGCAACATTTTACCCTTCTTATTCAGTTTAATTTTCCATACAAACATATTAGAGAATTTAATTATGAATTCCATGCATCCCCAGGGAGACCCAATGACATAGGTAGAATTACTTCAGAAAATCATATGAGTATGTACTTTACATGTTTTCCTTTGTTGAAGAAATACTGATTGTTCACATATTTCTCCCAAATCTTTATGGAGTTTTTAGGCAGACTAATGGAGATCATATCTGATCATGGGGAAAAAACTCCAAGATATAGTTATTTGAAATAAAAAGTAGAAACAACTCCAAGCACTGAGGGGGCACTTGACGGGATGAGCACTGGGTGTTATTCTGTATGTTGGTAAATTGAACACCAATAAAAAATAAATTTATTATTAAAAAAAAATTAAACAACTCCAAGATATAGGTATTTAAAATAATAAAAAAAAGTAACTGCATTTGAAAAACATTCATGTAATTTGGTAGAACCTCATTGTAGAGGTGTTGGTTTTTAGAAGACCAATGTAAGTTGCTTTTTAAATTAAAGATGTGGGGATCCCTGGGTGGCGCAGCAGTTTGGCACCTGCCTTTGGCCCAGGGTGCGGTCCTGGAGACCCGGGATTGAATCCCACTTCAGGCTCCAGGTGCATGGAGCCTGCTTCTCCCTCTGCCTGTGTCTCTGCCTCTCTCTCTCTCTCTCTGTGCGACTATCATAAACAAAAAAAAAAAAAAAAAAAAAGAATTTAAATTAAAGATGTGTTACAAAGACATTTTGAATGAAGGTTCTTTTTCTTTTTCTTTAGTTTGGATTGCAAAGGATTCTAGGCGATGAAAGGAGTCTTTTGCTATTGGCAAGAGCAATTGATCCCAAACAACCCAACATGATGACTGAAATAGTAAAAATACTTTCTGCTATTTGCATTGTTGGAGAAGAGAACATGTAAGCATTGCCATATTATTATATTAACAGCATGGAAAATGGCACTTAGATTAACAAGTCCATATTTTGTGGTTTTCATTTGATAACTTGCATGAAAATTCTATTACATTTTAGAGAATAATTTATTGGCATTTTATCTTATCTATTTACAGTTCTTAAAAAATTTTTTGAAACAAATAGATTTAAACAGATAGAATCCTAATGGGAAATTCTTCAAAGTTGGATTCAAAATGAATGAATAGAATTTTATCTAGTTGATGGTAAAGAAATTATTAGAAAAATGGGCTAAATACACACACATACACATATATCCCTCACATATGCACTTCACAAAATTTTACTTATTTAACTCACTGAATTGACTGGATGCTTTTTTGTGTGCTGTTATTTTATTTAAAGCAGTTATTTTACTTTATTTACCTATGAGAAGTGAAAAAATGAAGTAATTACGCATACAGTGAAGTAAACTAATCTGTTAAAAAGAACAAAAAGACTCTGCATTTATTCAGAGTGCATGTATCCATTAATTTTAACAAATTGTTGAATGTACAGTAGTTCATACCTTCTTATGGAAATAATATTGACTGAGCAGCAAAACTTCACATATGGTGTCATTAATATGCCCAGTTAGTAGGAACCATTGTGATAACAAATGAAATATCTGCTAAGTACATGAATTAAAATATTTCTTCTGAAATTTTGTGTGATAGTAATAATTTCAATTTGAATTAGAACAGGGCCATGCAAAGATTTAATATGCTAATATGTTGAGTTTTCCATACCTCACAGAATAAAATGAGATCTTGCTTAATGATGCTTAGTGTCCTTACAGACCAAAAGCCAAACACTACACAAAAATATTATCAGAGAGCATTAATTCTTATCTCTGTGAGAAAAAGGAATAAAATAACATGTGAAAAAGTAAGATTTCCCTAGGTTTTATAGAAAATCAGTTGATACATGAGTAAAAAATATTTTTCTTGTCAACTGGAATTTCAATATTTAATTCATATAATATAATCTATTCTGATGTATTTGTTATAATTGTAGCTTTAGTTTGATAAGCACATATACTACATAGAGTTTAATTTGATTTCAGACACTTTATAGCAATAGTTTCCAATATTTTTGTTCATTTTAAATAGTTTTCTTATGTAGGTAATTATAGATGCTTCTCTAATTACTAGACTTTCAGTTTTTCTTGTTCCGTTTTCAAAGAATGTCGTTTTTTTTAAGTTCTTTCAAATGTATTTGCTCTTTCTAGCACTTTAAGATTAGTCTGTTTACATGTGAATAAAATTTTAATAATTGTCATATTATGCTTAATTATTATTAATATTTATGTTAACACATGAAATACCAAACCTGGAATTTTAAATTTCAATATTTAGTAACTAAGTATCTTTTAAAAAATATTACCCAGAAAATGTTTTTTCCTTAATGACTCATAAATATATTTATTTTCATTTTGATGACTTAAATTTATTTAAAGCTACCAATATTTGATTTGTGGAAATATGTGGCTAGGAACTCAACTCTTAAATTGTAGTGGTCTTTATAAACTTCAAATGCCAGAAAGGAAATAAAACTGAAAAAAAGAGATAACCCGTATTCATAATGTGTGTGTAAGATGGATTTCTCATTTCTAATATTTCCCCCTATAGTCTAGATAAACTTTTAGGAGCTATAACTATAGCAGCAGAAAGAAATAATAAGGAACGATTTTCACCAATTGTGGAAGGATTAGAAAATCATGAGGCTTTGCAATTACAGGTGAGTGGGTTTTGTCTTAAGTTTCTTCTGGAGTTATATTTGAAGTACTCAATTTGTATGATGCCAACTCCTTTTTAGCTATCATTTAAATAGAATGGAATAAAAAAGTGCAATTCTTCCTGTTACTTAGTCATTTCTACAAGCTAGAAGTGTTTTGTCTGTGAGAATAACAATTTGTTTAAAATTAGGAAAAGCTGAGTGAAGTAAGTCAGTCGGAGAAGGACAAACATTATATGTTCTCATTCATGTGGGGAATATAAATAACAGTGAAAGGGAATATAAGGGAAGGGAGAAGAAATGTGTGGGAAATATCAGAAAGGGAGACAGAACGTAAAGACTGCTAACTGGGAAAGGAACTAGGGGTGGTAGAAGGGGAGGAGGGCGGGGGGTGGGAGTGAATGGGTGACGGGCACTGGGGGTTATTCTGTATGTTGGTAAATTGAACACCAATAAAAAATTAATTAAAAAAAAAGAAAATCTTGCAATAAAAAATGTGAGCTAAAAAAATAAAATAAAATTAGAAAAAGTTCTGCTGGTTACTATAAATATGGTGAATATGGTTGTGATTAATATTTGGAATAAATTTAGTAAATAACAAAATAAACCATGGAAATTAAAGCTTTAGCAATAATCAGAGCAACAGGGTAAGCAGTTCAGCCAATATTATTATCCTAACAAATGTTGATGAAGTCTTTGCGCTTATTGTAGAAATTAAGGAAAACTACTTCTTGCCATTCACACAGTGTTCAGAACCCTGACTCACCAGAGAGGGGTGGGGACTGAATTGCAATTCTTTGGTTAGAGTCTATCTAATAGCCCTGTTTATAGCCTGCCTAAATGTCTTATTTAGAAAAGGACAAAGCTCACTATCTTTTCTTGGATGGTTTCAGGAAATGATCCATTTTATGCAAAATGGTGGTTTTATTAAGGCACAGGGGCAGGGCAGAAAGAGCTGCTGCACCAGGTTTGTGAGGGGTGACTGATTATATACTTGGAAGTTAGGGTAGGTAAGGAAATGGGAGTTTTCAAAATAATTTCATAATTTAAAGAGGACCTACAAGATACTGGAGACCTTGCCATTGTCAAGCTAAGGTTGTTTTTCCCTCTAGCAAGGCATTGACATTAAGAAAGTTGGGAGCTTCCTTGGGGAGCATTAAACTCAGCAGGCCTCAAGTACTTGTCAGTGGGTTGCAGGTTTTGAGGACATTTAATTTTACCTACATTTCCTTCTGGAAATTAGTTACTGATAAGAATGTTTTTTTATTTTAAATCACTAAGACATTTGTAAACTGAGGGAGACTCTTGTCTTGCAGGACTGTGATCTCTATTATCCCACTTGGGAGTTGGGATGGGGTTTGTGGGGTGTCAGCTTGTGCTTTGTCCTTAGTTTGCCTCCTGCTCCTTCATCAAAGAGAAGATGGTTCTACATTTAATTTTATCAAATTATTTAGTAATGAGTGTTTAAATGTTAAGATTTCTCTTCTGATGTAAAACAATTTATTTTCTCCTTTTTTTTTTGTATTATAAAGTATTAGTATTTTCTTTCCCAAAGTTTGAAACTACAGCAGATAGATGAATTGGCTTGTCCAAAGAAAATACTATAGTGTTACAAAATTATAATCTGTCTTTAAATATTTAAGGATCTTTATTAATTGTTACTTCTCCAACTATGATGATGATTTTTGATAAACTTTTATGGTGTGTCTTTTATGTCCACTGTATTGTATTTTTAATATTTGGGACATTTCCTTCTAATGTTGATATAGGAAAGATGTTAGTGTTCAAAGCCGATAGCCAAGGGCAGCCCAGTGGCTCAGCGGTTTAGCACCGCCTGCAGCCCAGGGCGTGATCCTGGAGACCCTGGATTGAGTCCCAAGTCAGGCTCTCTGCATGGTGCCTGCTTCTCCCTCTGCCTGTGTCTCTGCCTCTCTTTCTCTCTCTCTCTCTGCATTTCTATGAATAAATAAATACAATCTTAAAAAAAAAAAAAAAAACAAAGCTGATAGCCAAGAATGAATTCTTGAGATGTCTTTGGCGTAAAAAAAAAAAAGTGGTTTTATTAAAGCAAGGGAATAGGTAGGACCCGTGGGCAGAAAGAGCTGCATTGGGGTCATGAGGGTGTGGCCAATTATATATACTTTCTAGTTGGGAGGGAATTAGGAATAGCTTAAGTCTCTGAGGAATTTTGGAAGCAAGGTTTCCAGGACCTTGAATGGGCTAGCAATTGTTGGGAAAAGGTCATTTATGACTGTATAATAAAACCTGAGTCATGAGACCCTTCAGATGTATATTGGTAGGCCATATGTGTGGGAGATGATTGCCAACATGGATCTTGGGGGTTTAGAGATAAAGGAAATTTCTAAAGGAATTTTTATATGTTAAAGCAGATCTAACAGGATCCTGGGAATCAGGCTGAGATTCCCTTTAGCCTTTGGCAAAGTATTAACATGGACGCAGCTGAGTCCCTAAAAGAATGTCACTTGGCCTGTTTGAAGGACTTGTCATTGGACTGTAGGTAGTAAGGAAATTTAATAATTTTTTTTTCTGCATTTGTTTCCCACATCAGTAAGTGTTTTAGATATATTCAGAGTTTTCATTACTTGCTCAGATGACTCACTCAAAATCACACAGCTATTGAAGGATATAGCTGTAATGTGAAGCCAGGTCTTTCCGATGCAACAGTTGTATACTGCATTTTTTGACCTTCAAAATGACATCCCTCCATAGAGTAGTTTACCCCAACCAATGAGATAGAAATGACAATTGCTAGCCTTCAAGAAATTGTACTAAATAGAATAATAAAGTGGCAAAATTGGCAGGTAGCAAATAGAATTATAAGCATCTTGCTAGATATTTAAGAAATTGTTGAATATTGATTATAGATGCAAACATATGCAAATCATTATTTGAAATTTCCTATTAATGAGCTAAAAAGTTAGTAATTTGTTATGTAGAGAGACTATTACTCTTAGAGAATTGTGAAGTGGATTTATTTGGACTATTTCATGTGATTGAAAAAACATCATCTAAAAGTTCAAAAAACATTCAGAATACAGAATGAAAAATGAAAGTTTAAATCTGTTGTTTAAAAAATATAGTTAGTGCTATATTTTAACAGAATTACTTTTTCTATTTTTGTAGTATCCTGAGACTTCTCAAAATGTTATTATAGCCTCAGCAAGTGATTCTGTTAAAATACAGCACTAATTATGTTTTTAAATAACAACTATATGCACTTACTCTTTTTTTATTTTAAAACAGATTATTAACTTCTTTTTTTTTTGATTATTAACTTCTCATAGAGGTTTTCTAGCTCATCTTTAAAGTGGAATTTTGTACCTGTGATGGGATTTTCATCATCTTCAATAGTTCAGGAAGCAGATAGACAATAAATCATATATCTTCATATGGTCTCTCTTTATTGACTTCCCTTCAGCTTAGTAGCATTCTCATTTCTCACCCATACTACAACACCTTTTGATCTTACTTATTCTTCAAACCTGCGTCTCATCTTTTTTATAGTCCTTGTCTCAAAGAATCATCTATACTTGTTTTCTGTGTTTCCTAAGTTACCTTTTATAACTCAACATTTTCACAGTTTTTAAAAAGGTCATCAGTGATCCTCTGATTTCAAAATCCAATGGCCTTTTTCTAGTCCTCATCATTTGGCACTATTACTCACCTCCCTCCTTGAAAATTTTACTGCCTTTGGCTTTATGAACTCCATTCTCTCCTTGCTCTCTGACTACTTCTGTTTTTTCTCTTTTTCATGTGTTTCTCCTCTTCTTGGATACTTTGTTTTCTCTATCCTTGGCCCTCCTCTATTACCATTCTTGTTTAGACATACATATGTACATTTACATGTATACTTATACATATTTTATCTTTCTAATGAATATTCTCAGTTGCTTCTCTAGCTTTAACATCCAGCTATATTTTATTGATTCCCCATAATTTTAAGTCCATTTCATCTCTCAATTTTTTTTTTTTTATTTATTTATGATAGTCACAGAGGGAGAGAGAGGCAGAGACACAGGCAGAGGGAGAAGCAGGCTCCATGCACCGGGAGCCCGACGTGGGATTCGATCCCGGGTCTCCAGGATCGCGCCCTGGGCCAAAGGCAGGCGCCAAACCGCTGCGCCACCCAGGGATCCCTTCATCTCTCTATTCAAATCTACATGTCTAAATGCTTAACTAGATGTCTCAGAGGCATTACAAAAATAAGAAGTTAAAGATAGCATTTATAAGTCATGTACCAGTGTTCTAATTCTTTACATATGTTGCTTCATTTTAAACCTCAACTACTCAATGAGAAAGATTGTAGTATCCCTGTTTTATAGATGAATACATAGACTTGTAGAGGTTAGATAACTTTCCAAGGGGAGGCAAAAGTCTAAATTAGGCACTAGGGTATCTGGTTCCAGAGTACATGCTCTTAACCAGTACATGGTACCTCCTCTTATTATAACTAAGTAAATAGCCCTACACACCTCAGTAAGTCCTGAAGCCATCTCTTTGTTACATCATAGCTCATTAACTTACATATTTAATCATACCTTTGAGTCAGCAAGTAAACAATTATATCTAGGATATTTGGTTTAAGACTGTGGGGATTAACTAAAGAGTTCTGTGTAAAAACAAGTGTTGATGCTTACTTAGTCAAACCCTCAGATATATGGACGGATTCTTTGTAGCTTGATTTTCTCCATAGTGGTTCTCAAGTAGTGGGATTTTACTCTAAGAATACTTGTAAATTATCTATTACTGTGCTCATACCATCACATATGAGGAAGTAGCCTTGGATAAATCATTTATCATGTCATTACAGGTATATTTATAAAACAGGGAGCTGCAGCTTATGAATAAGGACAAAATTTGTGGAAAAGTAAATGAGTGTTAAATACTAAGTGTTGAATGAATATCTGATTATCGCTAGAGAAACTTGTTCTGTTTATTGACATTTTCATATTGTGACCATTTTAAAAGTAAAATTAGTATAATTGGAGGTTGTATAGGTATATATTTATATAATGTATTCATTTGTCAAGTACTTAAAAAGTAACTTCTGACTTAAAGAATGATGCCTTTCATTTTATATCTATTTAAAGTTGAACAATTGCCAAATTTATCTTTTTTTTTTGTAGTGGAGGTTCACTAATGACCTCAGTAATATGAAAAGCAACACCCTTTTTAAGTTGTCATGTTGGCTTCTCCAGCACCATTTGAAACTCTTGATCATAACTAACAAAGCTCCCTCCTTCAACTTCCATGATACTAAACTCTCCTTGTTTTTCTTTTACCTATATTTTACATTTTAAATCTTCTTTCTCTTTTGTTGGCCCCTAAATATACTGCTTTCTAAGAACTTGATCCTTAGTTCTTTGGTTCGTTGCATTGATCATTCTGTACATTGCCCTTGGACAGCCACATCCATCCTTAGGACTTCCATGTAGCTCTTCTATGTGATGAATTTCTCTGAACTCTTCTTTTTCCAAATCCTTCTAACTCAGACCCCATATATTCTGTTCTTTCATTACTGAATTTTAATTCAATATCATCCTTAATGCTACTTATCTTCCTTTTCTTCATCCTTCTTCCTACTCCAATCCCCTCTCCAATCTTAACCAATATTTCAAATCCTTTTTAACTTTAGCATTATCCAAGTTGCATAAACCAGAAATGTAATAGTCATCTTTGAATCTACTCTTTCTCCATTCAACATTCCTTCAATTACCAAATCCTGCCAATTCTACTTCCTTAGTATTCTTTCCTTCATTAGTGTGGTATCCCTTCCTTTTCACCCCTGCTGCCACATCTTTGTTTCAGTGCATTGTCATATCTCATTATTTTACCATTTTCCTGGATTCTTAAGTATCTTCTACCCATTATTCTAGCCCCCTTTAATCTTCCACAGAGTTATACTTCTGAAATGCAATTTTTGTCATACCACTTCTTAAAATCCAAGAAAGTCTTCCCATAGACTCTAGGATTGAAGTGTAGATGTAGTCTACACAAAATGCTTCATCATCTGATTGTGGTTTTCTCTGTAGCCTCATATTTCACCACTCATCTCCTTATATTTTTGGGTCTAGTCATACTGTGCTCAGTTTCCTGAATATTTTATGTTGTTTTATCCTTCTACCTCCATACCTCTTTACATGGCTTCATCCTGCTTAGAATCCTTCTCCATTTTTTTTTTAAAGATTATTTATTTATTTATTCATAGAGACACAGACAGAGAGAGAGAGGCAGAGACACAGGCAGAGGGAGAAGCAGGCACTATGCAGAGAGCCTGACATGGGACTAGATCCAGGGTCTCCAGGATCACACCCTGGGCTGCAGGCGGCGCTAAACTGCTGCACCACCAGGGCTACCTTCCTTCTCCATTTCTTGACTTAATTAGCTTAAAATGTAAGTTTGTATCGTTCTTCGTTGGTACTTATTTGACTTAAACCATCTTTTTTCCTAACTTCTTCTGGACTAAGATAAAGAAAAACCTTGTTAATGTCAACAAAGCACTTAATAAGTTATAGTGTGTGACAATATCAATAAAATTTTCAAAGCACACTTTATCACAGTTAATGGCAATATGGATAATCTGTCTGAGAATGCCCCGGAGTTGGCAATTATTGTACTCCATAGCTCTTTGAATTGTGATGAAACCGATAGATAGATGCTTGGATAGTTTTCAGAGCTGATAAGTTAAAACAAATTCTAGCATTTTCCCAATAATTTTGTGAATATATTACATGTTAAAATAGTACCCCTTTGGCAGCCTGTGTGGCTCAGCGGTTTAGTGCCGCCTTCAGCCCAGGGCCTGATCCTGGCGACCTGGGATTGAATCCCATGTCAGGTTTCCTGCATGGAACCTGCTTCTCCCTCTGCCTGTGTCTTTGCCTCTCTCTCTCTCTCATGAATAAATAAATAAAATCTTTAAAAAAAAATAGTAGCCCTACCACTTAGGTAAGAAGCTGAATACAAATCTTTTTGTATATCTCATGGCAATAAAATTTGAGATATTTAATTCCATTCACCCATTATATTTTAATCATTTTATTGAGGGCAAGTAGAAGTTACACAGAAAACCCTAAACAAATACAGAGCCTTGCCTTTAGAAAGCTTATAGTCTCTTTTGTGATACTTCACACTCTGCATCACATCCCATACCCCAGGATGAGGACAAAGCTTCCTGTGACTAAAGTATGTAGATTATTATTGTAGAAAGATAACATACTCTTCTACTAATGGAATGATCATAATGTGATAGAAAAACTTATAGTAATTCAATTTAGTATATATTTATAAATGGTACAACTTATTGGATATTTTAATCACATGCACAAAATTGGTGTTTAAATCTATGCATTTATTTGGCAGCATACACATCATGTAGAGAAAGAGATCATTGAAATGCAAATAAACAAATTGATTGTTTTTAGTTGTTAGAAATCAAAATTTTGTTCCTACCTACCATATTTATTAATAATTGAGAAGAGTCACAGACTTATTTTGAATTTTAAATTTTAATTCTTATGGAAGCTATGTTTAAAACAGATACGGCAGACCATTTTGAAACTTAAAGCTATAATAAACAAACTAAGCAAAGGAAAGAATCTGGATAATGGACTTTGTGATTTTCAATTCAAGGGCACTTGTTTTCTTTCCAGTACATTGTAGTATTGTAGAAAGAATCTAAAATCAAAAGTCATGAGACATGAATTCTAATCTAATCCTTATGACTTATCATTAGCTACATGATCTTGGACAAATCATCTAATCTTTCTAGTTTTTCAGTTTCTTTACCTTTAAAGGACCATATTGAACCATAATATTTTGTATTTTGAAGGTGTTCTCTCTGCTTTAAAATCACATGATTCTTTGTTTTCCATCTCTGGGTTAGATTTTTTTTATTTTTGAAAGCTGATTGATTTTGCTTTCTAACCAGTCATGATCTTAAAGATTTATCTACTTGGAAGTTGAATATACTAATTTTCAAGCTTTTATTATTTGGTAATGAGTTTTGTATTTCTTTAGAGCTTAGGTTTTAGATATTAAGCAAGAGGCCTTTTTCTTTAACGTTTCCTGTGTAGTGCCTTCCTTTTTTTTTTTTATTTTTTTTAAATTTTTTTTTTTTAATTTTTTATTTATTTATGATAGTCACACAGAGAGAAAGAGAGAGAGGCAGAGACACAGGCAGAGGGAGAAGCAGGCTCCACGCACCAGGAGCCCGATGTGGGATTCGATCCCGGGTCTCCAGGATCGCGCCCTGGGCCAAAGGCAGGCGCCAAACCGCTGCGCCACCCAGGGATCCCTGTGTAGTGCCTTCCAATCAAACTTTATGCAGTATCCTATATTAGTGCTGTCCAATATGGTAACCAGTAGACACATGTGGCTGTTGAACATTTGAACTGTTGCCTAGTGAGAGTGAGCAACTGAATTTTTAACGTTATATAATTGTAATTAAGCTAAACTTAAATTGTGACTAGAGACTCTGTATAGAAGAGCATACCTCCTGGGTGTGTATGTGTGTGTGTGTGTGTGTGTGTGTGTGTGTGTGTGTGTGTGTATGCATGCATGCAAATGTATGCTGAGTAGGGATTAGGTGATGGAGTGAAAGGAAGTAAAGGAGAGTGAAAGACCATTATTCTTGATGAATGGGATGCTGCTGCCCATACTTAATTGTTCATAAAGTGGAATGTAACACATTCCAGGAACTGTTTTCTACTTTTGCTCTCTCTCTTTTTTTTTTTTTTTTTGCATTTCATTATGCATTTTGATAACCATTTTACTTTTTTAAAGAGGTATAAATGACATATACAATAACCGTTTTATATACTAGACAATATATTGTTAAAATTATTGTATGGTTTTCTAATTAACTTACAGTTTCATACTAGATATTTCCAGTGTATTAAACATGATGCAATAGTTAAATTTTATTATCTTACCTATCCTTAAAATCTTTTGTTTTGTGAATCTATGAATGGAGTTAATGAAGCATCTGGAATGTACTGGAAATTATCCTATATTTGGAGTAAAATGATATGATTGAGAATCTTGGGTTTTCTCCTTGCTATGTGACCTTGTATAAGTTACGTGCTTTGAGCCTCAGCTTCTATGTTTATGAAATAAGGATAATGGTAACACTTACCTTGTATAGTTTTTTATGAGGATGAGATTAGATGGTAAATTATGTAAGGCCTTTAATAGTGTTTGGATAATAATAATGATTATGAAAATATTTTGGGATTCAGTATTTATGAATTCAGAATCTACATAATGGGTATTTAATGTTTAAAATTAAATAAATATATTCTGGCATTGAAACTAATTATATTTTTTAAAATTTAGTTTTGTCCTGGTAAATAGTGACAATTATTTTGGTTTTTGATTGATTTTGTATCTGTCCTCTAAAAAGGACAGTGATTATGTAGTATTATAAAGGAATGGAAATAATTAAGATGATTTTTTGTTCTCTATATTCATATAATATAAATATTTTTATAAAAGAGTATCACTTTAGGAGAAGATGTTGGAAAATGACATGATGGTATGACTATTCTGCTTATGTTATTTGTAATTAGATATCTGTTAGAATTTGATAAACAATAAATAGTACATTGGTAAACCAGTGCCAGTACCTCTTTAAATTACTGGCTTCAACATGTCTGCTAATTATTTTATACTGTAGTCAATGGATGCAATTTTTTAGCATTCAGTTATATATTCATACATCATATGTAAAGTAAGTATTTAATAGCATTGCATTTATCATATTAAATTTAAAGTTATTTTGATGTTGATACATTCATTAATTTTATTGACTTTTACTATTTTTATCATCTCCTGATCTAAATACTTTTATTTCTATAAAGCTACAACTCCAAGACTCATTAACTTGTTTCTTATGGAAATATTCTCTTGTAGGATAATAATACAAGCCATTAAGCTAGAATATCTTCTGGCAAAAACAATCCTAGCAGATGGCAACTTTTCTCTCTATTAATTTTAGATTGGATATGTACTTTGGTTTGTTTCGTCATGTCATAGTTGTAACATTGAACAAGGATCATTCAATCAAATGCAACGATAATATAGCTATGGACATGTACAGTATGCAAACTTATATTCCAGTCTATGGAGACTATATAAAGACTTAAATATTTTCTTATTCTTAATAGCAAGGTTAAATAATCCAGTAGGGTTTAAGTGTCATAGAAACTTACTTGAAATATCTTTTAAGGCAATTCACAGTCTTTGGCAAGTATTTATTCAGTTGTCTAAGTCTTTTATATTGACATTTGAGCAATCATAGGCATTGGACTACATCGTTCAGTTGTCATTTAGATATCTAATAATGTTAGAAACAGTCTTAATCATCCCTTTTAAAGCATCCAATTTTTTTTTTAATTTTTGATGCCTGGATATGAGGTAGATGGAGTAATCTTCCTAAAAGCAGCTTAGATACATAAAATAATGGATATAAAAATAAAAGGAATATACCTCTTAAACTTTTCTTTATACTTGGAAAAATAACTTTTATAATGATAGTTCTGGATAAGTCAAGTCAAACTATATTTGAAATATTTTCTTTTGCTGATGTGTTTTTTTTTATATGAAGTTTTGATTTTTTTGTGTCTCTTTCTATGTATACTTGACATCTTTACTAAATCTGGTATTTTACAGGAGTCCCCTCACAGTCAGCTCTTTGAACACTGTACAGTATACTCATTGCATACTTTAAGAATAATCAATTTAAGTGTGTAGCTCCTGACTTGAACTATTAGCTAGTTGCCTTCAACTTGAGCAGCATTTCCCAAAAATGCTATCGGGAATAATGTGTGGATCACCTGGCAATTATCATTTTGTTGATTCCCTTTTAGCTTGTAATTACTACTAGAAAATAAGTCCCCTTTTATAATAGGAACCTCCATATCAAAAGATAAGAAAAAAAACAAACGTTTTTGAGTGTGAGTATAAATAATGAATCACCTTCACTTGAAAACAAGCTATTCTATTTACTTTGTCATGCATGCACAGTAGCATTGGTGTCACAGTGCCTTCTACTTGATCTTAATTCACTTGCATTCATTTTTATACATAGTAAATTAATTCATCTTAATCATATATTTTAATACTCTGTGTTTTTTTTTTTCAAGTTCATCCCAATAATAGAATGGATACAGTATAAATCATTGTTAATTTCTCTAAGTTATCAGTATTCTCTGTTTAATATCAGGGTACTTTCTTTGACTTATTTTAGAAAAGTGTTTATAACCATATATAATTGAGGCCAAGTGCACTCTGTGGACAGCTGGATAGGAAAGATACATTTCATGATATTTTTAAAGGGCTCTGTATGCAGATTTTTGGAACTTTAAGTTTCTCAGAGTTTAATATTCTTCATATTGTTTAACAAAGCATAGCAATATTTCCCCATCCATCATATCCCCATTAGAATTATTCTGAACATTAGAAATTTAATTGTTAATTTTGTCATTTATGCTATAAAATCATAATCATCCTTATACTTGTGTAAATATTTCCATTTCTCCTAATATTTTATAGTATATGTATGTATGCCTTCATTAATAGAAAAATAATGATCTGAATGTGTTAAGTAAATATTTCCTTAATTAAATAAATTATTTAACAAACTTTGCTTTCTAATTGCAGGTGGCCTGCATGCAGTTTATAAATGCCCTTGTCACTTCACCTTATGAACTTGATTTTAGAATACATTTAAGGAATGAATTCCTACGTTCAGGACTAAAAACAATGTTACCAGTAAGTAGAGTGTACACATTAAGTATGCTGATGAACTTTAACATATTTCTCTCTTTAGACAAAGTACTTGCAACAGAGTAGACAAATGTGCCTTGCTATATTTTCTCTTGTAAGTATTAGAGATTTTGTAAGCTTTTCTATATTACAGTAATACTAGCTTCTCTATACAACTGATGATTCAGAATTCAGCTAATGTGTCCAGAAGTGATATGGGTGTTTTTTTTTCTTGATTTGTTGTTTTCTTGAAGTGGAAAGGGAATTTCTTTGAATTTGAATACTCAGAACATAAAAGAATACAATTTTTTCTTTTTCTGCAGCTTCGAGTTTCATTTAAAAGTTTTTGCTTTCCTCTTTGATAACTTAGATTGATATTAATTAAATTCAGCATAAGTATCTATAGACTTTTGACCAGTATATTCTAGACATTTAGGAATGGTATTCTTGATATAGTGCTATAGAAAGTTTTGTAAAAAACAGTTTTATTTCTTAAATTGAATGTGAATCTATGCTCAAATTTTGATTAGAGTCACTAAAACATTTTTGAATTAACTTTATAGACTTGATCTGAGATAAAATGAGGACATGTACTCTATAAACACAAATACAGCTAATGTGACTTTATACCTTATTTAGTATGTTAACTGAAGAAGGAGTTTGTTTAAAACCATGACATTAAGAGACATATACAGTCTAATTAGTCTCTTCATCTGAGCTACTAAGAGCACACCTGAGAAAAAAGAAGCAAAGGGAGTAAAAAAAACACAAAACACAACAAAACAAAATAAATGTCAAGTGAGCATGTATATAATACTTAGAGCACTAGAAATACCAAAATCAGGGAAATTTCCTGTTGAGGAATGAGTGTGTAACATGCATCAGTAACTTGTGTTACTGTTTCTGGGAGAGTATCAATGTTTTTGGACACTTGCTGGCTATACGGGCTCTGTAGCATCTTCTGCTCATTTACTAATATGCCACATATTGTGCCTCAGTTGTTGCTATTACATTTCCATCTTTTATTTCCCTGTATCTTTATAATTGAATATTCATTTTCTGCCATACACTACTGAATGGTTGATCCAAAAATTTTACTCTCATTTTAATTTAATTAAGTTGTACTCTTCAGAAAGAAAATGAAAAGATAGCTCTTGTCCTTACCTTTATCCTTTTCTCTGGTGTATTCACCTTTTCTGGGCTCAGTGGTCTCATGGTATATTTGGTTACACTGACAGTCAAGTTTTTTTTTATCTGTGATTCTAAGCTACACTTTCCCATTGGATCTGTAACTGTATATTAAAGCTTTTGTGGCACCATGTGCTTCTTAATAAATGTTTTCTTAATATATGAATCCTGTTAGATTTTTCAGTAACTGTCACATCTCTTCAGTAAGCCCTGAGTGTACACATTAAGTATGCTTGTGTACATATATATGTGGCTAAGCCCTGATTCCCAGATGTCAGTGATTTCTCAGCAAGAGAAAAGTAGGAAGTGTCAAATGTGTGCCTCCTAAAAGTTTGGAATAAATCCTATAAGGATTCTCAATTTTTTTTCTCCCTAAGACAGTAGAATAAAATATTAAATACAGCTCTGGTTCTCAACTAAAGAGGTTGGACATGTCTCCCTAATGAGAATCTATCAAAATCTTATTGAGGGTAAGGCAGAGATGTCTGATTTGAGAAGAAAACAAATCCTTCCCAGGTACTTCCGATAAAAAAGATGAGAATCAGAATTCAGGCAAATAGTCCCAGAAGATTAGCGATTTTAATTAATACCATAGATTTCATGACTGATGTTATTCTTGTAGTTTATCACAATTTGAAACAAAGGTCAGAATGGTCAGCTTTAATGTATATTAGACTTAAATAACGTCAATTATTATCTAATGAACTCAATTTTAATGAACTATTTAATTTACTAAATATTTAAGCTTAAACCACTAGTATTCAGGTAGCATTAAACATCTGTACATATGCATGGAAGCTTAATAATATATTCATACATGAGTTTTAAAATCCTCACTTTTTTACTGTTCACTCTTATTTTTATACATTGTTCTAACAGGAGGAGATCCCTGATTTTCTAGAATCTATCATATTTAAAGCAGCAAATTAGATGTGGCTAAGGCTAATATAAATTGTTGGTACATGAATAAAAAATCAGACCTATCTTGTTGTATGGAAGCATTGAATCACTGTATTATATACCTGAAACTAATATTACACTGTATGTTAGCCAACTGGAATTTGAATAAAACTTTAGAAAGAATTACACCTATCTGGAATCATTAAGTGTTTTTGGAAAGAATCATTCTTAGGATTTCAATAACTGCTGAGACCATCGTAATAATATAGTAGAGTAAAACTTTTTTCATATAATATTCAGAGTCCTTAAAGAGAGTTATTTTAATTATATCCTATAAAAATTTATTTTCTTTTTCTTTTTTTTAAATTTTTTTATTGGAGTTCAATTTGCCAACATACAGCATAACCCAGTGATCATCCCGCCAAGGGCCCCCCTCAGTGCCCATCACCCAGTTACCCCAACCCCCCTGCCCACCTCCCACTACCCCTTGTTCATTTCCCAGAGTTAGGTGTCTCTCATGTTTTGTCACACTCACTGATATTTTCACTCATTTTCTCTCCTTTCCCTTTATTCCCTTTCACTAATTTTTATATTCCCTAAATGAATGAGACCATATAATGTTTATCCTTCTCCAATTCACTTATTTCACTCAGCATAATACCCTCCAGTTCCATCCTCGCTGAGACAAATGGTGTTTATTTGTCGTTTCTAATGGCTGAGTAATATTCCATTGTATACATAAACCACATCTTCTTTATCCATTGATTTTTCAATGGACAATGAGGCTCCTTCCACAGTTTGGCTATTGTGGACACTGCTGCTATAAACATCGGGGTGCAGGTGTCCCAGCGTTTCACTGCATCTGTATCTTTGAGGTAAATCCCCAGCAGGGCAACTGCTGGGTCGTAGGGCAGGTCTTTTTTAACTCTTTGAGGAACCTCCACACAGTTTTCCAGAGTGGCTGCACCAGTTCACATTCCCACCAACAGTGCAAGATGGTTCCCCTTTCTCTACATCCTCTCCAACATTTGTGGTTTCCTGCCTTGTTAATGTTCCCCATTCTCACTGGTGTGAGGTGGGATCTCATTGTGGTTTTGATTTGTATTTCCCTGATGGCCAGCGATGTGGAGCATTTTCTCATGTGCTTGCTGGCCATGTCTATGTCTTCCTCTATGAAATTTCTGTTCATGTCTTTTGCCCATTTCATGATTAGATTATTTGTTTCTTTGCTGTTGAGTTTAATAAGTTCTTTATAGATCTCAGAAACTAGCCCTTTGTCTGATAGGTCATTTGCAAATATCTTCTCCCATTCTGTAGGTTGTCTTTTAGTTTTGTTGACTGTTTCTTTTGCTGTGCAGAAGCTTTTTATCTTGATGAAGTCCCAATAATTCATTTTTGCTTTTGTTTCTCCTGCCTTCATGGATTTAAAATTTATTTTCAAAATTCCCCTATCTTTATTGATAAATTTTGGTTTTTAAAGGAGCTTATACTTCATTTATATGGAAAATTATTTTCATAAATTTGCATTAGTAATTTGGGATTAGTGAGTCGTTACTATCACTAATCACTATACAGTGATTTTTAAGCTTGTATTTGCTCTGATTTCTTGTGAAGTTATTTCCATCTGTCTTTTATTTAGTTAAATAAATTTAGAAAATACATGTGAAGGAACAAGATAGTAAAAAATCATGTCTGTATGCAGCAAGCATGTTTATTTTAAAATACCAACAAACTTTCTTATTCTGTAGAAAAGTCAATTTTGATTGCTTGACTGGTAATCAGTCATGTACTAGAAATGGAATTTTCTTTGAAGTATGCTATATTATAGAGATTTAATTATATGTTTTAGAGACTCTGCCAAAAATGTTCCATATCCATACAGCAATTCTTTTAAAAAAATAACAAACATTTACAATATTTCATATAATACTATTGTAATTTTGTGATATTATGATATTCTACATTTTTAAATATAAAACTCTAGTGATATATTTCCATTTCCTTTTATAGGATATCATATTTGTGCTATTATATAAAAACTTTTGTTTAAAAAAAACCTTAATGTTTATTTCATCAAGAATATATGGATATATTTTTCAAAGTTTGAAATTTGACTGAAAGGAAATTATACATGTTACTGTGTATGTGTATATGTATATATATTTATTTTAATGGCAACTACTAATAAACAGTATAAGATATTGCATTTTATGTCTGTTTTCATATGTGCTATGTATGTTCACATACTATGTATATTGTATAATTAATGTGTTGTCCTAATTAAAAACAATTAGACACTTAATCAGTTATTTTCACAGAGAATATTTTAATTATGCAGATTAATTCCATGTTTTACAATGTTTTGATGCTAATTAAATGACAGTATTTAAATTAGCTTTTTCTGTTTTTCTAACATTTAAAAGTGTTCAAGTTTTGTAGTGAGTATCTAAGAAAGAGCATATTGTAACAGAAGAATAAAGAAAAGTCCGTATTTTAGAATGTGTTAATAGTTGTTTCTACAATGATCAGAATATTATTTGTGTCTGGCTTCTGCTCCTGTCTTACTGGAGTTCTGAAATCATCTGATAATATGACCATCAATGGTAGATAATTTTTTGATTCACATTGATTTAAATGTGGAAAACTAAATCTAAAGCAAGTTATTACTAATAGGGAACTAAATGTAAATATATTTATTTGTCATATATTTTTTATGAAATCCTATAGAAACATTGTAATAAGTATTATCATATGTTCTGTGTGTAAATTTTTAGTAAATTATTACTTGAGTGTTAGAAGAAATCTAGAAATCACATAAATTTGCATTTGGCTTTAGTAATAGCCATTATATTTTTAATTATTCTATTCAATAAAAATAGAAACAAGAAATGAATCCTATTTTGTTTTATTGATCTAATTTCAAGTACACCCATGCTTGCATTTCCTTTTAGAATTCAAGCTCAGCTCTGAGATCCTAGTCCCACTTTCAGTATCACCCTTGATCATCCACAGTTGGGATTATCGATTTGGGTTTTGAAATCTGCAACTTAATGGACACATATTAAAAGATATTACAGGTGATATATATTAAGCCCAACAATCTCTCGTGTGGCATGCTTCCAAAGATTTTGTTCATACTGTTACTTTAAAAATTATTAGAGGTTTGTAATGCATGTGCTTATAATGTATTACAAAAACAAATCTTTGATGCCCAAGTTGCTATTTTGTGATTCAGCTAAGCAAAAATGAAAAGTGGGGGAGGAGGCTAGTCCTGCAGCTTGATAAAAAAATCCTGATGCTTTTTTGCTTCAAAATCACAAAATATCATTTAAAATAAATTTCTTTATAAAATTTCTTCGCCATACTTGGGACTGTTGTGCTTGAATATATCCTTTAATTTATTCTTCATTAATACAATTGATCTATATTTGCATTTTTTGCCAGAGGCCTATGTGAATGTTCTAACCGCATGAGTTCTTTTGTGATCTTTGATTAGTGTATTTAGTAAAAAGACAACAGTACTTAATTTGGGCTGTTAGCAATTAGTTTTTTCACCCTTAGTAAAAGTGCTTGTTAATTTTTAATTTAAATAGAAATCTGGGGCATGAAAAGAAAATGCAATGACTGCAATGTGTGACCTTTATTTTAAAATAGGAAAATACGTAGTATGTTTACTTTCTCTCAGAAAACTTAAGTGTCTGGCGATATAAAATTCCTTTTGTGTATATAAATGAATAATATTATTACCAAAGTATGGTGTTGTCAAACTGTTACTCATCTGTTAAGTTTTATGTTTATATATTAGGATCTAAAAGAAAAAGAGAATGATGAGCTTGATATTCAGCTGAAAGTATTTGATGAGAACAAAGAAGATGACCTAACTGAATTATCACACCGTCTCAGTGACATTCGAGCAGAAATGGAATATCCTTTTGACACACCACAAAAATAATTTTGCATATATTGTGAGAAAGGGATTCGTGGGTGATTTTGTGGCCCATTATTAGAATTCTTATCTGTCAGCCCAGTTTACATTCATTTATTTATATTAATACCTCACTATGATGCTATCCTTGAGATTCATGTTGAGGAATTGTCAGACTGTCCTCATGTTTTACACAAGCTCTATTGAAATCTCACAATTGCCTACTGCTGTATTATAGATATATTCAGCTCCATAGTTTTGAATAGACAAGCACCTCAGGTGTATACCTCACATATAAGAATTTGAGGGGAAAAGTTCATTGAGTTCATATGT
Source organism: Canis lupus dingo (assembly GCF_003254725.2). Taxonomy (NCBI): domain Eukaryota; kingdom Metazoa; phylum Chordata; class Mammalia; order Carnivora; family Canidae; genus Canis; species Canis lupus. The sequence continues at coordinate 70,440,181 of NC_064281.1, forward strand.
AACTATAGGTAATATAGTTTATTAAAATATACTCAATAGTTTAGAGATACACGTCACTTTAAATAAATGCCTTATTCTCAATCCAACTATTTTGGTTCCTTAGTGAAAAAAAATGTTCGGATGTGATAGTATCTGAGTATAACAAGGCTGTTTGGTAGATGCATTTGAATCAGATACAACTAGTATATAATCTTCCTATGGCAATGATTTTATATGAAATGATTTTAGATCTAAAAGATGATTGTCACAGCATTGCTGCCTATTTGTTTCACACTCAGTAAATTTCTTATTTAGGATTGGGGGGGAATTGGGAAATAATTCAGAACTAAAATGATCTTTGAGATGGAATTTTTCCTCTATGATGGCTTCCTCCCTTTTCTTCCGTTTACCGCCAAAAAAAAAAAAAAAAAAAAAAAAAAAAGCTGGCATCTTCCTCTCCTTGAAACTGCTACAGTACTTTCTACTTTATATCTTTCTTATTTATGTACACCTCTCTGCCCTATTAAATTGAGGGCAGAAATTTTATGTTTCATCTTTTTCCTCCAATGCTACTATTTTTTTTAAATTTTTATTTATTTATGATAGTCACACAGAGAGAGAGAAAGAGAGGCAGAGACATAGGCAGAGGGAGAAGCAGGCTCCATGCACCGGGAGCCCAACGTGGGACTCGATCCCGGGTCTCCAGGATTGCGCCCTGGGCCCAAGGCAGGCGCCAAACCGCTGCGCCACCCAGGGATCCCATCCAATGCTACTATTGAAGTATTTTACACCTAAGTATTGGATAAATGTGTGTGCAATGGATAACAATGTCAGTATTAGAAAGGATCAATGCTAGTAATTTCTTATCCATCATTACTGACTCTAGTCTATAGTAATTTCCATAATATTAAATGCTTTTTATATTAATATATATCTTGCTTCCTTACTTTGTATAGATTTCTCTTATAATCAAATTGTACCATAAAGCTATTTTGGATTACATTCTGTAACCACTTAAAAGATCTTATGAGACTTTAACACAACACTTGTATTCAGAGAAAATGTTGACATTTCAGGTTATTTTTAGAATATAGGATTACATTTCCTCTTTTACTTTTCTGTTATATTGATTTTCCAGGTCTTCACTTTTATTATAAAATAAAAGTTTTGAAATCTGTTGTCTAGTTTACTAAAAGCATCTACTCTTTTTATATCCGAAGAAAAATGTTTCAAGTTCTATTATCTATACTCTCCATTTTTATTAAATAATGAAATACAAATGAATGGAAAGAGAAAAAAATTTACATTTAGTACTCATTTTATCAGTATAATATAAAACTAGTTTGTGATATTTTAACAGTCCATAGAATGTTCCTTTACCTTCCATATTGTATGGTAATGAAAATAGAGGAGTAGTGGCTTACATGAATAATATAGGTCCACTATCACAGCCACAGGAAGATTAAGAATAAACCATTTTCTCTAATCGCGTAACTATTCCAAATACCAGCTATCATCTGTAATTTATAATGAATAACTGATTATTTAAGGTTTTGATGATTAAATGATCCTGGAAATACTCTTTAAGTCTTTTCTCTCATTAAAAAATTAAAGTGATTCCATAGGTTAAATTTATTTCTGTAAATTTAAAAATACTGGATCATGGAGTTGAAGGTGTATAAACAGTAAGGGAAACAAAATGGTACATCATTGTTTTAAAAAATAAAACTGATTTTGTTATGAATGAAACTTTCATCAATTTTTTTCCTTTACTTATTTTTACTGATATGAATGAAGTGTATCATCTTCTATATAACATGTTGAAGGATACTGCTGCTGAAAATTACTTATTATCCATTCTACAACATTTTTTGCTCATCAGAAATGATTATTATATCAGGTAAGAGGCAGTTCTGAAAGTACTAGTATTTGTGTAATTTGAATTCCATATTTAAGAAAAACTAATAATGTACTTCATCCTAGTGTATACGAGTTTGATGACTTCAGGAAACATTTTTTAAAAGGTGTGAATTTATTTTTAATTGGGCCAGAAGGGTGTATTCTTTAAACTGGGCACCCCAGTGACAGGACATTTAGTAGATAATTAACATGGCCACAAAGAAAACACTTGTGTTTTCCTTGTTTACTCAGAAAGCCCCTGACTAGACTGATTATAATCCAGTATTATCTATCCTAAAACTGAAGATGACTTGAAAAAGCCTAAGATGGGTAATATATATTACTATTTATTTTTATTCTTGGGGCTAGCCTTATAACAAAAGCAATTAGACTGTTTGGCTTTGTTTGCAAACTTTTAGTAGGTTGGCTAGTTATCAGTACAGAATCTTAAGAATATTTATGTCATTATTTTTCTATACTAGTGTTTCTGATTCTTCTCTGTTGACTTTATTAGCCACTGATAAATACTAAACTTTCCCTAAATTTTATTTTGTTTTATTTTAAGTTTTTATTTATTTATTCATGAGAGACACAGAGAGAGAGGCAGAGACATAGGTAGAGGGAGAAGCAGGATCCATGGTGGGACTTGATCCCGGGACTCCAGGATTATGCTCTGGGCTGAAGACAGGTGCTAAACCACTGAGCAACCCAGGTGTCCCTAAACTCTCCCTAAATTTTAATGCAAAAGTGCCTTTAAAATTTTTTTGAAGTATGCAAGTAGTTATTTTTAAGGCCATAATTATCTTGATAGATTACAGAATTAGAGTATGCTTAAAAGCCTTTGACATTTAGAACAAATTCAGGCTATGGCCATGCATATTAAGTGTGTATGCTTCTATGAAATGGATCTTTTAAAAAAGTGCATAAATAGGTCTTTGGAATATTGTGGGTCAGTCTAGTTTTGTAAGCTGTTATAGCTAATCTTGAGTAAAAATGGTATTGTAAATTCAAGGCATTGCCACCTAATGCGAAAATAGGATCATGCTTTACTGAACTTGAGAACTTGTAGGGGCTTAGAACCATTTCTGTATCCATGGATATAGGACTAACAGGTCATTTGTTTTCATTAACTTTAAGAACAATAACTTAAGGAAATAGATAATATTGATAAGCATCTTTGTACACAAGCATGAATCTCTACAAACTAGACTATTAAGTCAGTGTTCACAATTACGTTATAATGGGTTTTGTATTATAATGTCCAGACCATCCTTAAGTTTAGGCATATTTCTCCTAGGGGAGTTTAATTGCTAGAAAGATCTCTTCTAATGTGCTAGAAAAAGCATTCTTTTATCATGCTGTACCACTTTTTAAAAAAGATTTTATTTATTTACTTAGAGAAACAGAGAAAGACAGAGAGAGAAGGAGAGATAGCATGAGTTGGAGGAGAGACAGAGGGAGAAGGAGAGCATCTTAAGCCTACTCTGCAACTGAGCATGGAGCCCAACATGGGGTGAGGTGTGGGGGGCTGTGATCAATCTCACAACCGTGAGATCATGACCCTGACTGAGATCATAACCTGAGCTGAAATCAAGAGTTGGATGCTTAACCAACTGAGCCACCCAGGTGTCCTGAACCACTTCTTAAGAAAATTGACTTGTATAGGTAAAACAGATATTCAAGAATACTTTGTCTCTTTCAGGCCACAGTATTACAAAATAATTGAGGAGTGCATTTCACAGATAGTGCTGCACTGCAGTGGTATGGACCCAGATTTCAAGTATAGGCAAAGATTAGACATTGATTTTACACATCTGATAGGTACGTAATATTATCCTCAATGTCCTTTCTTTGTGTTTCACTCTTTTCTGTAAAATATCACATTTTGAAGGTAGTGTTCTCACTGAACTTCGTTTATTAATATCTGGAAAGTCATTGTGTCTGTGAGTATTCAATCATCATAATTGTTAATTAGGTTGATCATGAGAGTTCTGCCTGTATGATTAAAAATATTAACCTGTTAGATATGTTATAATGTTCTTGAATTCAGTTTAAAATCAGTGACCCTCACACACAGGAAAATCATATTAATAATAATAATATTATTATTATAGAATAGAGTGCTTTGCTTTTTAGAAATATGAGTCTGAAATCCTTTGATTCAGTTTATATTGGCACCTCAGTGGTTTTATAGAAATCCTATGTACAGTAGGGTCTAGTGTTCAAATTTGAGAAAGGATGCAGGCTTCAGTAACTTAAGACCTTTTAATTCTATCAAAGTAGATCAATTTATATTTTCATAGGTCTTAAATCTAGGAAAGAATTTGAGGTGATCATGTTCATCTACTTGGATCACTAAGAAAGTGAAGTTATATCATCCTAGGCTACTAGTTACCTGTACTTTCTGGAACAATCTCTGAGTGATGATGTGAAACCTCTCTTGTGAAATATGCTATGTTATATTGATTTTACAGTTAAACAGTTTTTATACCTAATAAAAATCACTTTTGCTAAGATTCATCATGCATAAGATTTGTCTTATCTTTAAAGAAAGAAAACAACAGCTGTGGAATGCCAATTTTATATTATTCTTCACTCCGTAGCACAAGGCAGACTTACAGTAATATTCAAAGATGAATTCCTTATTATTAATTATTATGTATTATTTTCTGATTTTAAAACCAATGCTCATTTATTCTAGGTAATCTAGAGGTTTATGTAAGTGACAGAAAAACCACCAATCTCACTTTTCAGCTCAGTACATTCCACCACCATTACTCACTTTTTGGCTAAGTACATTTTCTTCCCTCTCTTTTTTTTTAACCTATCTATATGCTGATTTTTCATGGGACTTTATATTATGAGACATTTTTCCGATTGAAATTGAAATGAAGATCATTAACAACCATTAACAACAGCACAACACAGATCTGCCACCTATGTCTCATCATTTACCAATTTCCTCCTTAGTTCTTTAAACACAGTTCTTTAAAAAAAACAAAAACAAAAAGACCTTTATTGAGATATACTTGATGTGAGAAAAACTATCCATTATTAAGAACATAATTTGATAGATTTTGATATTTGTATGTGTACTTAAAACCATCGTCATAGTCAAGATAATAAACATCTTTATCACTCTCTCAGGTTTCTGTGTTCTCCTTTGTAACCTCTCCTTCTAATGCCTCCACCTCTCCCCATCCTGAGATAATCACTGATCTGTTTTCTCTTTCTATAGGTTAGTTTTAGTTTCTAAAATTTCATATAACTAGGAGCATATAGGATATACTCTGTTTTTGTCTGGTTTCTTTTATGTCGTGTAACTATTTCGAGATTCATTCATGTTGTTATATTAATGTATCAATAGTTTATTTCTTTTTATAGCTGAATAGTATTCTAGTATATGGATATATTGCAGTTTATGTATACATTTACTTGTTGATAGACATTTGGGTTCTTTCTAGTTTTGGCTATTATAATTAAAGCTGCCAGGAATATTCATATACAAGGATATAGACATATGTTATCATTTCTTTTGGGTGAATAAATAGGTACAGAATGGCTAGATATGTAATAGGCTTGTCTATGTAATAATGAGAATATTACCAAAAAGAGGTTCATCAGTTATTAATGATCTGGAATATTTGATCAGACCCGAAAAACTTAATGTTTGTTTCCTTATTTACATAACACATTCTGCTCCAGATCAGAAGTTATCTAAGAAGTTATATATCTTTAAAAAACCTGAATTAGTGAATGGTATTGTGTCTCCCATTATAGTCTTATTTTAAAGGTCATTTTGAGTCTTAATAATCTTAAGAATAGATTCTTTCTCACCTCTCCACCCATAGTAAACTTCAAAAATATTTAAAGAATTATGTTGTTGTAAAAGTTGGGAAATAACTGACTACCTCTAAAATAGTGATGATTTACTGAAATACATTCTTAGATGCTTGGTTTTGTGACTCAGCAATACTATCATTGAATTCAGTTAGTATGCAAAAAAATTGTGGTGATTTACATTTTATATGTAGTGTAGGTCAATTTACCATTAATAGCAATTGACATAAAAATGATTTCCTACATAGTGGAATTATAGGCTGTCATTCATCTTTTGCCTAGATATCTGGTACAATAATTTCTGATTATTTTTTTAATATTAATAGATTCTTGTGTGAACAAGGCAAAAGTTGAAGAAAGTGAACAAAAAGCAGCAGAATTTTCAAAGAAGGTAAGGCTTATATTAACCATAATTATTAAATTAATAATTTATTCACAATACGTATTTTGTCTTATTTCTTTATGGAATGCTTTATAAATGTTATTTCAGTTATATATTACTTTATGTTTCTGGATTAAAACATGACTACAAAATATTGATTTTGTTCCTGATAAGATAAGGTTGCTACTGTTCCCTCCTCATCACCTTTAATGTATTATGGAAGAAAAGCACTAACTATATTCTACCAGAGTGATAAGTGAAATAAAATTAGTTTATTGGAAAGATATCATTTGAAGCAATCAACCAAAATATATTCCTGTCATTGCTTTCTTGCAGTTCTCACTTACAATAGGTAGCTTCCTTGGAGAACTGTGAGACGTTTAGCTAGTGTAACCTATCATGCTGTTTAAAGACAGTGCTATTAAATAGCAACAGGATTACATAAGGTTTTTTCTCTTTCTGTCTCTCTCTGCTTAGACTTTTCTTCTTTGAATTTTATTGTTACCACTTTTAAATGGTTCTGCTACTTCATGTAGGCTTGGTAAATTTGAGGTCCCCCTTTCTTTGTAGGTTAATAACTTATATAAATACAAGTATTATGGGTTATCATATTTTATTTAGATTTCAGATGGTCTTTTCCTTGTTTTATGAAAACATAACTGCAGTTGTGAGTTTGTACCAAAAGTTCCATTTTCTTGTTCTAGACTGTATCCCTATGAAGCATTATTATAGTATTTCTCTCCTATTGGTGCAGGGAGAAGGATTGAAGCACAACTCTAAAAACTCTCCAGTTTTCAGCCTTCTGACAGCAAGATAAAGTGCTTACATTCTGCTATCTCTTCAAAGCTATGACTTACCTTTGAGATTAGATTAGATTTTGCTATCACTTTAGAAATTAGAGTGTTATTGAAGTTACTTAAGGGCATCTGAAGAAATGTCTTTGCTCTTTCAGTTACTAGAATAGATTTTCAGAACTTGAGCATAAAATGTTTGTGTGAAGTTTTCATTTTTATTGGTTGAAGAAAATGCATGCTTTTTCATAGACCTTTATATATATAATGTTCTTGTATAAGTAGCAAATTTAGAATTCCCTTTGAAAATCTTAGAGTCTCCTTAATTTTTCACTGCCAGTTTGATTAGTCATCACAAGACTAGAGCAGATTGTGATGATCTATCTGATAAAATTTTCTGTAAGCATATAATATGGGAAATGGAGCCCTGAAAATAATTTTACAAAAAGCTTTTCAGTGTTTAGTGCTTTATTCTCATCACCAGTACTTAGAATGAAAACATATATGGTCTCCCAGTGGTTATCTGCATGCCTTCTCTTATTCTGGGTGATTTTAAGAGGCTATATAAAGTAGTAAAAAATATGTAGGGGAGCTAGAATGAGAAGCAGTAGTTATAAGATCTGATTGTAGCTTTCCACTAATTAGCTGTGACTTTAAGTAAACCACTTACTACTTACTCTCTTTGGATCTTAATTTCATCATCATTAACAGAAGAGGATAAGTTTAGTGGCCCCTTAAGAACTTTTCCAACCTGTATATTTCAGGCTTCTGTGATTCCTACTCTATGGGTTTACAGATTAAGATCACTTTAAATTACAAGCAGAAACATTGCATTCTTCTATTCAGTTTGTATCATGCTTAAAAAACACTAGAAGAAGATAAATTTGGGAGGGAGGGTAGAAATACAGAATGAGATAAAGTCTTAACTTGAATAGTAGAGTGAAGTTAAAAAGGCTGCATGTTCTCAGTGACCTAGGAAACATGGTCACTTACTGATTGTGGAAGATCTGGAGTGGGTTTGAAATTTTTAAAGATTAGAAACAATTTGGACTAACCTACGTGGAACATTAATTAATTAGCATTGCATGTTTGACCCAAACACTATTATTATCTAATTCCAACACCCACTGTTTCTTCAGACTTGTGTTTGATATTTTTTAATTTCCAAATGTTGGATTTATGAGGATGAATATTTATTAACAGTAAATATACATTTTTATTGTTCTATATACTCTAAAGACAATTGTAGACAGTAAGATATATCAATTTTAGAAACAGAAATAATGTTAATTGTATAATATGGCCTTTTAAAATGACTCAAAGTGACACTGATAATAAAAGGCATATATTCTATAGATGAACATAAGCAGTATTTACTCTATGTATGCAGGGTTGTTTGGTTCACCTTGGTGCCCTGAATGAGGTAAGGGATGGGCTGGATCCAGTAAATGGATATTCACCATTCAGATGATCTTTTCTGCTTAGTGTGCATCTGCTAGTTTCTTTTCTTTTTTTTTTTTTTTTCACTTCTCCAACAGATATTTATTTATGATAGACATAGAGAGAGAGAGAGGCAGAGACATAGGCAGAGGGAGAAGCAGGCTCCATGCACCTGGAGCCCGAAGTGGGATTCAATCCCGGGTCTCCAGGACCGCACCCTGGGCCAAAGGCAGGTGCCAAACCGCTGCGCCACCCAGGGATCCCCATCTGCTAGTTTCTTAACATACAGCGTAAAGAGTAGAATTTAGTGACTCATCACTTACATATAACAACCAGTGGTCATCACAGGTGCCCTCCTTAATACCCATCACCCATTTAGCCCATTTCCTCCCACCTCCCCTCCAACAACCCTCAGTTTGTTCTCCATAGCTAAGAGTCTCTCATGATTTGTCTTCCCCTTTTTAAAAATATTTCTTTCCTTCACATTCATCTGTTTTGTTTCTTATATTTTACATATAAATGAAATCATATAGTATTTGTCCTTCTCTGACTGACTTAACTTGCTTAGCATAATATACTCTTGCTCCATCCATGTCCTTGCTTGTGCCAAGATTTCATCCTTTTTGATGACTGAGTAATATCAAACACACACTCACACACACACACACACCCCACATCTTCTTTATCTAGTCATCGGTCAATGGACATTTGGGTTCTTTCCGTAATTTAGCTATTGTTGATAATGCTATTATAAACAGCTGGGTGCATGTGCCCCTTTGATTCAGTATTTGTGTGTCCTTTGGATAAATACCTACTAGTGCAATTGCTGAGTTGTAGGATAAGTGTGATTTTTAACTTTTGGGGGAATCTCTAAACTGTTTTCCAGAATGACTGTACCAGTTTGCATTCCCACCAACAATATAAGAGGGTTCCCCTTTTTCTGCATCCTTGCCACCATTGCTATTCTCTGTATTGTTAATTTGAGCTGTTTTGATAGTCGTGAGGTGGTATGTCATTATAGTTTTGATTTGTATTTCCCTCACAAAGGATGATGTATAGCATTTTATATCTGTTAGCCATCTTTATGACTTCTTTGAAAAATGCCTATTCATATTCTGCCCATTTCTTACCTGGATTATTTGGTTTTTGGGTGTTGAGTTTGATAAGTTATTTATAGATTTTGGATACTAACCTTTTATTAGATATTTCATTGGCAAATACCTTCACCCATTCCAAAGTTCATCTTTTATGTTTGTTGATTATTTTTGCTATAAAGAAGCTTCTTATCTTGATGAAGTCCCAATAGTTCATTTTTGCTTCTGTTTCTTTTGCTTCTAGTAGACATATTCAGTAACAAGCTGATGTGAAAGAGACTGCTGTCTGTGTTTTCCTCTAGGATTTTGATGGCTGCCTATCTCACAATTAGGTCTTTAATCCATTTTTAATTTAGTTTTTTGTATGGTGTAGGAAAGTGGTCCAGTTTCATTCTTTTACATGATGCTACCTGGTTTCCCCAAGACCATTTGTTGAACAGACTGTCTTTTTTCCATTGTATGATCTTTCTGCCTTAACCAAAGATTATTTGACCATATAGTTGTAGGTCCATTTCTGGGTTTTCTATTCTGTTCCATTGATCAATGTATCTGTTTTTGTGCCAAGTACTAAAGTATCTTGATGACTACAGCATGTAGTATGGCTTGAAGTCCAGAATTGTGATGCCTCCATCTTTGCTTTTTCAAGATTGTTTTGTCTATTCAGGTTTTTATGTGGTTCCATACAAATTTTACAATTGCTTATTTTACCTCTGTGAAAAATGCTAGTGGTATTTTGACAGGGATTGCTTTAAATGTGTAGACTGCTTTACATAGTATAGACATTTTAACAATATTTGTTTTTCCAATTTGCTAACATGGAATATTTTTGCATTTCATTGAATTAGCTTCAATTTCTTTCAGAAGTGTTCAATTGTTTTCAGAACACAGATCTTTTACCTGTTTGGCTAGGTTTATTCTCAGGAATCTTATGGCTTTTGGAACAATTGTAAATGGGATCATTTTCTTGATTTCTGTTTCTGCTCCTTCATTATTGGTGTATAGAAATGCAGCAGATTTGTGTATATTGATTTTGTATCCTGTGATTTTACTGAAGTCATGTATCTGTACTGGCATTTTTTTAGGTGGAATCTTTTGGCTTTTTACATAATAAATGTCATCTACAAAGAGTGAAAGTTTGACTTCTTCCTTGCTGATTTGGATACCTTTTATATCTGTTTTATTATTGCTGAGGCTAGGACTTTCAGCAGTATGTTGAACAAATGGTGAGAAGAGACATTCCTATCGTGTTCCTGACCTTAGGGGGAAAGCTTTCAGTTTTTTTTTGTCATTGGAATGATATTAGCTGTAAGTCCTTCATCTATAGTCTTTATGATAGTGAAGTATATTCTGTCTATCCCTATTTTGTTGAGGGTTTTTATCAAGAATGTATTCTGTACTTTGTCAAATGCTTTTTCTGCAACTAATGAGAGGATCATATGGTTGTTATCCTTTCTTTAATTAATGTGGTGTATTACGTTGATTTATTTGTGAATCTTATGGAACCACCCTTGCATTCCAGGAATAAATCCCACTGGTGTGGTGAATGATTCTTTTAATGTACTTTTGGATTTGATTTCCCAGTATTTTGATAACCATGTTTGCATCCATGTTCATAAGGAATATTGGCTTTTATTCTCTTTTTTAGGGGGGTCTTTGTCTAGTTTTGGAATTAAGATAATTCTGGCCTCATAGAATGAGTTTGGAAGTTTTCCTTTCATTTCTATTTTTTCTAACAGTTTGGGAAGAATAAGTATTAACTCTTCTTTAAATGTCTGTTAGAATTCCCTGGAAAACATTTGGTCCAGGTGTCTTGTTCATTGAGTGCTTTTTGATTTCTGATTCAATTTCTTCATTGCTTATCAGTCTTTTTAAGTTTTCTATTTCTTCCTATTTCAGTTTTGTTAGTTTATATATGTCTACAAATTTATCTATTTCTTCTAGACTGCCCAATTTTTGTCATACAATTTTTATACTATTCCTTTCTAATTTTTGTGTTTCTACAGTGGTGGTTGTGAACTCTCCTATAAATTGTGATTTTATTTATTTCATTTAGACAAGTCTGGCTAGTGGTTTAACCATTTTGTTAATTCTTTCAAGGACCAGTTCCTAGTTTCTTTGATATGTCATACTCGTTTTTTGTTCTTGTTGTTTGTTTCTATATTATTAATTTCTTCTCTATTCTTTATTATTTCCCTTCTTCTGCTGGCTTTAGGCTTTATTTTGTTCCTTTTCTAGCTCCTTTGGGTGTAAGGTTAGGTTGTGTATTTGAGATGTCTTTTGCTTCTTCAAGTAGGCCTCTATTGCTTTCTTATTATGACCACTTTTACTGCATCTTAAAGGTTTTAGAACATCATATTTTTAATCCATTCTTTTACCCTACGTATTTTGTTTGGAGCATTTATTCCTTTGACATTCAGAATAATTATCGATAGATATGATTTTTTTCCCATTGTATTGTAAAGTCATTGTTACTGGAGATTTTCTCTGTTCCTTTCCAGTCTTTGTCATTTTTGGCCTATCTTTGTTATTAAAAGCATCATCTTTAATATTTCTTGCTGAGTTGTATTGGTGGTTACAAACTGTTTGTTTTGTTTTTTTTTCCCCCTGGGAAACTCTTTATCTCCCCTTCTATTCTGAATGTTAGCCTAGAATATTCTTAGATGCATACTTTTTGTACTTTGCATGTTGAATATATCATGCCACTTTCTTCTGGTTTGTCAAGTTTCTGTGGATAAGTCTGTTGTTAACCTTATTTGTCTTTCCTTCTAAGTTATAGATTTATATTTCCTTTCAGCTTTTACAATTTTTTTATCTATCTCTTTATTTTTCAAATTTGACTAGAATTTCTCTTGGTGTTTGCCTGCTTTTGTTGATTTTGATGGCTGTACTCTTGCCTCCTGGATTTGGATATCTGTTTTGTTCCCCAGATTAGTGAATTTTTCAACTAGTATTTCTTTAATTAAATTTTCTACCCCATTTTCTCTATCCTCTTCTTCTGGGACTCCTATAAAACAAATGTTATTATGGTTGATGGAATCTGCTAATTTCCCTAAGTCTACATTCACTATTGAAAATTTTTCTTGGTGGAGGCAGGGCAAGATGACAGAAGAGTAGGGTCCCAAAGTCACCAGTCCCCACCAATTTACCTAGATAACTTTCAAATCATCCTGAAAACCTACGAATTTGGAATGCTACAGTGAGAAGAGTTTGCACTTCTATCAAGGTAGGAAGACGAAAAAAATAAATAAAAAAGCATCCAAGGGGGAGGGGCCCCCATGAGAAATCAGGCCAAGGCTGTGGAGCTGGTGCGCCCATGACAGGAAATCCCAGGACTGGAGAAGCAGGACCTTTACCAATCTTCCCAGAGGGAAAGGCGCTCCCAGGGAGCTCGAGCAGGATCCCAGGAGGAGCAGGGATGCCCTCAGGCTCCCAGGGGCACTAACAGAGGAACTGTGACCCAAGGGAGAGCGTGCCACACACTGCGGGCCAAGCTCCCTAAAGGGCTGGAGTGCACGCCCCTGGGGCGGGATCAGCTCGGGCAGCAGCTCAGGCTCCGCGTGGCTGGGAGCGCCATGCCAGCAGTGCAGGCCCCGGAGCAAAGGGCGCTGGGGGACACAGCCCAGGATCCAGGGCTCCCCCTGGGACAGGCGAAGGACTGGAGGGCCCAGGACACCGAGGACGCTCCTGCTGCTCGGCAGTCCTGAGCTGTGCAAATCAGTGACCCCTGCCCTTGGAGCATCCAGTCCCCTGCAGACTGGGAGCTGAGGTAGTGACTGCGGGAGCTGACTCCAGAGCTGGAGAGCTGGATGCCGCCACTGTTGTTCCTCCTCCTGGTGTCGCCTTGTACCTGGGACTGAGCAAGGTCCTCACAGGATAAACACCTAACACTGAGCTGTGCACCTGGCAGGGGCCTGGGCAGCTCCCCCAGGTACACACACCTAAGAATCAGCACAGCAAGCTCCTCCCCCCAGAAGACCCTCTAGAAGGATAGGGGAAAAGCATATTATTGGCCAAAGAGCAGTGGGAAGTTCCAGGGGAAGTCAAGGGATTTACAGTATTCAGAGTCAGAGGATACTCCACATTGTTTTTTGTTTTTGTTGGTCCCGCCCCCCTTTTTTTCCTCTCTCTTTTTCTCCTTTTTTCAGTACAACTTGTTTTTGGCCACTTTGCACTGAGCAAAATAACTAGAAGGAGAAGCTCACCACAAAATAAAGAATCAAAAACAGTACACTCTCCCACAGAGTTACAAAATTTGGATTACAATTCAATATCCAAAAGCCAATTCAGAAGCACAATTATAATGCTACTGGTGGCTCTAGAAATAAGCATAAAAGATTCAAGAGACTTCATGAATGCAGAATTTAGATCTACTAAGGCTGAAATTAAAAATCAATTAAATGAGATGCAATCCAAACTGGAGGTCCTAACGACGAGGGTTAACGAGTGAAGAATGAGTGAGTGACACAGAAAACAAGTTGATGGCAAGGAAGGAAGCTGAGGAAAAAAGAGAAAAACAATTAAAAGACGATGATGATAGGTTAAAGGAAATAAATGACAGCCTCAGAAGGAAAAATCTACATTTAATTGGGGTACCAGAGGGCGCTGAAAGGGACAAAGGACCAGAAAGTGTATTTTAACAAATCAGAGCTGAGAACTTCCCTAACTTGGAAGGAAGGCAGGCAGGCATTCAGATCCAGGAGACAGAGAGATCCCCCCCTCCCCTAAAATCAATAAAAACCGCTCAACACTTCGACATTTAATAGTGAAACTTGCAAATTCCAAAGATAAAGAGAAGATCCTTAAAGCAGAAAGAGACAAGAGATCCCTAACCTTTATGGGGAGAACTATTAGAGTAACAGCAGATCTCTCCACAGAAACCTGGCAGGCCAGAAAGGGCTGGCAAGACATATTCAGGGTCCTAAATGAGAAGAACATGCAGCCAAGAATACTTTATCCAGAAAGGTTCTCTTTCAGTATTGACTCTGAGCGTGAATGGGCTTAATGACCGCATCAAAAGGCACAGGGTTTCAGACTGGCTAAACATGCAAGACCCAGACAGATTTGCTGTCTAAAAGAGACTCATTTTAGACAGAAGGAAACCTACAGCCTGAAAATAAAAAGTCGGAGAAGCATTTACCATTCAAATGGTCCTTAAAGAATTCAGGTGTAGCCATCCTTATATTAGATAAATTAAAGTTTATCCCAAAGACTGTAGTAAGAGATAAAGAGGGACACTCTATCATACTTAAAGGATCCATTCAACAAGAGGATCTAACAATCATGAATGTTTATTTACCAAATGTGGGAGCTACCAACTATATCAATCAATTAATAAACAAAGACAAGACATACTTAGATAATAATACACTTGGAGATTTGAATATTGCACTTTCTACAGTTGATAGATCTTCTGAACACAACATCTCCAAAGAAACAAGAGCATTAAATGAAGCACTGAACCAGATGGATTTCACAGATATTTACAGAACTTTACATCCAAAAGCAACTGAATACACATTCTTCTCAAGTGCACATGGAAACTTCTGCACAATAGACCACATACTGAGTCACAAATCAGATCTTAACCAATACGAAAAGATTGGGATCGTCCCCTGCATATTTTCAGACCATAATGCTTTGAAACTAGAACTAAACCACAAGAAGAATTTTGGAAGGATTTTGAACACTTAGAGGTTAAGGACCATCCTGCTAAAAGATGAAAGGGTCAAGCAGGAAATTAAAGAAGAATTAAAGGTTTCATGGAAACTAATGAGAATGAAGATACAACCATTCAAAATCTTTGGGATACAATAAAAGCAGTCCTGAGGGGGAAATACATCGCAATACAAGCATCCATCCAAAAACTGGCACGAACTCAAATGCAAAAACTAACCTTGCACCTAAAGGAGCTGGAGAAGGAACAGCAAATGAAACCCTCACCCAGCAGAAGATGAGAGTTAATAAAAATTCGAGCAGAACTCAATGAAATAGAGACAGAAGAACGGTAGAACAGATCAACAAAACCAGGAGTTGGTTCTTTGAAAGAATTAATAAGATAGATAAACCATTAGCTAGCCTTATTAAAAAGAAGAAAGACTCAAATGAATAAATTCATGAATGAGAAAGAAGAGATCACCACCAATACCAAGGAAATACAAACGATCTTAAAAACTTATTACGAGCAGCTTTACACCAATAAATTAGGCAATCTAGAAGAAATGGACGCATTACCACGGAGGAAATTGAAGCAGTCATCCAAAACCTCCCAAGACACAAAAGTCCAGGGCGAGATGGCTTCCCAGGGGAATTCTATCAAACGTTTAAAGAAGAAACCATACCTATTCTACTAAAGCTGTTCGGAAAGACAGACAGAGATGGAATACTTCCAAACTCGTTCTATGAGGCCAGCATCACCTTAATTCCAAAACCAGACACAGACCCCACCAAAAAGGAAAATTATACTCCATTATCCCTGATGAACATGGATGCAAAAATTCTCAACAAGATACTAGCCAATAGGACCCAACAATACATTAAGAAGATTACTCACCATGATCAAGTGGGATTTATCCCCGAGATACAAGGCTGGTTCAACAGTTGTAAAGAAATCAATGTGATTGATCATATCAACAAGAGAAAAAACAAGAACCATATGATCGTCTCAATAGATGCAGAGAAAGCATTCGATAAAATACAGCATCCATTCCGTATCAGAACTCTTCAGACTGTAGGGATAGAGGAAACATTCCTCAACATCTTAAACACCATCTATGAAAAGCCCACAGCAAATATAATTCTCAATGGGGAAACATTGGGAGCCTTTTCCCTAAGATCAGGAACAAGACAGGGATGTCTACTCTCACCACTGCTATTCAACATAGTAGTTGAAGTCCTCGCCTCAGCAATCAGGCAACACAAAGAAATAAAAGGCATTCAAATTGGCAAAGAGCAGTCAAACTCTCCTTCTTCACAGATGGCATGATACTGTACATAGAAAACCCAAAAGGCTCCACCCCAAAATTCCTAGAACTCACACAGCAATTTGGCAGTGTGGCAGGATATAAAATCAATGGCCAGAACTCAGTGGCATTTCTATACACTAACAATGAGACTGAAGAAAGAGCAATTAAGGAGTCAATCCCATTTACAATGGCACCCAAAAGCAGAAGATACCTGGGAATAAACTTAACCAAAGAGGTAAAATATCTATACCCTAAAAACTACAGAACACTTCTGAAAGAAATGGAGGAAGACACAAAGAGATGGAAAAATATTCCATGCTCATGGATTGGGAGAATTAATATTGTGAAAATGTCAATGTTACCCAGGGCAATTCACACGTTTAATACGATTCCTATCAAAATACCCTGGACTTTCTTCAGAGAGTTAGAACAAATCATCTTAAGATTTGTGTGGAATCAGAAAAGACCCTGAATAGCCAGGGGAATATTAAAAAAGAAAACCATAGCTGGGGGAATCACAATGCCAGATTTCAGGTTGTACTACAAAGCTGTGGTCATCAAGACAGTAGGGTACTGGGGCAAAAACAGACATATAGATCAATGGAACAGAATAGAGAATGCAGAAGTGGACCCTCAACTTTATGGTCAACTAATATTCAACAAAGGAGGAAAGACTCTCCACTGAAAAAAAAATACAGTCTCTTCAATAAATGGTGCTGGGAAAATTGGACATCCACATGCAGAAGAATGATACTAGACCACTCTCTTATAGCATACACAAAGATAAACTCAAAATGGATGAAAGATCTAAAAGTCAGACAAGATTCCATCAAAATCCTAGAGGAGAACCCAGGCAACACCCTTTTTGAACTCGGCCACAGTAACTTCTTGCAAGATACATCCATGAAGGCAAGAGGAACAAAAGCAAAAATGAACTCTTGGGACTTCATCAAGATAAGAATCTTTTTGCACAGCAAAAGACACAGTCAACCAAACTAAAAGACAACCTACAGAATGGGAGAAGATATTTGCAAATGACCTATCAGATAAAGGGCTAATATCCAAGATCTATAAAGAACTTATTAAACTCAACAGCAAAGAAACAAACAGTCCCATCATGAAACGGGCAAAAGACATGAAGAGAAATCTCACAGAGGAAGACCTAGACATGGCCAACAAGCACATGAGAAAATGCTCCGCATCACTTGCCATCAGGGAAATACAAATCAAAACCGCAATGAGATACCACCTCACACCAGTGAGAATGGGGAACATTAACAAGGCAGGAAACCACAAATGTCGGAGAGGATGTGGAGAAAGGGAAACCCTCCTGCTGTGTTTTTGGGAATGTGAACTGGTGAAGCCCCTCTGGGTAACTGTGTGGAGGTTCCTCAAAGAGTTAAAAATAGATCTGCCCTATGACCCAGCAATTGCACTGCTGGGGATTTTTCCCAAAGATACAGATGCAATGAAATGCTGGGACACCTGCACCCCAATGTTTATAGCAGCAATGTCCACAATAGCCAAACTGTGGAAGGAGCCTCGGTGTCCATCGAAAGATGAATGGATAAAGAAGATGTGGTTTATGTATACAATGGAATATTACTCAGCCATTAGAAATGATAAATATCCACCATTTGCTTTGCCGTGGATGGAACTGGAGGGTATTATTCTGAGTGAA
Source organism: Canis lupus dingo (assembly GCF_003254725.2). Lineage (NCBI taxonomy): Eukaryota > Metazoa > Chordata > Mammalia > Carnivora > Canidae > Canis > Canis lupus. The sequence continues at coordinate 70,458,249 of NC_064281.1, forward strand.
ATAGGTCAATCGGAGAAGGACAAACATTATATAGTGTCATTCATTTGAGGAACATAAAAAATAGTGAAAGGGAATAAAGGGGAAAGGAGAAAAATGCGTGGGAAATATCAGAAAGGGATACAGAACATGAGAGACTCATAATTCTGGGAAATGAACTAGTGAGGGTCGAAGCAGAGGTGGTTGGGCATGGGTGACTGGGTGATGGGCACTGGGGGGGGATACTTGATGGGATGAGCACTGGGCGTTATGCTATATGTTGGCAAATTGAACTCCAATAAAAAATTGAAAAAAATTTTCTTTCCTTCTTAACACTATTATTTTCCCTAGTTTTATCTTATATATTATTTATTTGTTCCCATAGTTCTTTTGTTTTTCTGTGTCATTACGTCCAATCAGTTTCACATTCGGTTATAGTAGTTTTTATTGTGGCCTGACTAGTGTTTTAGTCTGAGGGACCACCTGGTATCCTTTGTGTTTTTCTCAAGCCGAGATAGACTCCTTATGTTAGTTCTCTTAAGTTCTTTATCAGGAATATTACTTATATCTGTTTATAGTAGATCTCGGACCATGACCTTTTCTTGGTCTTTCGTTTTGGATAAATTTTCCTTTTTGGTATTTTATCTATGTCTCTGTCTTCTTCTGTATGTTAGGAAAGCGTGTTATATTTCCTGTTCGTTAGAGTAATAGATTTATTAAGAAGAGGTTGTATAATTTTCGGGGCCTAGTACTTTAGGAGTTCTGGTCTGCTTGTCAAGAGTCCTCATTCTCTTTCCAGTAGAGCTGAAGCTTTGTAGCACTCTATGGTCAGTAGAATTAGTGCATGTTGGGGTTTGTTCTGCTCCTCTGGAGGTGAGCCTCACTGCACTGATTCTCAGGCATACTTGCCCTAGTGAAGAAGCACTTGCAGAGCACAGTAGAATAGGGCTTGATGTAGGTGCCTCTGGCCTCCACTGTGAGCACTCTGCTGCTCTCTGAAGTCAGTCCTTGCTGATAAGGGAGTAGAGAAAAATGGTACCTGTCCTCTTTCTTGTCCCTGACATAGACAGTTTGTACTTGCTAGTGTCTGGGATTCCCTCACAAAGGAGTGAAATGTCTCCTTTTATGTGTTCCAAACTTCTCTCAGATCCTTGCATTCACCCTGTATATGTCCAGGCCACCTACCTGCCCAGCAGTGCAGTGCACCTGTGGTTTATCTCAGGCACATCAACTACATTGCAAAACTCCTCTAACTTTGGGTTTCCAGTGAGTGTGGAGCCATTCTGATCCTCTGAGGGAGTGTTGTGCCATACTAGTCCTGGTACCACTTTGTCCCATATATGCAGTTGCACCAACATGGAGTTTACAGTAAAGTGCAGCAAAAAGCCAACATCCAGGTAAGCTGCTCTAACCAGCTGAGACCCCTCCCTTTATGCTAAGGAATTGGGCAGCACAGTGCCACCCACTGGTCCTTTTGTTCCCACATATCCACTGCCTCTTCTAGCAGATGCACTCCAAGCAGGGAGAACTTTCTCTTCAAGTGCATTCCAGAGGATATTCAGATTGTTCGATCTGCCGCCTCTACTGGTGTACCACTACATCCCCCGGGCTCCATATTGGCCATGGTGCAGACTTCTAAAACTTAAGTCTTGTATCTCTGCTAGTTGTATAAACTCCTGATAAGATGCCTGTCTCATATTTCCAGTGAATGGTTTTGGGCAAGTGTTTTTGTTGTGCAATCCCCTGTATACTGCAATTCTTTGTCTCTTTCATTCTCTCGCTCTCTTTCCTCCCCGCCCCCCCACCAGCATCTGCAATTTTCTTCGTCCCTAAATCACATCTCTCCATCTCCTACCTTCCATGACCTGGCTCATCTCTCCTCTAGTTGTGGAGTTTGGTCTCTCAGTCCTCATAATAATTTCTTGACTTCAGAATGATTTTATATTTATGTAGTATTTGAAGGATGAGGCAAGCATTGGTTCCCCCTAATCCTCTGCCATCCTAACTTCTCCCCAAAACACATTATAATTTAACCTTTCATTTTCTTTCTTTTAGTATATTATGCAAGTGTTTTGGTTAACTATCTGAAGGAGCATTCCATTAGGCTCAATGTATCGTTTTGTCAGATTTTGTGGAATACCACTTTTTGGATCCTAGGCAATTAAAATTGTAATAGAAATATAATTTGTATTAATGTAGAATCATTTGATCATTCTAAAAGTACAACCTCTTTTCAAGTTTAAATGAGGTTACAGAGTTGAACTGCTTTATATTGAAGTTTTAAGTTTCATTTTTCCAATTCAGTAAAGTTAAATGTATGGGATGAAACATTAAAGAAAATAATTCTGAAACCTATTTTTCAATAACATAACAATGTAGATGTCCATTATATGTGATGAGAAACTTTTCCTTCCACCCTTTTAAAATTTTGTTTTGGGCGGGGGGGCACCTGGGCAAATTCTGTGTCCCAATTTGTTAAGTTTCCCACTCGTGGTTTCAGCTCAGGTTATGATCGTATGTGTGGTGAGATGGAGTCCCAAGTCTGGCTCCATATGCGGTGGGAAGTATGCTTAAAGATTCTTTCCCTCTGCCCCTCCCCACACTCACTCTGTCTGTCTGTCTCTCTCTTTTCTTGCTCACTAAAATAAATAAATCTTTGGGCAGCCCCGTTGGCTCAGTGGTTTAGTGCTGCCTTCAGCCAAGGGGGTGATCCTGGATACCTGAGATCGAGTCCTAATTCGGGCTCCCTGCATGGAGCCTGTTTCTCCCTCTACCTGTGTCTCTGCCTCTCTCTGTGTCTCTCATGAATAAATAAATAAATTCTTAAAAAAAGAAAAAATGAATAAATCTTTAAAAATAAAATTTTATTCCTTTCTGTGTGCGTGTGTGTGTGTGTGTGTAAATGTTTTTTTAACTTGAGTTGTGGCCATATTTCTTCCTTTTTAAAATTAATTTATTTTTTATTGGAGTTCTTTTTTTAAAAATTTTTTGTTTATTTACTTTTTATTGGAGTTCAATTTGCAAACATATAGCATAACACCCAGCGCTCATCCCATCAAGTGCCAACCTCAGTGCCCATCACCCATTCATCCAGCACCCCACCCACCTCCCTTTCTACCAACGCTTGTTCGTTTACCAGAGTTATGAGTCTCTCATTTTCTGTCTCCCTTTCTGATATTTCCCACTAATTTGTTCTCCTTTCCCCTTTATTCCCTCTCACTATTTTTTATATTCCCCAAATTAATGAGACCATATAATGTTTCTCCTTCTCCAATTCCCTTATTTCACTCAGCATAATACCCTCCACTTCCATCCACGCTGAGACAAATGGTGGGTATTTATCGTTTCTAATGGCTGAGTACTATTTCATTGTATACAAGACTACATCTTCTTTATCCATTCATCTTTCGATGGACACCGAGGCTCCTTCCACAGTGTGGCTATTGTGGACATTGCTGCTATAAACATCGGGGTGCAGGTGTCCTGGTGTTTCACTGCATCTGTATCTTTGGGGTAAATCCCCAGCAATGCAATTGCTGGGTCATAGGGCAGATTTATTTTTAACTCTTTGAGGAACCTCCACACAGTTTGATGCCTTTTTTCTTTTTTGTTGTCTGATTGCTGAGGCTAGGACTTCTAGTACTACGTTGAATAGCAGTGATGAGAGTGGACATCCCTGTCTTGTTCCTGATCTTAGGGGAAAGGCTCCCAGTGTTTCTCCATTGAGAATTATATTTGCTGTGGGCTTTCCGTAGATGGCTTTTAAAATGCTGAGGAATGTTCCCTCTATCCCTACACTCTGAAGTGTTTTGATCAGGAATGGATGCTGTATTTTGTCCAATGGTTTCTTTCTATCTATTGAGAGGATCATATGGTTCTTGTTTTTTCTCTTGCTGATATGATGAATCACATTGATTGCTCTAGGACTGTTGAATCAGCCTTGCATCACGGGGATAAATCCCACTTGATCATGGTGAATAATATTCTTAATGTATTGTTTAATCCTATTGGCTAGTATCTTGTTGAGAATTTTTGCATCCATGTTCATCAGGGATATTGGTCTATAATTCACCTTTTTGGTGGGGTCTTTGTGTGGTTTTGGAATTAAGGTGATACTGACCTCATAGAATGGGTTTGGAATTATTCCATCTCTTTCCGTCTTTCTGAAGAGCTTCAGTAGAATAGATATTGTTTCTTCTTTAAACGTTTGATAGAATTCCCCTGGGAAGCCATCTGGCCCTGGACTTTTGTGTCTTTGGAGGTTTTGGATGACTGCTTCATTTTCCTCCCTGGTTATCAGCCTGTTCAGGTTTTCTATTTCTTCCTGATCCAGCTTTGGTAGTTTGTGGTTTTCCAGAAATGAGTTGATTTTTTCTAGATTGCCTAATTTATTGGTGTAAAGCTACTCATAATGTTTTTAAAATCGTTTGTATTTCCTTGGTATTGGTGGTGATCTCTACTTTCTTATTCATGATTTTATTAATTCGAGTCTTTTCTCTCTTCTTTATAATAAGGCTGGCTAATGGTTTATCTATCTTATTCATTCTTTCAAAGAACCAACCCCTGGTTTTGTTGATCTGTTCCACAGTGCTTCTGGTCTCTATTTCATTGAGTTCTGCTCGAATCTTTATTAACTCATTTTTTTGCTGGGTGTAGGTTCTACGTGCTGGTTTTTCTCCAGTCCTTTAGGTGCAAGGTTAGCTTTTGTATTTGAGTTCTTTCCAGTTCTTTGATGGATGCTTGTATTGCGATGTATTTCCCCCTCAGGACTGCTTTTGCTGTATCCCAAAGATTTTGAATGGTTGTATCTTCATTCTCATTAGTTTCCATGAATCATTTTTAATACTTCTCTAATTTCCTGGCTGATCCTTTCATCTTTAGCAGGATGGTCCTTAACCTCTACGTGTTTGAAATATTTCCAAACTTCTTGTGATTTAGTTCTAATTTCAATGCATTATGGTCTGAATATATGCAATGGACGACCCGAATCGTTTGTTATCAGTTTAGACCTGATTTTTGACCCAGTATATGGTCTCTTCTGGAGAAAGTTCCATGTGCACTTCAGAAGAATGTGTATTCAGTTGCGTTTCGATGTAAAGTTCTGCAAATATTTGTGAAATATATCTGATCCAGTGTATCGTTTAAAGCTCTTGTTTCTTTGGAGATGTTGTGCTTATAAAACCTGTCGATTGTAGAAAGCACCATATTTAATTCTACAAGTATAAGTGTATTATTTTCTGTGTATGGCTTAACTTTGGTTATTAGTTGATTGATATACTCGGTAGCTCCCACATTCGTGTCATAAATATTGATGATTGTTAAGTCCTCTTGTTGGATAGATCCTTTAAGTATGATATAGTGTCCCTCTTCATCTCTCACTCCATTCTTAGGGATAATCTTTAGTTTATCTGATATAAGATGGCTCCCTCTGCTTTCTTTTGAGGACCATATGAATGGTACATGGTTCTCCAACCTTTTATTTTCAGGCTGTAGGTGTCCTTAGGTCTAAAATGAGTCTCTTGTAGACAGCAAACAGATGGGTCTTCTTTTTTTATTCAGTCTGAAACCCTAGTATGCCTTTTGATGGGGTCATTAAGTCCATTCACTTTCAGAGTTACTATTGAAAGATATGAAGGTAGTGTCATCATGATACCTATTCAGTCCCTGTTTTTGTGGATTTTTCCCTTGCACTTTCTCTATTACAGAATCTCCCTTAATATTTCTTGCAGAGGTGGTTTGGTGGCCATGTTTTCTTTCAGTTTCTGCCTATCTTGGAAGCTCTTTATCTCTCCTTCTCTTCTGAATGAGAGCCTTGCTGGATAAAGTATTTTTGGCTGCATGTTCTTCTCATTTAGGACCCTGAATATATCCTACAAGCCCTTTCTGGCCTGCCAGGTCTCTGTGGAGAGGTCTGCGGTTAACCTAATAGTTCTTCCCATAAAAGTTAGAGATTTCTTGTCTATTGCTGCTTTAAAGATCTTCTCTTTATCTTTGTAATTTGCAAGTTTTAGTATTAAATGTCGGGGTGATGAGCGTTTTTTATTTAGGGGGGCAATCTCTCTATTTTCTGAATCTGAATGCTGGTTTCCCTTCCCAGATTAGGAAAGTTTTCAGCTATGATTTGTTCAAATACATATTCTGGACCTCTGTCCCTTTTGTCGCCCTGGGTAACCCCAATTAAATGTAGATTTTTCCTTCTGAGGCTTTTATTTCCCTTACCCTATGCTCATGATCTTTTTATTGTTTGTCTGTTTTTTCCTCAGTTTCCCTCCTTGCCATCAACTTGCCTTCCATGTCACTCACTTGTTCTTCTACCTCTTTAACCTCGTCATTAGGACCTCCAGTTTGGATCTCATTTAATTGATTTTTAATTTCTGCCTGATTAGATCTAAATTCTGCAATCATGAAGTCTCTTGAGTACTTTATGCTTTTTTCTAGAGCCACCAGTAGCTTTATAATTGTGCTTCTGACTTGGCTTTCTGACACTGAATTGTAATCCAAATTTTGTAACTCTGTGCGAGAGAGGGGTGTTTCTGATTCTTTCTTTTGTGGTGAGTTTTTCCTTCTAGTCATTTTGCTTAGTGTAGGGTGGTCAGAAACAAGTTGTGTTGGGACAAGGAGAAACAGAGAGAAGAGACAAAGGAAAAGAAAAATGAAAAAAAAGAAAAGAAGGAGAAAAAAGAGAAGAAAAGAAAAAAAGGGGGGGAAGCAAACAAAAGAAAAAACAATGGGGAGTATCCTCTGATTGTATATACTGTAACTTTCTCGACTTCCCCTGGAACCTTCCAGTGCTGCTTGTTCAATAATTTGTTTTTCCCCTGTCCCTCTAGCTGGTGTTCTCGGGGAGGGGTATTCTGTGCTGATTCTCATGTGTGTGCACCTGGGGGGAGCTGCTCAGCCCCCTGCCTCTGCACTGCTCAGTGGAAGTTGTTTATCCTGTTTCTCCTGTGAGGCCACTGTGAGGCTCAGTGGGAGTTGTTTATCCTGTGAGGCCCCAGGGGGAACAACAGCAGTGGTGGTGGCCAGTTCTCCAGCCTTGGAGTCAGCTCCCACAGTACCTACCGGACCTCTCAGTCTGCAGGGGTTCGGATGCTCCGGGGGCGGGGCCGCTGATCTGCACAGCTCAGCTGCCCAGCAGCAGTAGCGTCCTCACTGTCCTGTGTCCTTCTGGCCTCTGCCTGTCCTGGGGGGAGCACCGGATCCTTTGCTGTGTCCCCCGGCCCCCTGCGCTCCAGGGCCTGTGCTGCTTGAATCACAGTCCTGGGCGGTGCAGTCCCCTCCCCGTAGAGCTGCTGCCCCAGCCTCCACCAAGCTGCTCCTGGGACCCACTGGACGCCCGCTGCAGCCCTTTTGGGAACTCGGCTCTGGGGTGTGGTGCATTCTCCCCAGTGGCGCAGGTCCTCTGTTAGTGTCCCGGGAGCCTGAGGGCATCCCCTCCCCTCTGAGATCCTGCCTCAACTCATTGCAAGCACCTTTTTGTATGGGATATTGGTGAAGCTCCTGCTTTTCCCAGACGGGCTTTCCTGTCTTAGGGGCATTCGCGGGGTTGCCTTAGCTCACTCCTCATGGGGGCCCTTCCCCTTGGATGCCTTTTTTTTCTTTAATTTTTTTTTCCATCTTCCTACCTTGATAGAAGCACGAACTCTTCTCACTGTAGCATTCCAGCTATTGTCTCTAAATCTTAAGCCGAATTTGTAGGTTTTCAGGATGATTTGAAAATTGTCTAAGTAATTTGGTGGGTACAGGTGACTTGGGGACCCTACTTCTCCACCATCTTGCCCCCTCCGACCATATTTCTTCCTACACCATAATCCTGACCCTAGTGTTATGACAATAATCTGGAGCTTTTGATTTCCTGAATGACCTGGGAAGTCAAAGAAGCAAATGACATTCCACTTATTTAATACATGAATTTGTTTAAAACTTTCTCATAGCTATGTTATTAAATGTATATTTATGATGGTAATCATTGCAGTTTGATGAAGAATTCACAGCTCGACAGGAAGCTCAAGCTGAGCTTCAAAAAAGAGAAGAAAAAATTAAAGAGCTTGAATCAGAAATCCAGCAACTTCGAACCCAGGTAATGATAGAAGATATAGACTTTATGTCATGTAACAGTGAGTTTCCTGGTAGAAAATTGTCTTGTTAGATGGACGGAAAAATTTCCCCAGAAGCAGACTTTTTGGGAGTTTTGCATTTTAGATGAAATAACTCTACAGATTTGATTTTCTAGGACAATAAATAATTTTACTGTTTTTGGATAAAAATAAGGCATTAGTTACCTAAACTTCCTTGAATATTTTAATGTAATATATTACACAAAGAAGACTGTTCAGGAAATGAAGGTTTCATGATGATTTGAAATATTGAATGCATAATTTCAAAACCTAGAAACTTTGTATTTCCAGCTGCATCACCTATGATGGAAAGCACTCATATACTCTCAAGGTCCTAGTTATGGTGTCTAAACTTTACAACCAATTTAATCCTCTCAGTACTTTTTAATTTATTTTTATTTCTTTAAAATACCCTCAGCAGTTTTTATGTTTTAAGTGGTTATTAATAAATGGAAGATTACTATTGTTGGTGAGAAAAAATGTCCTTTCTCTATGTATGCATTTCCTTTTTAATTTTTACTGCACATTGTAACATATAAAGCCCATTAGTGGAAACAATGATTGAGAGAAAAATGGAAGATAAAAATGTTCATTAAACCACAAAATTAAACCACATAAATTTTGAAGATCTAATTGGGTTTATTAAATGATTTATGAATTTGCATCATTCCACTTAGCATTCGGGAACTATACGGAATTGTACAAAATGAAAGATTTTTATGGAAAGGAGGTGGGGCAACAATATTATTAGGAAAGGAAAGGATCAACTAGCACAGTTATCATGGTTGCCATCCTGAAGATATCTTCTGCTACAGGGAAGAAAAAAGCCTTATCCATGTGCTCCTCCCACCTGACAGCCATCATCATTTTCTATGCAGTCCTTTCATACATGTACTTACAGCCTCAGGCTAATAATTCCCAAGAGGATATGAAAGTGTCTTCTGTATTTTACGGCATTGTGATTTCTCTTTTGAACCCTCTGATCTATAGTTTGAGAAAAAAGGAGGTAAAAGAAGCTCTAAAAACGATGAGGAAGAAGTTCTTCTAGGTTGGACCCAAGTTTTTAAAATTCAGCACATTCAAGCATCAAGTAGGGATGTTTGACCAACGTGTAATGTTTCTGAAGCTGGGAACATGTTCACGTCTTAATCCAATGCTATCTCTTTTTTAATGGATGAGTTCTTAAAATGCAAGAAATATAGTAACATCTCATGGGCCTAATTTTGCCCTGCATATAGTTTGAAATATATGTCTCATACTGTCTTTACTTTATTGAGATTATTTAAATATTAGAAATCATGTACAGACTTCACAAAGTATTAGTTGCTTCTAAAATGTTTCAGACATGTTCTTAAAGAATAGAAAACCTCAATTTTGTATATAATCAATGTTAAAATTGAAGTTCATTATTATCTCTTCACTTATACGATATCCCTAAATTGTCTACAAAGAAACTCTTCATATGTTCTGTTCCAATTATTGCACAAGCCTGAATGTAAAATAATGTACTGACTTGAGAAAAAAAAAAAAAAAAAAAAAGGAAAGGATCTTTTCAGACCCTGCCACTTTCCTTCGGGGGAAAAGCAGGAGGTCTTATGAAGTTTACCTTATTTTCCTTTAGGGATGGAGAGAACTTTTGTGGCAGACTTTTTGGCTGCTGATATAAGTTCCCAACTCACCTATCAAGATAGCATTTCTTGGGGATGTTAAAATAATTAGATTATATATTAAGCTATGGTTTGGGGACTCAGTCTAACATGCCTTTGGGGGGCCTCTGGTTTTCTTTCTAACACCTCTTGACATAGCGGATGCTCAGTAGATGTTTATTGATTGTGTAGATATGTATCTGAAAAATGATTTAAAAGGTCACTGATAAAAAAAAGTCATGGATGAACTCAAAATTATTCAGTGCAGGGCCTTCTCCTGCCCTTTCACTTATCTATAATATTTGATAATTTCTTTCATTAAATCTTTCACTTTTTTGGTATCATCTGACTTCTCTTTTCACATCTCTGAGAACTCAGTTTCTTTTTGTTTTTGCCCCCCACCCAAGATTGTGACATTCCTCAATTTCACCCCGGCACAAGGCATTTCTATTTAGTGAGCAGTTGTTTATGTATTATTAAATTAACTGATGTGTAAAAATGCAGAGTCACACAGTCCTTTCTAGTGTACCTCAAATTGTGCCAAATACTAAATCATTCATTAGCTATTTTCAATTCTCAATACTCTATTGTAGCCTAATTTAATTGTTGCATTCTTAATTGTTCATGAAAGGGAAGAGAAAGGCCGATATGATTTGATTTTTAAAGACTGGTGGCATTTATTTGAGATTCTTTATTAAATTTGTGAAGCATGTGTTTAACTTGAGGAAAATCGTCTGTTAAAAGTGATAACATTTTTATGGCTCCACAAGTCTCATATCATAGATATGATCCAATAGAGTAAAAAAATAAATTTGATGCTAACAAATATAATTGGATAAAAATTAATTTTTACTAAAAAAACTGGATATATATTTTTATTTTTCAAAGTATTCAACAAATCCATTTATATATAAAACTTATAGGGTAAATTACTAATTTCTTAAAACTTTTCAGAAAAAAATTTATTTTCTCCATAATTTCTTTGATCTCAATCAAAATTGTAAAAACTTCACTGTTTTCTAAGATTTTGTTGCATTAAAAGTAAAATGAAAATAATTTTGTATATTTTAATTCTTACTAATTCATGAGAGGATTGCATTACAGGGGAGAATTGTCATTTGTTGAGTGTATAGATAGTTTATTTGCATGTATGTGTATACACACATAAACATCATATATATGAATAAAATATTTAGACTGCATATTAAATATTATGAAAACATTTCTATGATTTTATTATTATTAATTTTAATATTCTTACAAATAGGGCAGTTTTTAAAATTGTTCTTAAAATATGCTTCAACTTATTTGTTTTGTTAAAGTATTTTAAAGCTTAGTTGGTACAATTAAGTACTCCATCTTGGAAATTCATATTAATAAAGTTAAGAAGACTTTCTTTTGAAATAAAAATAACACTATGCCAAGAATTTTTATTAATTTTAAACTTTTCATTCAATTCATCTAATGTCATATCTTCGTTACAAATACATCTGTTCATTGGTAAGCTTATCTTGGGAATGTTTATAATAACCAACTTTACTTTCATATTCATTTATTTTAGAAGTGAACCATTGCGATCAACAATGGTTTAAATAAACAGGTACAGATTAATTTAAAAAGTAGACAATTTGGAATGAGGTACTGTCCTTCATTTGTTATCCATTATCATTAGAGAATGAGGTTGAAGCTACTTTCTGGTGGTAAAAGTAAGTTATACTATCCTCATAATCCAGTCTGTGTGAATTAAATCTTTTCATGGCAGGTGATTCCATGAGGAAATAGTCTGGTATAGTGGAAAGAGGACTACATTAGGTATAAGAACAACCACATTTAAATCTTAAGAACATTTCAGACTATGACCTTTGATTAATAATTTAACCTTGTTGTAGTTACTATTTTCTCATCTATTAGCAGTGAGATAAAATTGAGTTAAAAATACCCTACCTATATTACAGGCTTGTAAAGACAATGAAGAGAAATAATAGATATAAAAACATTGACAAACATATTACCATGCAAATGGATGTTACTTGGTATTAATTATTGATATTCGAAAACTGCTAAGTTACTGGTACCATGAGATAGACTCTGTGTAAAGCTAATTGGCTGTAAGGGAATCAGATCTTTGATTGTATTAATTATCGCATATTCAAAACAACTAGTCTAATAGGCTAAAGCCATTCCAGTACTTTGCATATATTTATAATGAAAGGTAACTTTTTCATTATTTTTCAGAAGTGTTTCACAAAATCTTGAGGATGCCAACTTTTATTGTGTGTTAGTAGAAGTAGTCATTATCCAGAGTTTATAATGCTTATCAAAAATCTATGGGACACTGGGTGTTATGCTATATGTGGCAAATTGAACTCCAATAAAAAAAATTTAAAAAAATCTATGGGAATCTTTTTCATTTGCTTTTAAGCCCTATGATATTACTAAACTAAATAAAGTGTATATAATATTAAACAAACCACAAATGTCTACTGATAAGTTTTCTTTGTTGTTATATTTTACTGTAAGCATTTAAACCTTGTATTACATTATGTTTCAGGGACATGGATTCTTAGGTTCATCAGGAATTCCAGGCCCTCCTCCACCACCTCCATTGCCAGGTGGTGGGACATCCCCACCCCCACCACCTCCACCAGCACCACCTTTACCTGGCGGACCTCTCCCTCCTCCTCCACCTCCTTTACCTGGAATAATTGGTATACCACCACCACCACCACCACCTTTGTTTGGGGGACCTCCTCCACCACTTCCCCCTGGAGGAGGAATTCCTCCTTTTCCAGGAGAACCACTTGATCTGCCTTATGGGATGAAGCAGAAAAAAATATATAAACCTGAGGTGCCCATGAAGAGAATCAATTGGTTAAAGGTGATTATGACTATGACTAGACTAGATTATTTGACCAGCTATTTTTATGACTAGATTATTTTTGGCTTTGTCCAGCCATAGTTGATATAATTAATATATGATTAACTATTGCTGCATATAAGTATTGTATAATGCTTGAGTCTGTGACTGCTGATGCTTGCTTTCCTTTGTGAGTTTACCATCTTATGTTTATCTTTCAGTCTAGTACCCTGAGAATTGGAAACTCCACAGATAATTTGAAATTAATGTAGAAGTCAAAAGGAAAGCTGAAGTGAAAATTGTGCTAGAAAATAATATATAAAATATATATCACCAAATGAAACATTTTAATTCTGGTACTGTTGTTAAGTACTACAACATTCTTAAATATAATCTTTATTATTATTAAGCCTTTCTCTATTAGTTATTTTTGTTCTTAGGGAATGGTTTTTTTGTTTTTGTTTTTTATTTATCAGAGAGAGAGAGAGAGAGCACACAAGCAAAGGAAGGTTCAGAGGGAGAGGGAGAAGCAGACTCCCACTGAGCATGACCTGAGAGAAAGTCAGATACTTAACCAACTGAGCAACCTAGGTGCCCCTTTTTTGTTTTAGCTTTAAATATTTAGATTGTATGGAATAGGTGACAGCATTCAGTAGTGACGTAACCTAATTACTTTCTTATGTAATGTATGAAATGTTCTTGTTTCTTTTGAATATTATTTCCTTTTTTTTGGAGAGGGAGAGAAAGGGTGAGAGAAAGAGTACAAGGTGGGAGAGAGGCAGAGGGAAAAGAAGGAAAGAGAGAGAATCTTAATCAGGTTCCATGCCTGAGCCCAACACGGGGCTTGATCTCAAGACCCTGAGATCATAACCTGAGCTGAAATAAAGAGATAGACACTTTACTGACTGAGCCACACAGGCACTCCTATTTTGCTTTACTTTTATTAGAATATATCTCGTGAAAAGCTTATTAACAAGATTGACACAGTCATTATTAGGAACTAATCTTCTAATGAACATACAATTACCCAGACCACCATTTGAGGAAATGACTCATCCGAGAACATACCTGGAGTGAAATATGACAGTATCTACATAGTAAATTAGTTTGACCAGAATCATGATTAAACCAGTTTTTACATTGAGAATATAGTTCTGCTTTGTTCATAAGAATAAATGACGTACAAATGTTTTTAAAATGTAGTTATTTTTTATAAGGTATAATTCACCAAACTATAGGATCCATATGTTGTTGGTCTAGTTATCTCTGTGTGGTAAATGTAATGATATGTTCATTTAGCATTTAAGCATATAGTAAAAGGGTATTATAACACAAAGCATCATGATGTACTGGAAAATGTACAGTTCTAATATTAGGTTTCAGTGTAGTGGTTATGAGCACAATTTTCTAGAGGAACACTGGCTGGGTTTAATTCCTATCTTTGCCATTTACTAGTTTGGACACCCAAAGATGGTTCCTCATTTTAGCATGGAGATAATAATATGTCCTGCTTCAAGGGATTTTTATAAGGATTAGATTAGGTAATATATGCAAATCACTTAAAACAGCACCTGACACATTATAGGAGGTATGTATGGTTTCAGCTATTATAATTACTTCCTTCACCCTGGTCAGTAAACATGGAGAATTAATTCACTTTTATGAATTTAGTTTCCTAATTTTTAAAAATCTAGGAGCAGAAAAAAAAAATGTATGTGAGTTGGGAGATTTATTAAAATGTTTTTAAGATTACTTTCATTAGATTCATTAGAATATTTAAAATCTAATTTGCTATATGGCTAATTGCTGTTGTGTATCTTTTATATACATTAATAAAATTTCCTGACTTCCTCAATGAATATTTACTTAAAAATTATTTTCATAGACCCTAAAATTGATTTAGTAGGTAGATAAATAAAGGAACTATCATTCAACCTTGGTAAAATTGAATTCTTTGAAGAATTAAATATGAAATAATAATTTAGAAGCTTGTCTTTGTTATTTTTGTTTCAGATTGAACCCAAAGAATTATCTGAGAACTGTTTCTGGTTAAAAGTTAAGGAGGACAAGTTTGAAAATCCAGATCTCTTTGCAAAATTGGCACTGAATTTTGCTACCCAGAAAAAAGGTACTTTTTCTTTTTAAAAATATAAATTTCTTTTTCTGATTTATTGAATTCAGTGCTTAGCTAAAAATTTCTATTGTATACATGTATAAATTTTTCATAGTGGACAGAGTCAAACATGAATAGATTAACTTATTTCTTAAATTTTACCCATCAAGTAAAGGAGAATTGCTCATTTTCTTTTTCAAAAAATTTGTATGTATTTAAGAAAGAGTGAGAGATTGCATGAACAAACAAATTGGGGGAGGGGCAGAGGGAGAAGGAAAGGGACAAGCAGACTCCTCGCTGAGAGAGAGCTGGACATGGGGCTTAATCCCAAGACCTCAGATCCTGACCTGAGCTAAAGTCATATACTTAACCAACTGAGCCACCCCAGCACCCTTATTTTAATCTTATTTTTCATAAATGTTATTAATCATTTGAAAATGTTGGATTGTGTTTATTGTTTAATATGTGAGTTATACCCTTCTACTATAGGTATTTTTACTTAGAAGCAGAGGGAATAAATTTGTTGATTTACTATGTAAGAGAAAACAATGTAGTAGAATAGTAATGGCCCAGAAGTTTTCATGAAATTGGAATAAGATTTGGCTCATAGTGCATAAATAGCCTTTCCTCTTATATTTGTACTACTTATCAATTTATTTTCATAGGAGATTTTACAGCTTTTTCCTATAAGTGAATTTTCTGGAATAATATCAAAGTCTGGTACCTAATAAGTATATTTTACTTATGTGATAATAGAACACGTTATGATTAGATACTTAATCTCTTGTGAATTTCACACATAATTTTGATACTATATAAGTAGGTAACTTCTCAGTCTCTCATAATCATTGGGGCTTTTAAGGTTTTGGCATTTTAACTACTGTTTTACTAATTGTTACAAAATTAATAGTTTAGATAAACATAGGATCTTTTCAGTCTGGATGAGTCTTCATAACTAAGAAATTGATAAATTCCATATGCTCATGCCCTTGGAATTGGCAGCTTTACCATTTATTTGTATGATTTGTCTCAATATGCCATAGAATGTGAGAATCTGAATTTTCTAAGATTGAGAGACAGAGGGAGACCAAGGGAGAGAGAGATGAAAAATACTCCTTTTCAGAACTTCTATCATATCTTGGACATTGGAGGTGCTTTTGTTGTATTTGTTGTTGCTTGTAGATTGAAGTTCACACACACATATACACATATAAATCAGAGGTAATTAGAAGAAATTTGAAATTTTAAAAATTCCTGGCATTAGTTCTCTTTTTTTCTTATAAGTAACCTTCAAAGTTTTTTTCAGTGACTCCAGCAACTACTATTTGTTATAAACTCTTTTTTAAATTCAAAAAGATAAAAATGTTTGTATCATGGTATTTATATAGTAAAAAAATGTAAAAAAGGATGCATGATAAGCTTATCCCTTCCATCTCAAACTTACAGCTTCTTCCTCAGAGAAAACCACTGTTAGTAATTTCTCACACAGCCTCCTAGAAATAGTACATGCTTCTAGATGCATATGTATATTTGTCATTTTTTGCTTCTTACTTCTTGCTGTTTTCACTTATATACTTGGATGTTATTCCATAATAGCTTGTTTTCATCTACTATGTTTCTTTTGCATACTCCATAGAGTTTGATGTTATGGACTTATCCTAATTTATTTAATTGGTCCCCAGTGAGTGGATATTTAATTCCAGTCTCTTTTGATATTTCAGGTAATGTTGTGATGAATATGTATCTACATATACCTTTGTGCATGTAGGATCTATTGGTAGGACAAATTCTAGAAATGCAATTCCTGGATAAAATGCTGGGTACATTAATAATTTTGATATATATTACCAAACTGCCTTCCAAATGTTTCTGTCTATACTGGCACCTAAAATATATATGATATCTGTTTCTCTGAAACCTTTGTCCATCTCAGAGGTAAAAATGGTAAACCATTCGTGTTATAATTTTGACTCCTTAAATTCAGAGTGAAGTTGAACAGCTTTTCTTACATTCAGAGGCAATTTTTATTTACTTTTCTATAAATGTTTCCCTCCAATTCTTTACACATTTAATATTGAGCAGTTGCTCTTTTACTTATCCATGTATTTGTATTGAGTCCTGGAAGAATCCGAGATTTCATGAAATTTTAGATTTAGTCTGGACCTTAGAAGTGATTTAGTCCAGACTATGTTTTACAAATGAATAAAATGGTGTTCGAGACATAGAGGTAAATATAAAATCCATTAGAGAGTTTCTAAAGATAGTGTGATATACTGGAAAGATCCAGAGGAAATGGAGTCACACTTATTTGCATTCCAGCTGTAATATTTGTAACCTCTGAGAGTGAATTTTCTCATCTATAAAATGAGTAGACTAATGTTTATCTAGTAGTGTTGTGAGAATTAAATAAGGTTATATATTTAAAGCACCGAGCACAGTGTTTAGTATAGTAGGCACTTAACAAATATTAATTCCCTTTTCCCTTTCACTTAACATGATATTGTGTGTGTGGTGTTTTTCTTTAGTTGTATACACTTAATACAGCTATTAATTCAGCAAGAGAATTCCCTGCTCTTCTGAGCAGCACTTGGTAGAGCCAATCAGTTACCAGTCAAGGTAGCCAATCAAGGTAGAAGCACTATTATTGCAGCTGCTAAAACCTAATGAAAATTATATAAAGGCTCTCATCTACTCACTGCTAAGAACACTGCATTCCAGTTCTTAGCTCTGATTCTCTGAATTTTATGTGTGATACTATTACTACTTCTACTGTCCTAATTTTGAATATTTGAATACAGATCAGGTCAGGAGCACCTTTCAGTACTATTACTTTTACTAAGATATATTTTTCAAAGGGACATTTAAAGGAACAATTAAACATCATAGCATATTCCCGACATAAATAATATAGCCAAAACAAATTTTAATGATACAAAACTCCCATTTATTTTAATGACACTTAGTAACTATTGATTGATCTTACTATAACAGCTTTAAGTTCCTTGTCACTTACAGTGTCTTAATTCATAATTTGGCCAATAGGTGGCAGGATCCGTAAGAAATCTGGAGGCTCTGGTTCCAGTGAACTCTGAACACACTTCCCTGCCATCCCTAGCTCCAGAAACCACTTTCTTTTCCCATTTTGCTTTTTTTTTTTTTTTAAAGATTTTATTTACTCAGGTGAGACAGAAAGACAGCAGGAGCAAGTACAGAGGAAGAGGGAGAAGCAGACTCCCTGCTGAGCATAGAGCCTGATTCAGGACTTGATCCCTGGACCCTGAGATCATGCTGTAGACAGATGCCTGACTCAGCCACTCAGGCACCCCTCTCATTTTGCTTTTGTTTGCCATTCAGTCAGTTGCATTCTGGAAGGAGGAACACACTTATTGTTTCTAAGATGTATTTCCAAAGCTCTTAGATCCAGCGTTCCAAAACATCTGAGAATTTTCTTCTATTGCAAAGGGTTTGGAGAACTCAGGTCCTGTTCTCCCTAAATGCTCTGAAAGCATTACTAGTCTATGTTAAGACAATGTTTAACATAGGAGTTCAAAGTGCTTCAGATTGAGGAATAGAAAGTGCTTCAGATTGTTGAATAGAAATGTTTTAAGATTTTATTTTTTTCATTTGAGATAGAGCACATGAGCAAGGGGCAGAAGGAGAGGGAGAAGCAGGCTCCTTACTTAGCATGGAGCCCAAGGAGGAGCTCCATCCCAGGACACCAGGATCATGACTCAGGCCGAAAGCAGATATTCAATGGACTGAGCCACGCAGACACTCCAAGAAGTTTTTTGTTGTTTTTCTTTAAGATTTATTTATTTGAAAGAGAGAGAGAGAGAGAGAGCGCACTCAAGTGGGAAGGAAAGAGAGAGAGAGAGAAAGAGAATCTGCAAGCAGATTCCCTACTGAGCTGGAGCCCCACATGGGGTTCAATCTCAGGACCCTGAGATCATGACCTGAGCTGAAATCAAGAGCCAGTGCTTAACCTACTGAGATAACTAGGCACCCTGAAAAAAGTTTTAAAATCCCTCCAATTCCTGTAATATTTAAGTGTATAAATATTTAACATGTGAAATTACTATCAAATTCTACTTTTGATTGAATTACTTACAGTTAAAGAAAGCATTTTTAACTTTTCTATTAATAAACCAAATTATTTCTAATTTAAGAGAAAATGGAGTTCTCATTTAATTTAATTTATATTTGTAAAGTGCTGAGTATATGCAAGGTAATATACTCGGTGGGAGAGAGAGGATTGAATAAAATCTTGTTCTTCCTACACCAGGGAACTTACCATCTAGAGAGGGAGAGAGGAAGATGTATGCTACATTTAGTCAAGTTGTATTAAATGTTAGCATAGATATATTTTTTTTAATTAAGGATTTTTAAAAATATTTTATTTATTTATTCATGATAGACATAGAGAGAGGCAGAGACACAGGCAGAGGGACAAGCAGGCTCCATGCCGGGAGCCCGACACGGGACTCAATCCCGGGACTCCAGGATCATGCCCTAGTCCAAAGACAGGTGCTAGACCGCTGAGCCATCCAGGGATCCCCTAGCATAGATATTTTTTTAAAGATTTTATTTATTTATTCATGAGAGACACAGAGAGAGAGAGAGGCAGAGACATAGGCAGAGGGAGAAGCAGTTTCCATGCAGGGGAACCTGATGTGGGACTCAATCCTGGGACCCTGGGATCATGCCCTGAACCAAAGGCAGACACTCAACCACTGAGCCACCCAGGCGTCCCTAGCATGGATAATTTTTATTTTTAGTTTCTTTTTAAATTTTTATTCATTTATGATAGTCACACAGAGAGAGAGAGAGAGAGAGGCAGAGACACAGGGAGAGGGATAAGCAGGCTCCATGCACCGGGAGCCCAACGTGGGATTCAATCCTGGGTCTCCAGGATCGCGCCCTGGGCCAAAGGCAGACGCTAAACCACTGCGCCACCCTGGGATCCCCCTAGCATAGATAATTTTTAAATGGGAATGCAGAATGGAAATATAGTTAATTTTGAGGAGGAGGGCAAATGTTGATCCCAGATGTGATATAATTTGAGCTGGGCCTTGAAATTTAAGTAGGATTTTAATAGGGAAAAAAGGAAAGAAGACATTCTAGGCAGAGAACACCATTAGAAAAGTATCGAGGTGACATGAGGTACATACTGGGTGAGGTGCAGCTGTTGAAACCATAGCCTATTGAGTTGGTACTTGGAGGTGAAACTGGTAAGGTGAACTTCATACTGAGGTAATTGGGTTTTGTTCTTTAAGCATTAGGGGCACAATAATTTGATTATAATCTATTGAGGGCCTTGGCAGACAGATAAGTGATGGGAATTCAGAGATATGTGATAGAACTTTGGTTGTGAATAAACTACATGTAGTTTAGACAAGGTATGATGATATACTGATTAGTACGAATTCTTAATCTCTAAGGTCTTATAGTTCCCAAAACCTGTGTTCCCAGGTTCTTTTTTTAAAGATTTTATTTGTTCATGAGAGACACAGAGGGAGAGAGAAAGAGAGGCAGAGACATAGACAGAGGGAGAAGCAGGCTCCGTGCAGGGAGCCCAATGTGGGACTCAATGCTGGGACTCCAGGATCACACCCTAGTCGGAAGGCAGGCGCCAAACTACTGAGCCACCCAGGGATCCCTTAATACGTAGGTTCTTACAGACTCTAATGTTGCTGTGAAACAAAATATATCTCACAAAAAAAAAAAAAAAAAAAAAAAACAAAAAAAAACAAAAACAAAAAAAACCAAAGTATATCTCACAATGTTCTGGAATAATGAATGAATATATGTATATTAGATGCAGATTCAAAAGACCTTATTAGTACTTTTGAATATATATTAATATATGTAACTGTTAGAATTTGTATATGTGTTCTAGTTTAGTATTCAATTGATGATATTTGGGGCCATGTAAACATCAAGGCTAGGGGAGCAAGATGGAGGGAGAGTAGGGTCCTCAAGTCACCTGTCCCCACCAAATTACCTAGATAACTTTCAAATCATCCTGAAAACCTATGAATTCGGTCTGAGATTTAAAGAGCGAACAACTGGAATGCTACAGTGAGAAGAGTTTGCGCTTCTATCAAGGTAAGGAGCCGGAAAAAAAAAAATAAATAAAAAATAAAAAAGCATCCAAGGGGGAGGAGCCCCAGCGAGGAGCCGGACTAAGGCCACCCAGCGAGTGCCCCCAGAACAGGAAAGCCCCATCCCACAGAAGCAGGAGCTTCACCAATCTTCCCAGACAGAAAGGAGAGAAAGGCCCTCACAGGGAGTTGGAGCAGGATCCCAGGAGGGGTGGGGAAGCCCTCAGGCTCCCAGGGGCACTAACAGAGGACCTGCACCCCTGGGGAGAGCTCCCTAAAAGGCTGCAGCACACGCCAGGCAGGCCAGGAGCACCTCCCACGGCTGCTCAGGCAGCGGCTCTGTGCGGAGGGGGCTGCACAGCAGGAGCTCGATTCCAGTAGTGCAGGCCCTGGAGCGCAGGGCACTGGGGGACACAGCCCAAGATCCGGCGCTTCCCCAGGGACAGGCAGAGGCCGGGAGGACACAGGACAGCAAGCACGCTCCTGCCCCTGTGGGCTGGGGGGCAGGGCTGAGCTGTGCAGATTGGCGGCCCAGCCCCTGGAGCATCCAGGCCCCTGCAGACTGGGAGCTGTGACAGTTACTACAGGAGCTGACTCCAGGGCTGGAGAGGTGGCTGCTGCCACTGTTGTTGTTCCTCTTGGGGCCTCACAGGATAAACAACTCCCACTGTGCCTCACAGTGGCCTCACAGGATAAACAGAATAAACAACTCCCACTGAGCCGTGCACCAGGCAGGGGGCTGAGCAGCTCCCCCAAGTGCTCACCCTGAGAATCAGCACAGCAGGCCCGACCCCAGAAGATCAGCTACAAGAACAGGGGAAAAGCAAGTTATTGACCAAGCAGCACTGAAAAGTTCCAGAGGAAGTCGAGGGATTTACACTTTATAGAATCAGAGGATACTCCACCTTGTATTCTGTTTTCTGTTTGCTTCCCCCCCCATTTTTGTATCTGTTTTTGTTCTTTTTTTTTTTTCTTCTTTTTTCTCTTTTGTCTTTTTCTCCTTTTTCCGTACAACTTGTTTTAGGCAACTCTGCACCGAGCAAACTGACTAGAAAGAAAAACTCACCACAAAAGAAAGAAACAGACCTCTCTCCCACAGAGTCACAAAATTTGGATTACAACTCAATGTCAGAAAGCCAGTTCAGAAGCACAATTATAAAGCTACTGGTGGCTCTAGAAAAAAGCATAAAGGTTTCAAGAGACTTCATGACTACAGAATTTAGATCTAATCAGGCAGAAATTAAAAATCAATTAAATGAGATGTAATCCAAACTGGAGGTCCTAATGACGAGGGATAACGAGGTAGAAAAATGAGTGAGTGACATAGAAGATGAGTTGATGGCAAGGACAGAACTGAGGAAAAAAGAGACAAACAATGAATAGATCATGAGGAGGGATCCCTGGGTGGCGCAGCTGTTTGGGGCCTGCCTTTGGCCCAGGGCGCGATCCTGGAGACCCGGGATCGAATCCCACATCGGGCTCCCGGTGCATGGAGCCTGCTTCTCCCTCTTCCTGTGTCTCTGCCTCTCTCTCTGTGTGTGACTATCATAAATAAATAAAAATTAAAAAAAAAATAAAAATAAAACATCATGAGGATAGGTTAAGGGAAATAAATTACAGCCTCAGAAAGAAAAATCTACATTTAATTGGGGTGCCCGAGGGCGCTGAAAGGGACAGAGGTCCAGAATATGTATTTGAACAAATCATAGCTGAGAACTTTCCTAAGTTGGGAAGGGAAACACGCATTCAGATCCAGGAAATAGAGAGATCCCCCTCCCCTAAAATCAATAAAAACCGCTCAACACCTCGACATTTAATAGTGAAGGTTGCAAATTCCAAAGATAAAGAGAAGATCCTTAAAGCAGCAAGAGACAAGAAATCTCTAACTTTTATGGGGAGAAGTATTAGGTTAACCGCAGACCTCTCCACAGAGACCTGGCAAGCAAGAAGGGGGTGCCAGGATATATTCAGGGTCCTAAATGAGAAGAACCTGCACCCAAGAATACTTTATCCAGCAAGACTCTCATTCAGAATAGAAGGAGAGATAAAGAGTTTATAAGATAGGCAGAAACTGAAAGACTATGTGACCACCAAGCTGGCTCTGCAAGGAATACTAAGGGGGACTCTGTAATAGAAAGACAAAGGCGAAGGGAACAATCTACAAAAATAGGGACTGAATAGGTATTATGATGACACTAAATTCATATCTTTTAATAGTAACTCTGAACGTGAATGGGCTTAATGACCCCATCAAAAGGCCCAGGGTTTCAGACTAGATAAAAATGCAAGACCCATTATTTACGGTATACAAGAGACTCATTATAGACATAAGGACACCTACAGCCTGAAAATAAAAGGTTGGAGAACCATTTAGCATTCAAACGGTCCCAAAAGAAAGCAGGGCTAGCCATCCTTATATCAGATAAATTAAAGTTTATCCCAAAAACTGTAGTAAGAGATGAAGAGGGACACTATATCATACTTAAAGAATCTATCCAACAAGAGGACCTAACAATCATCAATATTTATACCCTAAATGAGGGACTGCCAACTATATCAATCAATTAATAACCAAAGTGAAGACATACTTAGATAATATAAAACTAATTTTGCACCTTAAGGAGCTGGAGAAAAAACAGTAAATAGATCCTGCACCCAGCAGAAGAAGAGAGTTAATAAAGATTTGAGCAGAACTCAATGAAATAGAGACCAGAAGCACTGTGGAACAGATCAACAAAACCAGGAGTTGGTTCTTTGAAAGAATTAATAAGATAGATAAACCATTAGCCAGCCTTAATAAAATGAAGAGAGAGAAGACTCAAATTAATAAAATCATGAATGAGAAAGGAGAGATCACTACCAACACCAAGGAAATACAAACGATTTTAAAAACACATTATGAACAGCTATATGCCAATAAATTAGTCAATCTAGAAGAAATGGACGTATTTCTGGTAAACGACAAACTACCAAAACTGGAACAGGAAGAAATAGAAAACCTGAACAGGTCAATAAGCAGGGAGGAAATTGAAGCAGTCATCAAAAACCTCCCAAGACACAAAAGTCCAGGGCCAGATGGCTTCTTTGGGGAATTATATCAAACGTTTAAAGAAGAAACCATACCTATTCTACTAAAGCTGTTCAGAAAGACAGACAGAGATAGAGTACTTCCAGACTCGTTCTACGAGGCCTGCATCACCTTAATTCCAAAACCAAAGACCCCACCAAAAAGGAGAATTATAGACCAGTATCCCTGATGAACACCGATGCAAAAATTCTCAACATCATAGTAGCTAATGTGATCTAACAATATTTTAAGAGATTACACACCATGATCAACTGGTTTTATCCCCGGGATTCAAGGCTGGCTCAACACTCATAAAGCAATCAATATGATTGATCATATCAGCAAGGGAAAAATCAAGAACTATATAATTATCTGAATAGATGCAGAGAAGGCATTTCACAAAGCACAGCATCCATTCCCAATCAAACCTCTTCAGAGTTTAGGGATAGAGGGAACATTCCTCAGCATCTTCAAAGCCATCTACTGAAAGCCCACAGCAAATATCATTCTCAATGGGGAGCCTTTCCCCTAGGATCAGGAGCAAGACAGGGATGTCCAGTCTCACCAATGCTATTCAACATAGTAGTTGAAGTCCTCGCCTCAGCAATCAGACAAAAAAAAGAAATAAAAGGCATTCAAATGGGCAAAGAAGAAGTCAAACTCTCCCTCTTCACAAATGGCGTGATACTGTCCATAGAAAACCCAAAGGACTCCACCCCAGGATCCCTAGAACTCATACAGCAATTCGGCTTTGTGGCAGGATACAAAATCAATGCCCAGAAATCACTGGAATTTCTATACACTCACAATGAGACTCAAGAAAGAGAAATTAAGGAGTCAATCCCATTTACAATTGCATCGAAAAGCATAAGTTACCTAGGAATAAACCTAACCAAAGAGGTAAAGGATCTATACCCTAAAAACTACAGAACACTTCTGAAAGAAATGGAGGAAGACACAAAGAGATGGAAAAATATTCCATGCTCATGAATTGGAAGAATTAATATTGTAAAAATATCTATGCTACCTAGGGTAATATACACATTTAATGCAATCCCTATCAAAATACCATGGACTTTCTTCAGAGCGTTGGAAGAAATCATCTTAAGATTTGTGTGTAATCAGAAAAGACCTCGAATAGCCCGGGGAATATTAAAAAAAGAAAACCATAGCTGGGGACATCACAATGCCAGATTTCAGGTTGTACTACAAAGCTGTGGTCATCAAGACAGTGTGGTACTGGCACAAAAACAGACACATAGATCAATGGAACAGAGTAGAGAATCCAGAAGTGGACCCTCAACTTTATGGGCAACTAATATTCGACAAAGTAGGAAAGACTATCCACTGGAAAAAAGACAGTCTCTTCAATAAATATTGCTGGGAAAATTGGACATCCCCATGCAGAGGAGTGAAATTAGACTATTCTCTTACACCATCCACAAAGATAAACTGAAAATGGATGAAAGATCTAACTGTGAGCCAATATTCCATCAAAATCCTAAGAACACAGGCAATACCCTGTTTGAACATGGCCACAGCAACTTCTTGCAAGATACATTTATGAAGGCAAGAGAAACAAGCAATAATGAATTATTGGGACTTCTTCAAGATAAGAAGCCTTTTGCAAAGGAAAGGAAAGAGTCAACAAAGCTAAAAGACAACCTACACAATGGGGAAGATATTTGCAAATGACCTCTCAGAGAAAGGGCTAGTATCCAAGATCTATAAACAACTTATTAAACTCCACACCCAAGAAGCAAACAATCCAATCATGAAATGGGCAAAAGTCATGAACAGAAATCTCACAGAGGAAGACACAGACATGGCTAACATGCACATGAGAAAATGTTCTGCATCACTTGCCATCAGGAAAATACAAATCAAAAGCACAATGAGATACCCCCTCACACCAGTGAGAATGGGGAAAATTAATAAGACAGGAAACAACAAATGTTGGAGAGGATGTGGAGAAAGGGGAACCATCTTGCACTGTTGGTGGGAATGTGAACTGGTAAACCACTCTGGAAAACTGTGTACAGGTTCCTCAAAGAGTTAAAAAGAGATCTGCCCTACGACCCAGCAATTGCACTGCTGGGGAGTTACCCCAAAGATACAGATGCAATGAAATGCCGGGACACCTGCACCCCGATGTTTATAGCAGCAATGTGCACAAAAGCGTAAGTATGGAAAGACCCTCGGTGTCCATCGAAAGATGAATGGATAAAGAAGATGTGGTTTATGTATACAATGGAATACTACTTAGCCATCAGAAACGACAAATGCCCACCATTCGTCTCAGCGTGGATGGAACTTGAGGGTATTATGCTGAGTGAAATAAGTCAATCAGAGAAGGACAAACAACATATGGTCTCATTCATTTGGGGAATATAAAAAATAGTGAAAGCGAATAAGGAGAGAATGATTGGGAAACAGCAGAGAGGGAGACAGAACATGAGAGACTCCTAACTCTGGAAATGGAGGTCGGCAGGTTTGGGCGTGACTGGGTGACGGGCACTGAGGTGGGCACTTGATGGGATTAGGACTGGGTATTATGCTATTGTTGGCAAATTGAACTCCAATATAAATAAATAAATAAATAAATAAATAAATAAATAAATAAATAAATAAATTTTAAAAAATTAAAAAATGCAAGGCTATAAAAATAGTATCATTTTCCTTAAAAATCTAGAGTAATCATAGTTACAGTGATACTAAATTAGAATTAATGTAATGATGGTTAACATTAACTAAAGTTAAAATAATACTAAGATATGTAGGTTATAACTGCTAATTCTAATTAGAATTTCTAGGGTTCTCTAGAGGCTTCAGGAAGAACAAGGACTGCGTGGAAGTTGTAAGCAATTTCTTTGGTTTTAATGTTGCTTGGAGGAAATACAAGAAATAAACATTAAAAGGTTAATAAAATTTAGCTTCTTCAATAATATATATCTGTAGTGTAATTTAGCTTTTATAAAAATAGAAAATTAAGTTGTTATAAATATTTCAGATGCATATAAATGCCATTTTGCAGTACTTGAGATATTGGGCATAGCTTCAAAATTATAGTGGAACTGAGTTTGAAGATATATTTATGTAACAGCACTTTTCAGTAGGATCATATTTTAAATTGTGTTTCTTAGTCATTGTATCAGCTAGCTGCTTTTTATGATACCCTCTCTTTTTTCGTTGCTTAATAGAGTCTTCTATATTTAGTGAAGCAATGAAAAAACAGAAGTGTGGTAAAATCTAATTCATCTCTGTTTTCATAACACAGAAATTCTTGGCATTGATTTGAAAATAATGAGATGTCCATCTCAGTGTGCACACCCTCTATAAAATAGTGCTCAAGTGTCCTGAGAGACGTGGTTCCTAACAAATAATTTGTCATCTTAATGACACAGTGTGTATGTTCTTTACTCTAAGCATTCATATATATGGAAACAAACCAAAAAAGTTTCAGTCTTTCAGTCAACTAAACACCATATATACCTGTATATAATTTAACTTATGATAATACATGCATTCATTTCCAATTGGCATGTTCTAGCATCAAACAATTACCTCCTTTATGTTGAAGAGGGAACAAGGAGTTTGTGAGCTAGAGATGCATACCATTGTTTAATTATAAGAGTCACTAATTCTAGAGGGAAATTGAGACACTATATCTTCAGTTTCTAGATGACTAGGCATCAAATTGGGCCTGTCTTTACATATTGGTGGTAATGTGGTGATTATGCTACTTCTACCACTAATACCATCACTACTAATAACAGTAACAGCACATTTGTTAAGCATTTACTATATCTCGAAAGCTTCATGAGCGTTTTAAATTCATATCTCATTTAATCCTCACACCAATCCTAGATAGTATTATTGATTTATAAATGGAGAAACTGAAGCTATGGGTAATTAAACAGTATGTCTTTTTACATAGCTAGTTAAGTGGCAAAGCTGTGGTTGAAGCCAGGTTTGTTTTTAATCTCTTCCTTATGTTGTAACACTAGCTTAAAAATTTATTTCTATTTCTATTCAATATTTTAATTCTAGTATAGTCAACATTCAGTGTTATCTTAGTTTCAGGTGTACAATATAGTGTTTCTACAATTCTAGATATTACTCAGTGCTCATCATAAGTGTACTCTTAATCCCTATCACCTGCTTGACTCATCCCTCCTCCTACCTCCCCTCTGTTAAGCATCAGTTCTCTAGGTAAGAGTCATAACAATGGCTTTTAATGGCTGTTAAGCCCTTAGGAATTCGTGCGTTTTGATGCATAGTTCCCTGATCCTTTCTTAATGCTTTAGTTTTTCATATATTATATTATATTATCTTGTGATGTATGTAATCCTATTATCCTGACACTGAAGATAATTCTTTAGAGCTTAAATCAAAACCAGGAGGTTGTATGTTCATGGAAAGGAATAAAGTTATTTTTTTTAAGATTTTTCGCGTGCTTTCTGCATAGATTCTATCAGTTGTAAAGCATTGCTAGGACTTGAGGTCTGTCTCTTATCCTAATGAATGAAGGAATGTGGTCTTCATGTCTTTATGCATTGGTAATGATGTATTAATATATGTTGTAAGATAGATAAAGTAATAAAATCAGTTTTTCATGGGGCTTCTTTGAGGATAGCTTCATAGCATTATAGATACTTTGTGTTATTTTAATATGATACATTTTATCTATGAGCTAGTGAGACTGTCTCTCCCTATTTCAGTAATTTTTGCTGATAAATATTGTATTGATTAGACACAATAGCAGGTGTTCGGTTGATAGCATTTACTATTCTCACAGATACTCATTTACATTTAGAATTATTTTTCTGGCTAAATTCGTTTTATTTTGAAAAAGACATTTTTGGGGATCCCTGGGTGGCGCAGCGGTTTGGCGCCTGCCTTTGGCCCAGGGCGCGATCCTGGAGACCCGGGATCGAATCCCACGTCAGGCTCCCGGTGCATGGAGCCTGCTTCTCCCTCTGCCTGTGTCTCTGCCTCTCTCTCTCTCACTGCGTGCCTATCATAAAAAAAAAAAAAAAAAAAAAAAAAAAAAAAAAAAAAGAAAAAGACATTTTTATTTTGGCAAACAATATATTTATAACAAAATCAGTGGAATTTCAACTCAGCTATATAAAACTGCATGCAAAGAGTTATGTTTTGTTCCATTCATAATTATGGCAGTGAATGCAGTTCCAGACTATATTTTGTATGATATAAGAGGTAAGAAAAAGAGGTTTTTCCAATTTAAGAAATATATTTATATTAGAGAAATTCAAATATGGCATCTTTTTCTGAGACATTATATATAAGTAATTCCTTTAGTCAATTATTCCTTGTCACTGAGAGTAAATTTAATTCTTTCTTTTTGATAGGTTGTTCAGTAATATATAGTTATTATTAAGTTTTCTCTAATTTTAAACTATGCTTTTTGGTATTATTATCGTTATTTTAGTTTTCATTTATATCATTATTTTTGTTTTTCTTTTTATTATTTTTCCAGTTTTATTGTGATATAGTTGATATAATATTGTTTAAGTTTAGTGTATACAGTGTATTTACTTTATATATGTATATATTGTAAATGATTACCACAATAATTTTAGTTAACATCCATACATCACCTTACATCGTTACAACCTATATTTTCCTATGTTGGGAATTTTGAAGATTTACTCTCTTAGCAACTTTGTAATACACAATACACTATTGTTAACTGTAGTCATCATACTAGTCATTACATCACCAGAAATTCTTTATCTTATAACTGTAAGTTTGTAACTTTTTAAAAAGTTTATTATTATTATTATTTTTTATAGATGAGGAGGGAAGGGGGGCAAGGAACAGAGGGAGAGGGAGAGAGAATGGAGGCTCCTAGCATGGAGCCTGACATGGGCTGGATCTCACAACCCTGAGGTCCTGACCTGAGCTGAAATCAAGAGTCTGTTGCTTAACTGACTTAGCCACCCAGGTGCCCTGTAAATTTATACCGTTTGATTACCTTCACCCAGTTTCCTTACCTCTTACCTCTTGCCTTTGGCAACCACAAATCTCATCCATGTTTCTATGAGCATATCATTATTTTAAAACACTTTTTAACATCTTGTAAGGTAGGTGTCTTGATTGAGTGAACTAAATTTTTTTATTAGGTGCTCTCCAGATACTGCTGCTATAGGGGAGATGACCCAAATATCCAAGATTATAGTATAAAAATATCACTTCCATTTTAACACATACTTCTAGGAAGACAACTGCCCTTGAAGAATAGGTTCATATTTTGGGGTATGACTATCATGTTGAAAGAATGTTAACATATTTTATTTTTTGTGAATTATGTTAGTTATCTATAGCTATGTAACAAATTACCCCAAGATTTAGCGGCTTGAAAGAACACACATTTATTTTCACGTTTTTTTGTTTTGTTTGTTTTGTTTTGTTTTTCAGGAATGTTGGCAGAACATAGTTGAGTCCTCTGCACTAAGGTCCCTCCTAAGGCAGCACATAAAATGTTGTCAGCATTGAGGGCTACTATGAAAGCTTGAATGGGGAATAATCATTCTTAAGCCCACCCATAAAATTTTGGGCAGCATTCAGTTTCTTTGGGGTACTGGACTAAGGGCTTCCATTTTTCTTTGCTGTCTATTGTCCAGAGACCGCCTCCAGTCCCTTGCCTTAGAGGCCTCTCCGTAGTGCTACTCAAAAAAGGCAGTTTTCTTCATCAAAGACCACACACCAGGAAGGAGTGAAGAGAAAGTGAAAGCAAATAGGAACTTAGCAAATTAGTCTTTTGCAGCCTAATTTTAGCAATTAACTAGGTCCAGCCCACATACACACATGGAGAGGGGATTACTCAAGGGTTTGAAGACCAGGAAGCAGGGAGCATTTGCAAACCATTGAAGAAGCAGCCCACCAAATGAATATATACAATTTTATTTCTCAGCAATTGCAAATGCTGTAACATCCTGATGACTTCAACAGAATCCTGACTGGTTTGTGCATTCAGTCTTGTTTCCTTGTGATCAGTTTCATACAACTTAGTCAGAACAGTCTTTCTCAAATATAAAATTATTATGGCGCTCCCATGCTTGGAATATTTCACTATTTATTATCTTCAAGGGGACATCTAAATTCTTCCTCATATGTTTCAAGATCATTTGCATCTTCACTCCTCCTAAATTGTCTTTAGACTGAACTCTTTTGTTCTTAGAACAGAGACACTTAGAAGACTTTGCAACTTCTTTCTGAATATACATTCATCAGCTCTTCATTTGGCCTCTATTTAGATGACACTTCTATAAGAATGTAGTCATCACAATATGTTATAATTGTCTTTAATCATCTGTGTCCCCCATCAGACACTGAACTTGCAGGCAGGCAGGAAGTATTTCCATTTTGTTACCTATTATTTCCCAGTGTGTACCACAGCTTCTGGCAATATAAGTGTGTTCAGTGAACACACAAATGAATTACAGTTAAGTGTACATAATAGTTTCATATTATCAAGGTGAGTAAAGTATAGGTGCAGAATCAGAATGTAGGCATATAGTAGGAAATGTGCATATATATTTTTAAAGATTCATTTATTTATTTTAGAGAGAGAACACAAGTGGGAGAGGGAGAGAGAATCTCAAGCAGACTCTGCGCTCAGTGCAGAGCTCCATGCCTGGCTTGATCTTATGACCCCAAGATCACAACCTGAGCCAAAACCAAGAGTCAGATGCTCAACCCACTATACCACCCAGGCACCATGGAAATGTGTATATTTAATAATTCATTTGGTGATATATATAAGAGAACCTGTCTTTTGAAAATCTTGTAACTAATTAAATATCACAAATCTACAGAAGTCAGTATGGCTGTGGTAGTTTGTTAATTTGCTTATTTGAGTTCTGATGATTTAGTAATTCACTTTATTTAGGTATTTACATATTTATAGTTATATATACATACACATATATCAATTCTACTTTACATACTTTATAAATATATATTCACCTCATTTAGGTGTTTATATAAATTCTACCTTAGAGATTAATATTTAAAACTTTTATATTTATATATAAATTCTACAGATGTTTGTTAATATTTTCAAATATTAAAGGCAGTTTTTTTTTTCAGTAGTGGCCTATTATTGATTTAGTCAATACAGTTTTACAATTTATGGATGGTCCACTTTTTTTTTCCTTAAGATGTTTGTTTATTCATGAGAGACACAGAGAGAGAGGCAAAGACACAGGCAGAGGGAGAAACAGGCTCCCCTTAGGGCGCTTGATGTGGGACTAGATCCCAGGACCCTGGGATCAACACCTGAGCCAAAGGCAGAAGCTCAACTGCTGAGCCACCCAGGCGTCCCTGGATGATCCACTTAAATTGAATTTCAGGGTGCTTAAGTAAATGTCTATTTCCTGATTTGTTGTTTGACCTTAAGGAAACCATTTAGTCCCTTATTGTCTATGTTTTAACAACTTTAAGATAGGATAATTATCATTAAATAGAAGGAACATCAATAGGAATTTTTTGAGACTGAAGATAAATACACATAAGAGACTCAAAACTAACAATTTTAACAATTGTAAGTGTTAATATTTGTTTTATGCTTACTATATGCCAGGTACTTTGCTAAATGTTTTAAATGAATTATTTAATTTTTTTATCCTATGATGTAGATACCATTTCTTTAGCCATTTTGCAGATGACTAAAGTAGAGCTGGAAACCAAGCTTAAGCAGGATGATTCCACAGCCTACATGCTTCACCACTTTGCTATACTTACTGTCTGAGCAAAAAAGATATGGAGATAAGGTCCTTTAAAACAGAACTGAATCCATAGCCCTTCCTTTTTCTTTTTTTCTTCTGTAGTCTGATCATGCCTAGTTAAGCTCTGTGATAAAAAATCTCCATTCGAGATCTACTTACGTGTCCCATGAGATGATAGGCTATTTATATATGATCAAACCTTTTGAAGCACTTTATTCTTATCTACTCAATCCTAATTAGCTTAATGTAGAATGTTAATATATTTCTATTAATTGGGCCCAGTAAAATATAATCATGAAGTGATAGAACTGAATGAATCAATTTCTACTAAAAAAGTTATTTACAGTGTATTGCAAAGCATATCTCCCAATATAAAGCCAATCTAGAAAGAGCGAAAATATATTGAAGTTGGCTAAGTTCTCCATATACATGTGATCTGCCTTTGGTTTAATCTGAGGCCAAATATTAATACTAATTTGAGTTTTCCCCATCTCTCCAGCACCATTTCCTCATGCTCTTTGTCATCTCTTAATGCTGGCTTTAGGGTAATATTTTTAATTTAAATTAATTTTATAGGAACCTAAACAAACTATGTGTTGCATTCAAATGGCAAGTGTAACTATTGTCGTTTATCAATATTCCTTCCATTTGAATGGTTTACTGAGATTTGACTGTGTCTGGCTTCATGTGATAAGAATAGACTGACAATATACTCCTGGCAGTATGTGAGAAATGTGTTGTTTTTTAGCATGTAATTGCCTTTAATAGAACGCAATAAAAGTAAGTACTCTGTGATACATGGTGCTATTAGGATATTTGTAGTTTTCTTTGAAAGGAGGAGCTGATATGATTTAAGTGCCTTTTCTTCCAATACTACTACTAATAAAGATGATATCACTTCCCTCCTAGGTTATTGAGTGTCAATCAAATCAAATTCTTGTTAATTATTGGCATTTTTATTCTATTTCACATGCTTTTTTTTAATGATGACAATTGAAGTATTTTAGTAATTTTTATATTATCAAATGTTAGGATATCTGCATAATGTATCAGAATATGGTCCTAAAATTTTTATAGTTTATAGACATTTGACTTATTAATATTATTGCTTGGCATTACACATTTTTGGTACAGAAGAACAAAGCTGACACGGTAAGCATTTGAGACATTACCTTAGTGTTATGTTGTAACCAATGTAAACAATTGGCCACAGGTAGATCTCTATGATGACAAAGTTACCTGTCAGCTATTTTATTATTTTTTTTATTTTGTTAAAGATTTATTTATTTATTTGAGTGAGAGAGCACACATGGAGGATGGGGCAGAGTCTTAAGCAGACTCTGTGATGAGCATCGAGCCCCACCAGGGCTGATCCCATGACCCTGAGAGCTCCACCTGAGCCAAGAGTTAAACACTCAACCAGATGCACCATCCAGGCACCCCTAATTATCAGCTATTTGAAATAGCCTTTTCTATAATACATATGAACTTGGTAATATTTTCTTCCTGCAGTACCAGTGCCTGAGAACAGTTCCATACTATAGGGCTCTTAAATTGACTTTTGGAAGTGCTTTTATTTATTTTTTCAATTTTAAAAAAGATTTCATTTTTTCATTTGAGAGAGAGAGAGAGGATAGTGAGAACAGAATGAGCAGGGGGGCAAGGGAGAGGGAGAAAGAAGACTCCCCATTGAGCAGGGAGCCCATTGTAGGGCTTGATCCCAGGACCCTAGGATCATGACCTGAGCCAGAGGCACACCCTTACCCAACTGAGCCACCCAGGCACCCTGAAAGTGCTTTTAAAATTTAGTACTTTACCAGATCAGGATGTAATAATACATCTTTATATATATATGAAAGTAAGTCAATAAATTCTTAATTGCTATTTTTTAGGAACATAACTGAATATATTTTAACTAAGCTTTATTGAGAGAGTTAGTCATCTGTACAAAGCCTTTTCCTCATTATCCTAGTATTACAGTATCTTTTTAAATTTGTTACAGTGATAAGTCTATATTTCTTTATACCTTCAGAAACATTTAAGCAATTACTTATTATTATCAGCTCTCTTAGATTTATTACTATTTTCTAAAATAGCATTATCAGTTTTCTTGGTGGGTAAATTATGTTTGTGCCTCAACATATATGTATTGTATTATATTTGCTTAAGAGTTATTGCCAATAAATAAGTTCAATTAGATTAGACTCTAGTTAGAACCTAATAAATTAGTAGTCTTAAGAGTTTGTTCTGATTTTTATGTATAAATGGCTATAAATGATAATCCTTTTTCAATAATTTAGTATGTATGTGATAAATGTAGTAGCTTTCAGTTGTCTGCTTTAATAGAATGGAACAGAGGTATAAAACTTCTAGTCTAGGGCAGCCTGGGTGACTCTGGTTTAGCGCCGCCTTCGGCCGAGGCTGTGATCCTAGAGACCTGGGATCGAGTCCCACGTCAGGCTCCCTGCATGGAGCCTGCTTCTTCCTCTGCCTGTGTCTCTGCCTCTCTCTCTCTCTCTCTCTTTCTGTGTCTCTCATGAATAAATAAATAAAATCTTAAAAAAAAAAAAAAACTTCTAGTCTATGTGGGAAGTAGAGACAATTAAATGTTTTTATAGTAGTTTTTTTCTTGTATGTCAGTAACCTTAGCTCAGGCCTATTTGTGTCCTCTTAGACTAGGGGTAAGAAGTAAAAGAAGCAATGAGAACAACTTTCATATCACCAGATCTAGGGCTTATTAATGATTTCTTTCAAAGATAATCTTAAAGCTTGGAGGGCCAAGAGAAAATAGGATCTTGGTCTTTGGGAAACAGGCTATATAGGTCCTTTCTCAGGCCTTAAGATTCTCCTGTGCTATACATTTCAGAAATCCTGTATCTGTTATTGAATTTCTTCATAGTCTTAAGAAATACAATGGATTTACAGTGTTTTTGTTGTTAAGGTGTAAGACTCTCTTTTTGTAGATTGTATTAATTCCCTCATCTCCAATTTTTGTCTCTGGCAGCAACAGCAGTAGTGTTGGTAAGAATCCAAGAAACAGCTCAGGATTAATGTGGTTAGAGTTGCAATATATATATGTAAATTACGTATTCATTAACTGTTGCTAGATTCATTTTGGGCTGTGAGCATTCTGTTCATTGGTTACTAACAGTAGTTTGCATTTTAGCCACTAGGCAGTTGACAACAAGGAACATATATATGAACTTTACATTCAGATTTATCTAATAGAAGGGATATAGAGAATTTCCATACTGCCTACATTTCTGTCTGACTTGCTTCTGAATCTGAACAATATTAGTCCTTTGTCATTTAATATACTTAATTTAGAATCAAATCTTGAAAGTGACATTTGCAATTTGTAGTTCCATGGTTATTTCCAAACATCTGCTAGGAAGTGACTGTGTATAACAGTTGGCAGGCATGAAAGCATGCTTCTTAGAAAAGAATCAATATGTCCAACTTACCAACATACATTTTTTATACTATTTCAAATAGATTATTTTTTTTTTAATAATTTTTTTAAGATTTTATTTATTTATTCAGATAGAGAGATAGAGGCCGAGACACAGGCAGAGGGAGAAGCAGGCTCCATGCCGGGAGCCCGACGTGGGACTCGATCCCGGGACCCCAGGATCGTGCCCTGGGCCAAAAGGCAGGCGCCAAACCGCTGAGCCACCCAGGGATCCCCAAATAGATTGCTTTAAAAACCGTTATTAAAAATGCATAAACCATTTAAAAGGTTGGGATAAACTTAATTTTGTAACAATTTAATCAAGTTGAAATCCTGCTATGTCATTTTTAGTTTTTAATATGAAAAGTACTTGCACATTTTTAAGAATCATTCTATTTAATGCTCATCATTATTGGCTCACTGAGTGTTCATAGGCATTCCCTTCAAATTTTCTACACTTTATTTTATTTTATTTTTTTAAAGTTTTTTTATTTATTTATGATAGTCACACAGAGAGAGAGAGAAAGGGAGGCAGAGACATAGGCAGAGGGAGAAGCAGGCTCCATGCACCGGGAGCCCGATATGGGATTCGATCCCAGGTCTCCAGGATCACGCTCTGGGCCAAAGGCAGGTGCTAAACCGCTGCGCCACCCAGGGATCCCCACTTTATTTTTTTTTTTAAGATTTTATTTATTTATTTACGAGAGAGAGAGGAAGAGGCAGAGACATAGGCAAAGGGAGAAGCAGGCTCCCTGCATGGAGCCTGATGGGGGACTCAGTCCCAGGACCCCAGGATCACTACCTGAGCCAAAGGCAGACACTCAACCACTGAACCACTCAGGTGCCCCTTTTCTGCACTTTCCAATTTTGAATTAAGGTCAGATTAGAGGGCTCACATAAAATAATTTAAATTTGAATCATCAAAAGAAGTTATATACATTGAAAGAGTTTAGATACAGGACTTTAATACCTGGCGATATTAATAATATGTGCATTTGCAACATAAAAGCACACTATGAATAATCAATCCTATCAGTACTTACCTAGAGTCAGGCTGCTTTCAGTATTTTTTAACAAATTTTAGGCTGAAGACTGCCATTAAGGAAATTAACCTGAAAGTAAGCAACTTTCTATATAGAAAATAAGAATTGCCAGGACATTGGAATTTGTAGAATGATTGTTTTTAAAACATCAGTGTTTTACTTGTCACATTAAAATTTATCATTGTGACTTTGGATTAGAAATGAAAATATACCCTGCTTTATTATTTATATTCTGTGTATCCATATAATAGAAATGTAAAACTTAATGAATTGATGTATTAATAATGCCCTAGCTCTTAAGGATACATACCCTGAAATTTATGGAATTATAGCAACCTTATTCTGGTACTATTTAGAGGTGGGCAACTGAGGCATGTGTAATATTAGATAGCTCTTTGCCAGTTAAAATAGACAATATATTGAAGGTGCCAGTTATGAGCTAAATGAACCATCTAATAAGCTTAATATGTCAATATACTAACCACTGTACAGAGTTTGCTGCTTGTAAACAATACATTTCCCAAGAAATATTCAATACTAATCTCGATTACTAAACAGTGATTGAAGAAACTTCTGAGACTAAATTATAATGAAAGGTGAAATAATTTTTTTTATAAATCTTGTAGATAATGTAAGTCTAAATTCAGGGAAACTAAACTATAAAATAGTCCTCCTCCTGCCTATTTCCCTTAGACATGCACATCTCCCTTCTCTCTGTGGTCTCAGATACCTGCATAATCAAAATAGAGATAAATTTACATTTCACAAATCTTATATCAACTGATGCTTGGGAGCTGCATTTCCATTTATAGGTATTAATAAGTAGTGATGGCCTACATAGAGACTAATTTAGTATAGAAATAAGTAAAAGCATTATTCTAGCAGTTCCTCCAAGCTGCCATTGAAGCTTCTCCTTGTCTTATTTGCCCATTCAACTAATATGTATTGAATTTCTATCATATGCTATACACTACTGGTTTTCACAGAATGCTTATTGCTCCCTTAAGCCTGTGACCCACAGAATGAGTAGCTGAATTATCTGTGGTGGAAAGGGATTTTGTTTATATTGTTTTGCCATGACAGTATCTCTGTATTTCTGCACTTTCAAGCCTGCTTGCTTATGTAAATCAAGTGAACTATTTCTATACTACCTTCAAGAATTTCCTAGGATCCAAATTTTTTGCTGTTGTTTAGATATTCATGAACTGTTCTGTGGCAACTGAACCACTTTTTGCAATGAAGGGAAGGACAGTATTTTCCAGAGATCTACTTATTCTCTTAGTTATTCTCTTATCTCTGCCCTATTTGTATCTGAGTCTTCTCATAGCTTCTGTAAACTCAATATAATCAAAAAGGTCCAGTGAACTTTGGATTGGCCTGTATTTTAAAGTTTGGAAATGGGAGTGAAGAAGATAGAAATTAGAGTACCCAAAGAAAAATTAAGAAAAAGAAATGAAAATTAAGTTTATGATAAAAATTTTTTTTGGGGTGGTATAATATGCTTGCCACTTAACTAGGCATTTGATTTATGGGGTTAGTAATTAATTTTTTTGAGGGAACTGCTTATATTTTTTTCAGAAATGTATTCTTTTATTCCCAAGAAGTATATAGTAAACAATCTTTACAGAAACTGAAAATCTCCTAATAGTAATCAGTAAGTTTATTTTTCAATGCAGTCGTTTATTAATAAATATATTTATTAATCACCTATTCTATGCCAGATGCTAGTTTTAGTCTTGTGAGGATTTAGCTGTAATTAAGGTAGACGTGATCCTGACCCTCTTAAAACTTACAGCCCAACAGAAAAGACATAATCATAAACCTGATATTAATATGAATTTCAGATAGTGTGAAGTATTCCAAAGGAGATAAAATACAGTAACATAATATGGTTGAAGATTAAATGTGATGGCTAAGGAAAGTAATTTTAAAAACGTATGAATTTAGGTAATATAAAATCTGTATCAGCAGAAGGCAAAAGTACTTGTTGATGAGTTAAATGCAGAGGTTAAGAAAAACACAAAGAATCAGCAATCACTTGTAGGTTTGAGGCTTTGTCAAATACAGTACTGTCCGGTAAATATCCTATTCTAGCCATCAAATCCGAAAAGGCTAAGGGCAATAGTAATGACAGAGAAAGGTAAGAGCATCAAAACAAAGTGATAATCAAGATAAAACTGTCTTTGGTTGTACTGTGCTAATTCCAAAGATAGGAGATATAGTACAGCTTGAATTATTAGTTCAGTGTTGATGCATAGAAATAAAATGTATTGCTTTAGCATTAACCTTTGCTTCAGTTTTAGGGGTTTGTGCCTCTTTTGATATTGCCATAAAAAAAATCTTACTTTTTTCTCTGTGTTTAATAGTTTGGTCAAATGAATTTTGTACCTCTAAATGTTTCCTTTAATTTACTCTAGGCTGAGGTCATACTGTGTGCTAGGTATGAATTAATTACAAAGTGAACAATTTGGTTGTGGTGCAGAGAAAATTTTATTCTCATTCTAAATAAATATGTGATCTGAGAGAGATCTTTACATTCTCTGTATGCTTGAGGGGCACCAAAAGTATACTGATAAGAAACCCCCTTGAGCTCAGAAAAAAACACAGGTTATTTCTTTTCGATCTTTTACTAAATGTCTTGAAGTATCATATTCCAAAGCTCTTCCCAGATAGAGATAATCCTCTATCCAGGAAAATTTTAAAGGTTATGCATTATTTTGTTCTAGGAGTTGAGAGTACATTTAGCACTTATTAATTATTGGGAAATTACCAAAATGGATTATACATATGTGAAAAAAGGTTCTTATAAATTTCAAACTATTCTTACTATGACTGTATTATTATTTATGATAGATACCAGAGGGCCGTCTCACTCATTTCTAGGTGCTCCATGCTTATGTAGCCATTTCTCTGATAATTTAGTCTTATGGAATGAGTGCAATTAGTAAAGCAACCAGGGTTGTTGATAATTTCCTCATCTTTTATTTTATTTTATATATATTTTTAAGGATTTTATTTATTTGAGGGGGAAAGAGAGAGAGAGAGCACATGCACGGGTGGGGTGAGGGGCTGAAGGAGAAGCAGACTTTCTGCTCAGGTCCAGGACCATGACTGGAGCCGAAGGCAGACACTTTACTGACTGAGCCACACAGGTGCCCCTTCTGCATCTTTTATAGCCTAGAAAACGTAACACCAAATCTGAATCCTCAGTGGATTGATTGAGCTCTCCAGCTTTACCCATGACCATTGCTATATATATATATTTTTTTTTATATTTAATTGCAATATTTTACTTCAGTTTCGCAGAGAGGTATTTTAGTACCACTATAACAATTTCATTTGTGAAAGCATTGGAGAATTGTATTTTTTTTTTTTTTTTTTTTGGAGAATTGTATTCAAGAACTTACTGTGACTTCTTTGTAGGATAATCTTTTCAAACAACATTCTAGTGCATGTCGAAAATATATTGCAATTGAGATATGCTAACCTGCATCTAAGATGGCTTAGTTTATTTGATGGCTAAATTCCAAAGAAAGTATTTTGGAGGCTCTCTGGAATGTATATAATAAGAAAGTTTCAAACCAACTCTTTTAGGTAACTGGTCTGTGGTATGTTTCCAATATTTTTGATTCACTTGATATTTTGAAGTAGTAATCTATAAAAGGAATCACAATTCTATTGGGTTTTTTTTTTTTTTGTCTTCTCAAAATGATATTGTAAAAGGGATTTTAAAACATGTATTGTCATGTATATGCATATATATGTGGAAGGGTAACCAACATTTTAATGTCTTATGTAAGTTGTACACACAAACACATCCTTAACTTTATGTAACTTGTCTATATTTCCACATAAAATCTCAATCACTTATGCATGCCCTAAAGTATAGTGGATTCTCATCAGCTTAGTAATTCTCCCCTCTTGCTGGGACTTGAACAAAAAGCAAAGTCAAGCTAGAGAAAGGAGAAAGCTAAGCAGTAGAAAAAATGATTTGTGCCAGGTTTGAAAGATCCCAGTCTTTCCATTTTTATATTACAAATCAGCTCTTTCTTAGGGGCATGGTACCGAAGGGCCAGGGTTTCCATTATGATTGTTCATTGCACAGTGGTGCCCTGCTGAAAGACTGGGGGTTGTAGTTTGGCACTGGTTCTATTTACTAAGCTGTGTGTGTACCCACAAGTCTACATCCAACCAGAGAGACTGCCCTTTTGTAATTTGCACAGTAGTGTCCTAGCCTCTAGAGACAGTCCAGGCAGGTCATGTGATAGGCAGCTACTAAGTGTATATGACAGTATACAGTGACCTTCACTCAGATTCCCCTCAAAGTATTTTCTGCAGTACTTCCTGCTCTGCATTATTTCATTCTTCTCCTTTCTCCACCTTTATTTTTCTAGTAGGAAGCTAATTCTACGAAGGGTGTTTAATTATTTCTCTTTGTTAGGAATAAGGCAAATGTTACCCTGCAGAATCATATTTGCTATAATCATTATATCACTATCAGTGGAATCTTGAATATATCTCAGCATTTTCTCTCGGCACCCACTTGCTTCAAAATACAGCATCTTTAATTGAAATTTACATACCTCCTTACCTCTGGGTGAATGATTATAGTCTTGTACATTAAAAAGAAAATCCAACTTAAGTAAACCAACTCACAAATGGAGGCTGGGAAAGAAATGATGATAATTGTTCACACTTACATAGTGTTTATTCTGTGGTGAGCATTGTCATAATTGTCTTACACACATTAACTCATTATTATTTTTTCAATAACTTTTGAGGTTACAATTATCAGTCCCATTTTATCTATGAAGAAAGTAAGGCACAGAGAAGTTATATAACTTGCCCAGGATAACACAGATAATATATTGGGGAATGTTGATTCAAACCAGGGCATTCCAGTCCATGATCTTTTTTATTATGCTATATTTATTAATTTGCTAATTGCCTTGATAATGTTTTCCCTTTAATGTTTCACTAAGCTCTATAATAAATCACCACTTACTTTTTCTTGCTATTCACTAGGGATAAAGTGGTATCCCATCAGTAACTGTAAGAGGTTTTCAATTTTATCAATTTTATCAACTTTTAGAAGTTAGTACATTATAAAAAGCTTCATATCTATAATGTACCACTGGAAGAACCAGGTTATTGTATAGATGTGAACACATATATAACCAAGAGTTTGTTTTCTTTGTCTCTAAGCTAGTAAGTGGTATAAACTTGAGTGTAATTAAAGTGCAGTTACTGTGTCTTAACTTTTAAGTATACTTGAGAAAGAAGAAATATTCCAAAATACTAGAATATAGCAAGGAAGTAATGAAAATTCTGGTCTGTAATATCTTTTCGGAGGTGCCTTCACTATCTTTTCCCCCTAGAATATATATTTTCATCTTCACCTGTCTAAGTACATTAAGATCTAAACTCTAACTACAATTTCTTGATTCCTGAAGTTTATAATAATAATTGAAAGTTCATAGATATATTTCACAAGTATAGGGGAATATTCTTGAGGTGCATGCTGTTAGACCAACTGTTTAGCTTGAAATGTTAGTATGACTATAGTGAGGTTGGATCCATTTGGACCTATTAAACAAGAAAGACTATGGATGATGTTATTTCTACTGATTAGTTGGCATTAAACCTCAGTAGAACTATGAGAAGGTGATTAGATAAACAGCAGTGATAACCAAGCTAAAAAAGCATATAGTAGACAAGGATCTATACTTTCTTATTTTAACACAAGCCATATTATCTGCTGTATTCCTTTTGATACTTTGGTACTTGCTCCTGATGAAAGTATTCTGGGAAAGAGATTTAGAGCAAAATCTGCCTGACAAAATTCAGATAATGAATGACATTTTTAACAGTAAGCATATTTATATCTCAGACCACCATGTATATTTTCCTTTTAGGATATGGGCATGGTACAGAACAATCTTTCTGCCACTTCTCCAAGTAATAGTTTTCTTTTCTCTTTTACTTAAGGTTTTGTTACCAGGCAATGTGATTTTGCTTTGCATTTTCTATATTCATTGTAATCTATATGTGATGGTCATTTGGTTACAGTTTAGGGAATGGGTTTGAGTGGTCATATGACCAATGCATGCAAACAGAATTAATGAGGGAGATTATGTGGAAGGTAGTACAGGGACAGAATACTGGGACTTTCACTAAGTGGGGAACCAAAAAGAAGGTCTAGAAATTTACCCCTAGCTGAGAAGACATTGGCAAAAAAGATCTAGAGCGCAACTTTGGTTAACAAAATTCAGTTAATGAATAATATTCATGCCATGACTGCTTCCATAGTTGAGTACTAGGTGATGTGTAGTTATTTCTGTGTTAGTGCAACTCTGTTATGTTCTTTCTCTCTTAAGACACATTGGAATGCAAGCAAGTTAGAATGACTTTATTGTAGAAAAACATGGAATCTCTTTTTTTAAAGTGACTAATTTATATATTTCTATAAAGTTTTTATAAAAATAAAAACTGTTTGCATTTACTTAGGCATTAATGATATCACACCAATGTGTGACAAGACTCAAGATATGTGAGACTGTATGCCATGCTAATACAGAAGGAAAATCACCTCCTATTATATAGGTTTATTGGTGAAGAAGGGCAGTGGGCCTTCTCTGGAAGAGAGTATTGTATCTCAGGCCACCATGTTCTTAGCAGTTAGGTATACCAAGAAGAGTAAGATGTTTTATTTCCTCAAGGAGCTCATTATTTTCAAAAGAGAGACAGATACATGAAGTGGCTACTATACATAAAACAATTGTTATACCATAATGGAGTATCTTCTATTAAGAGCCATGAAAGAATAGTATTCTTATTATTGAAGAATAATTAAAAATGAATCCAGAAGTTTCCAGAGGGGAGGAAAATTTGATTTGAGACTTAAGTTATATGTAGATTTTTTCCAAAAAGAGAAGGACATTCAGGGCAGTTGAAGCTGCATGAATAATTGTAGATATGATAAAGCATCACATATTTTGGGGAAAGGCATAAAATATTTGGTTGGAGAAGGTGTTATGAAGGGTAGGAGGGAGATGACAGGTTGGAGTTAAATAGTAAAGGACCTTTTTAGTATGACCTATGGTTAAACTTTAATGGATTTTTTTAATTAGGGGTTTGCAATGATAGTTGATTGCATTTTAGAATGATCACTTTGTGTAAGAAAGTGAAAGATTGATG
Source organism: Canis lupus dingo (assembly GCF_003254725.2). NCBI lineage: Eukaryota > Metazoa > Chordata > Mammalia > Carnivora > Canidae > Canis > Canis lupus. The sequence goes on from NC_064281.1 coordinate 70,502,570, forward strand.
GGAAAGCATTTAGGAGGCTTTTTAATAATAGCCTAATTTAGAGATTTTTATGACTTGAAATAGGATAGTGGCAGTGGAGATATAAAGCAGTGACCCTAAATATTTAGTAAGTTAAATTAACAATGACATTTAACTTGGGGGAGGTGAAAGAGAAGAAGGAAAGAGAAGTCTAATGTGATTCTCACGTGATGGATGATGATGCTACTTACTGAGATGTAGAAGAATGGGAAAATCAAAAGTTAGGTTTCAGACATACTAAGATTGAGATTTAAGATAGTTTAGTGGTTATGTCCTGTAGGTAGTTATATGTAAAATTGGAGCTCAGAAGAATATCTGGGTTTGAGATAGAGATTGGGAGTTCATCTGCATGTGTATGGGATTCGATAACATGAAAATGGGTAAGATTTCCTTTTTTTAAAAGATTTTATTTATTTATTCATGAGACACATACACACACACACACACACACACACACACAGAGGCAGACCGAGACACAGGCAGAGGGAGAAGCAGGCTTCATGCACAGAGCCTGATGTGGGACTGGATCCTGGAACTCCAAGATCACGCCCTGGGCCGAAGGCAGGCTCTAAACCGCTGAGCCGCCCAGGGCTCCCCACAATAAGATTTCCTAAAGAATAATTTTAGAGACAGAAAAAAAAGAGCCAAGGATTTTATCCCTGAGGAATACCAACATTTCAAGGGCCCATGGAAGAGAAGAATCCACCAATGAAATGCCAACAAAAGAAGTAGGAAAGTGAAGAAAATGTGCCATCATAAAAGCCAAGAGAGGGAAATATTTCAGGAAGTTGTGGTTGATTTAATCATATAGAATAATGCTAAGAAGTTAAGTCTGATGAGGACAGCCAAAAATCTTTTAGATTGGGCAGCATGATCTTGGGGCAGCCTGGGTGTCTCAGCGGTTTAGTGCCACCTTCAGCCCAGGTTGTGATCCTGGAGACTGGGGATCGAGTCCCATGTCAGGCTCCCTGCATGGAGCCTGCTTCTCCCTCTGCCTGTATCTTTGCCTTTCTCTCTCTTGCTCTGTGTCTCTCATGAATAAATAAATAAAATCTTAAAAAAAAAAAAAAAAGATTTGGCAGCATGGAGAACATTAGTGATCTTAACATAGGCATTTTCTAAAGCTTGATATGGATGGAAGCCAGATTGGAATTCTTTGGAGTTTAGGGTTATTGGAGGTATCTGGGGTGCAAGTCACTGAGATAATACAGAAGGAGTATAAGCTTTGATAGGAGAAAGAATGAATTGTGGACCCTATTGTATATAATACTCAACTGATGATGTTCAATAACTAGAAAAGCATATGGTCTGAGACCCACAAGAACAATCTGGCCTG